>NC_066863.1:28537533-28896951 GCF_025177605.1 Cucumis melo | reverse complement strand
ATACAAGCGTGGTTGTACGTTTATATGTTTGTTCTATTATTTATTTGTGATGTTAATATGTTATATTATTTGAAAAATTAAGAAGAAGATAGTCAAAGTTGTTATGTTATAATTCCAAAAATATAAAACCAAATCAAATATCGGTAGGAAGAACTAGAAACAAAATTGAAATGAAAGTCAATTATGTATAATATGTGAAGGTCAATTCGTAATCTAATCAAGTTCAAATTTTTTTATGTGTTTTAGTCCTAAGAGTCTTCAATCTAACGGTGGGGATTATTTCTTTTTTTGGAGTTGCATATTTCTCTTGTTTTTATTCTCCATTTCGTTGTTCATATTTATTATATCTTTGAGTTATCTTTTATCATATGCTTCTAATAGTGATTAGAGAGAGTTTCGTTGTAGTTTCATTATCAATTATAACAGAGATTATGAATTAGTTATCGACATTTTGCTCTTTCTATTGAGAAGATTTTTAAACGTTAAATTTACTTTGGATTTTGTGCTCTATTCAATTATTCTTTTTATTTTCTTTTTAATAAGTGTTTCTAAATAAGTTGGTCAACTAAAAGAACTCATAGCTCAATTCTCAATATAAATATAATTATTGAGACAACTCCATACTCAAAACGTAAAAAATATATAAAAAAATTAGAAAAAGTGTTGTAAATGAAAAAAGTTAGTGGAAATATTTTTTAAAAGTTCATATCATTGTATTAATGATAAACACTGATAAACTTCTATCGATTTCTATCAATATCAACCAGATAAAATCTAAAGTTTTACTTTGTTTCACGAGCATTTTACTATATAATTTTTTTTAATGGATTACGGCTACTAAAGTAAAAGCCAATGAGCAAGTTGGATTTAAGAAAGGAAATATATAATTGGAAGGGTATGACTAAACTCAACGAAATGGTGGCGGCTCAACATTATTATTATTATTATTATTACTTTTGAAAAGTAAATTAAAGGATTTTAATTAATATGTTCAACTTTAGCCTTTAACAAAGAAAAAAAAAAGACAATATGATATAATAACAATATATATGTTGTATATTTTAATAGAACAATATATAAATTGTCAACAAGAGTTTAGCTCAACTGACATGTTGTGAAGGTATTTTTAGTATGTGTGTTTAGCGTGGAACTTATGTTTTTGTCAATAGTAAATACGATAATAAAAAAGGAAAAGAAAGAATGGAAACAAATAAAAAAGAAAAAAAATTTAGAAATAACAAAATTTCTCAAAAGAAATATCTTCACGCTAGATTGTTGAAAATTTTACACAACTTGAACATAGACGACTAAGTAATGACTAAAAGTTGTTCTGCCATTAACTAATAGAAATTCAAGAACAAAATTATATTGAATACAGATTATGAATGGAGTCAACAAACACCTAAACCCCATTGTTGTATTTAGATTTTCCACCCAAAAGAATCTTAACGACATGTGAATCAGTTTCAACCTAAAGAGGGGAGATCCTAACATCAAAAGCTTTGTAGAAACCTTTAAATATGATAATAGACTTAACAAACTCAAGAGAGACAAAATCATAGTAAAGTGTCTCTCCATGGGTCATCATAACCTCCTCTTTTGGGTCACAACCAATTGCTCCAACCTCCAAACTTTCCAATCAACGTATATAATATTGCACCAAAATTCACATTGAAAGATTTGTGTAGTGTCGCCAAAGATCAAATAAGGACCTGAAAGCTATGAAGGGATATGACCCTAACAATTAAGTTAAGAATCGACTAAGTTCTTCAATATCCACGAAATAGAGTTAAATATAGAAAAAGATCGAATGAGTTGATAAAAAAAAAAAAAAAGACAATAAAGTTGTGTTGGTGTCAGATTACAGAAGTAATGAACAAGAAGATCCTGATATCCATCATAGTTGACTATAATTAATTAGAATATCAACTATTATAAGAATTAACTGTAGATTGAAACCGTAAATACACGTAACTTTAGTTGAAAAGTTAGGCTCAAACAAACCCAATCTAGTTTGTAAGAACAAAAGTTACCATAAACAAATAATAAAAGAAAAAGAAAGAAAAAATAGTTTAGAATTAAAATTAGGTAAGAGTCTTTGATGGAGCCTTGAGTTTAGAAAATGTCAAATCAACCACTAAAATAATCTCACTAATCCTAAAAATCTACGAAGATTTGGCGTTGACCATTACACGTTTTCAAAGGAAAGATGATTAGGGTGAAAATTATACTTTGAAGTTAATAACATTCATTATTTAGTTCATAACTAATCCCTTAAATTATACATAAAACCATTTTAAACAAATCTCTAATTTTAGTTAATACAAACAAAAAAATAAATAAATAAATAAAAAATCATGGTCTCTTATCTATTTTTAAAACAGTAATGGATGATTATATATATGAATTAAAAAAGGATGGAAAGTGGGTGGTTTAAGTTGAATAATTAGAGTCAAAATTAGAAAGGGTAATTAAGGATATAATGTTAATAGTCATATATTTAGGTTTCTTCAACAAACTCTAATTGAATTGAGTCAACCAAAGTGGGATTTGGAATAATAATAATTTGCCCACCATTTTCAAATACAACGGTCTCCTTGGTTTTTCTTCTTCACTTATTTATGGATATGTATTAGTCTTTTGATTTTAATTCCATTTAGCTTACCTAATTATTAGGTTTATTACATTTACACCTATGATTCATTATTTTATTTTATTATTGAGTAGGGTAATCCTATGTTTAATTTAATGATTGCCTTTATTACAATCTTTATCTATAATTTTGTTTTGATGAAGTGGCATCCATGAAATGACCATTTTTGCCAAAGTTAGTGATGACATCACAATTCACATTACTATATAAAGTCATAAACTTTGAAAACGGCTGATTGGATCCTTTTTTGTCAATTTGGATTTTTTTCCTTAGCTTTCTAAAGAAAAGGATTGATGTTAATTTTAATTTGAGATTAAACGTAGAAATGACTTTATATGAAAATAATTTTAGTTTAAGATTTGAAATAATTCCATATATAAGTGATTGATCTATTTAAAACTGAATTGAACTGTAAATTTAAAAAGAAAAAAAAAAGACATTTTTTTTGGAATCTGGGTATGCGGTGGAGGCGAGCCAGAGGTGAGAAAGGTGAGGGTTGTGAGACGAAGGCGAAGGCGGAGGGGTGGAGACGTGGACTTGGAGGTGCGGCGAGAATCGTGATCATATGAGAGACCGAGAGAGATGGAGACATGAAGTGTAAAGAAAAAAGAAGGATAACCTAACCCTAAAATATGACATTATATATATAACTTAGATATTATTCTTCATTATTGTATTTGATGCTATAATCAATGCACTGACAGTTATCCTCTTTCGACTGAATAGGAAAGTTGTCGATAGTTCGAAGCTTCTCCAAATTGTTGCTTAACATGTGTAGGCATTGGTTCTTCCAATGAGTTTCTCTCGACCATATTGTCGATGATAAAAAATGCATGCGATGGAAGATTGTTTACCAACACTCTTTGGATGACTTGACAATATATTTGTTGTATCGTAATTTCAATATCCTTAGTAAAATTTGAAATTTCAATACTATAATTTATAATTATTTTAGATGAGGGGGAGTGTTGAGACTGTCTTCATCCATTCCAAGTTTGATTTCTCACCATAATATAATATAATATATAAGATAATATAATACATATATAGTACATTAAAGAGAGTAAATTAATGGACAAAATAAATAGCAACTCTTCCACTATAATAATAATTAATAACCAAGTGGAAAAAACAATTATAATCGCGTAATTTGATTCAAACTTTGAATGTAGATTAGCTTAGAAACACTTGCTACAAACTCATAATAATTAAAGGTCAATTTTTGTTCAACCAAATGCTTGCCACCCAAGCTACCTCCCCTCCCTCGCACCGTTGTCCAATATAAGGATCATCTTACTATTTTTTACTATTTTCGTATGTAGGTTTATGTTCAATTCAGATAATATTTAAAGTAAGTACAATAAAACGATAATTAAAATTTTAACTTCGTAATTAAGTTAATACTTTATATCATTTAAGTCATGGTTAGGTTGATTATTATTATTATTGTTATAATGTATTTTTTAAAGTTACATACAATCACGTATCTTTTAGTTCCTTTCTAACCTATATTATATATTATTTGCATTACACTTCGATTTGGCTAAGATTCCTTAATCAAATATATAAATAAATTAGTGATAGAATTACAAATATATATTTGTCTTTCTTATGATAAAAGTATTACAAATAATTGTTTTCTTTCTAATATTCTTCTCAGGAAAAATATATATAATATTAGTTTTGAATTACAAAGTTTAGTAATTTCTTTTTCTTCTTATTAATCAATTAATTTTTAGTTCTTAGATTAACTTTAAAAATTTATGTACCAAATCCACAAAATTCTCAGAAGTCCAAAACTAAATTTGTAATTTAACAACTTTTTACTGTTGTCAAAACATATCAATGCAGTCAAAACAAAACAAAAAGGTAATGTGATGACAACAGGAATTTTACTGTCGAAACACCAAACAAGATAAATCTTCAACTTAGTCAAATGTTTACATTTTAAAAAAAGGAAAATAAAATCATATTTTTAATTTCTATTGTTAAATAAAAAAAGATTATATTTTTCGAAAATGAATATTTGAAGAAAGTAAAAGGAAGAGCCGACAGAAGAGAGAAAGGCAAGTGGGTGAAATCTTAAATGGCAAGAAGCTTCCTAAGTTCTTCACTGTCTTCCACCAAAGTAACGACGCCTACAAAAACCCCCTCTCCTCTCTTTCTCCTTTCATCCATCATTCCTACATATCCTCTCGTCTTCATTTCTCTAAAATCCCCAATTCTCTAATCATGTGTGGCGGCGCCATTATCGCCGACTTAATCCCTCGCCGTGACGGCCAACGCGTTACCGCTTCCGACATTTGGCCTAACTCCTCCTTCTTCCATTTCAACAAAATTCGCTCCGATCAAGTTTCAACTCCCCTCAAACGAACCCCCCTCCCGGCCTCTTCCGGTAAGATCATTTCTCCACTCCCTTTCTTCTTTTCTTCTCCATTCGGGGTCGCCTTTTTGTTGTTTTAAAACAAATTGCGTGGTTGATTTCAGAGGCTTCGAAGCCCAAGAAGAGGCAGAGGAAGAATCTTTACAGAGGAATTCGTCAGCGCCCGTGGGGAAAATGGGCGGCTGAGATTCGTGACCCCAGGAAGGGGATCCGTGTCTGGCTTGGGACTTTCAATACTGCTGAGGAAGCCGCTCGAGCTTACGATCGAGAAGCTCGCAAGATTCGTGGAAAGAAAGCTAAGGTCAATTTCCCTAATGAAGATGATGCATATTCCATTCAAGCTCCCATTCCTCAATTTCACCCTCATCTTTACACTGTCCCTGAGAATTCCGAATTCCCCTACGATCTCAACCAAATCGGTGATTTCACCGGCACTCACTTTCCCGTGGCGATTGAGGAACAATCCGGCTCTGGGTCGGAGGATTCTTATTCTCCACCGAAAAGATTCGGTGTGAAAGAGGCTGAAGATCAGAAGCCGGAGCAGAAGGTTAGCGTTATTGCCGCGGCGGAGGAAGAGAACGAGGTGCAAAAGCTTTCTGAGGAACTAATGGCGTATGAGAACTACATGAAGTTCTACCAAATTCCATACCTCGACGGTCAATCGACGGTGACGAATCCGGCTGAAGAACAAGTGGTGGGCGATCTCTGGAGCTTCGACGACGAGGATGGGCTTCACGGCTCTGTTTCGTCGTCTGAATTATGATGATTGATGATCCAATAACTTCTCCATATCTCAAACCGGTTTCCTCCATTTTCTATTGTTGTTTTGTTATTTAATTCCAGAATGTGTTTTATGTAATTTTCTGTCGTTGAACGATGTCAATTTGTTGATATGAAATTGTTCTTTGTACGATTCTGTTTCTCAATCAACATTCCATTCATTCATTATTCAAATTTATTCAATGAAATAAATAGCAATCTTTCATTTACATCAAAAACTAATAAAAAAATTCCATTCCAAAGCACAAATCTCAAAACATTACCTCACGTTCAAGGTAATCTTTTTTGTTCTTTGATAAATTCATGATAATATGAGTATATTATTATAGGACAATAATCAATCTTTTAGCACAGATAATAAACATGTTTTAAGTATAAAGTAAAAACGTTAATCTCAAGATACGTGGAAGATTGATTGAAATCGTTGTTAATTGAAGAAAAAGATTAAAATAATGTGATGAACATAGGTTTAATTTACGTAAGAATGTAGAAGAAGATTTGGTGATCCCATGTTGTGGTTGAGTTGAAATGTGGTTGGTGAGACGTGGCAGAGAAGAAGGAGGACGAGGACAAGAGAGAGAGAGAGAGAGAGAGTAGAAATGTTGTTTTGTTAAATAAAAGGAAAAAGAAGGGTAGAAATGGGAGAAGGGGGGAAATTGCATGGGAGAGAAGAATATAGGGAAAGTGGTTTTGATGAGTTGTTGGGGTAAGTAAGTAAGTAAGTAAGTAAGTAAGTTAATAATGGAGAATAAAATTAGAAAACTATGGTCAGCAGAAAAAGGTGGGCGCTCGTAGTGTGGAGGGTGAAAACAAAACTAAGTACGTTTCCTACTTTCTAGTTTCTAGACTTTGCTCACTTTTGTCTTATTCCCCTTCCTTCCCACCGCCACTTTCCTTTTCATCTCTTTTACTCTTTCTAAATTTTACTCCTCTGGCTTCAAAATATTTCCAATAAAAATTAGGTTTCCTTCGATTTTTCTCGATCCTTTCTTACTCATTACCCAATTCTTTCTTAAATACATACTATCGTTGTATTTTTATCATAATCATTTTTTCAAACACAAACTATTATAACACTACCTATCATAATTTTTCCTAAACGTTATTAGATTATTATAATATTAGGATTATCATAACACTAGTTCTTCCGTAAATCAACTATTTCTTCAAATGATTCCTAAATGTCATAAGTATATCAATTTAAACAGGGAATTTGTACGAGTTTATCAATTTGCAACTTCCTTTCGATTTAGTTTGAAGATATCATGTAAAATATTTAAAAAAATTCAAGTAAGCTTAAAAATTGTTATAAGCTAATCAATTTAGGAATGGAGAGCTTGTTTTTTTGGTGTTTGAGATAGTTTTTTCTTCTTGTGTTCCATAACTCCCCATCGATCAAAAGGAAAAGAATCAAATCGGGAGGTGTTACAAAATTGAGAATAAAAGTATCCAATTAAAAATTACAAAATAATTCATATCCATCATGTTACTAAAATAGGGTAGCCAATCTTATCCATGTACTACACACCATTTAGGTTATTATACAAGATAATTTTGATATTTCTTTAATGAATTATTGCTTATATAAAATATTCAACTATTATTTCAAATAACATATAACTACTTGACTTTAGGACATACATCCCAACACGTGAGTTATTATTTCCTTTTCAATTAACATTTATTTTCGGTTGTTAGGTCTTATCCTTAAATAATTAAATTTATCCTTAGCAAAAAAGCTTAAACCTTTAGGTCAATCAATGATTTCAAAACTACAAATATATCAATCTGATACAATAAGTTATCTCGAGTACCATTTTTATTAGTGTGTTTAGAGATTGTTGATACCATGTTATATGAGTACATATGTGTATACATATGCCATATTTTATACTTTATTCATTGGTTTGACGGTAAATATACAAATATATCAAAGGTATAAATGAAAATAAATATCAATCCATTAAGGTAAAACTCAAAAAGTCCAAAATCGTATACAATCCATTAAGGTAAAACGTAAAAAGCCCAAAATCGTATACAATCCATTACAGTAAAACTTTAAAAGCCCAAAATCGTATACAATCCATTAAGGTAAAACTTAAAAGGCCCAAAAGCGTATACAATCCATTACGGTAAAACTTTAAAAGCCCAAAATCGTATACAATCCATTAAGGTAAAACTTAAAAGGCCCAAAATCGTATACAATCCATTACGGTAAAACTTTAAAAGCCCAAAATCGTATACAATCCATTAAGGTAAAACTTAAAAGGCCCAAAATCGTATACAATTCATTACGGTAAAACTTTAAAAGCCCAAAATCGTTACAATCCATTAAGGTAAAACATAAAAAAGCCCAAAATCGTATACAAAAAATTACGGCAAAACTTTAAAAGCCCAAAATCGTATACAATTCATTAAGGTAAAACTTAAAAAGCCCAAAATCGTATACAATCCATTACGGTAAAACTTTAAAAGTCCAAAATTGTATACAATCCATTAAGGTAAAACATAAAAGGCCCAAAATCGTATACAATCCATTACGGTAAAACTTTAAAAGTCCAAAATCGTATACAATCCATTAAGGTAAAACTTAAAAAGCCCAAAATCGTATACAATCAATTACGGTAAAACTTTAAAAACCCAAAATCGTATACAATCCATTAAGGTAAAACTAAAAAAAAAAATGCCCAAAATCGTATTTTTATGTCTACAAATCTTTAAATGGGCCGTCGTGAAGCCCAGAAAAAAGTCCAGTAATCAAAAACCCTAACCCTAGGGCAAAAGCGGCATCAATGGTTGTATATAAATAGCGGAAGAATGAGTTGCGCGTTTCTCTTGGATTGCAGCAGCACGAAGGAGGTTTAGAGAAATGGTTTCGCTCAAGCTTCAGAAGCGGCTTGCCGCTAGTGTTCTCAAGTGCGGTAGAGGCAAGGTCTGGCTGGATCCTAATGAAGTCAATGAAATCTCTATGGCCAATTCTCGTACGTTCCTTTTTCTTCTTCACCAATTGTTTCCTTTTCTTGTTTGATTCTGTTCTTCTTTTACCACTTGTTGCGATTTCAATTTGATCTTCTTGTTTATTTAGTTGTTTTTGGTTGTTTGTTGCGTAATTTGATTAGTATACGTAAGCTGTGGAGTTGGGTTTTTCATTTTGATCTGCTTGATTGGGATACACCATTCGTCTTAACTTGTTTAATTCCAGTTGCATTACTTTTTAGATCCTTTTTTCTTATATATACTGATTTTTTGTTTCTGGGAGTCGAAAATAAATATTTAGTATGTGTGCTTTGTTTTTTTTTTTTTTTGGGTTGATTAAAGGGGTGTTTTGTTTGGTGCAGGCCAAAACATTAGGAAGTTGGTGAAAGATGGATTCATTATCAGGAAGCCAACAAAGATTCACTCTCGTTCTCGTGCTCGACGTATGAAGGAGGCTAAGAGGAAGGGACGTCACTCTGGATACGGTATTTTTCTTTTGAGTTCTGCTAGTGTTATTGTTGGAGTGTGCGTTCTATACTCTTGCACAATTTCTGGTCTTGTGTGCAGGAGACGGACATCTAATAAACTAATGTTTTAGTTGTTTTTTAAGTTTTTTTTAAGAAAAATTGATGAGAAACCCATATTCTTTTAAGAAACTAAGAATTAGGGGATGTAGTAATGAGTTGTGTAGGAACATACCGGCTATGATATCATGGTGTTTGCTTCTTTTTTTTTTTAATGTAAACTTGTATTTGTTTTCGTCCATTATACTCTTTTTTGCAGCTGAAAAAATGTTCTTTTTCTTGTGAAAACGAGTTTAACGATTTGATATTCCTTTTCAATTTTTAATCGTAGTTAGGAAACGGTTACATTCATTTTAAAATCTGACTGGTAGATTTTTGGCGGCTTAAATGTGTGTACTGATCAGAATGGGTAATGGAATGCTTAGTAATATTTGCATTTTTTACACATAATGTATCAAGGGCTTTACAAACAAAGCAAAAAGTGTTTGTTTAGTGAAGTGATTTTGTGGTGACTTTAGTCACTTATTATGTCCGTTGCATTTAGGTAAGCGTCGTGGTACCAGAGAAGCTAGATTGCCCACGAAGATCCTCTGGATGAGGAGGATGCGTGTCCTGAGGAGATTACTCCGCAAGTATAGGGAGTCGAAAAAGATTGACAAACATATGTACCATGACATGTACATGAAGGTTAAGGGTAATGTTTTCAAGAACAAACGTGTGCTGATGGAGAGCATCCACAAATCAAAGGCTGAGAAGGCTAGAGAAAAGACATTATCAGATCAATTTGAGGCTAAGAGAGCAAAGAACAAGGCCAGCAGGGAAAGAAAGATTGCCAGAAGAGAAGAACGGTTGGCCCAGGTACATCAATACTCATTATTAGTTTCACATCCGAACAATTCTTTTCGGTATCTGATGCTGCTTCAACCATGAGTTTCTTTAACATTAGTCCTATCCCATGTCAGATTATTGACTTTGTCTTGTCATTTAGGGACCTGGTGAAAAACCAGCCGCAGCTGCCCCAGTTGCTGCTTCTCAAGCTCCTCAGTAAGTAATTATGGTTTTATTTAAATTAATTAAATCAGGTAGCTGATTTATATAATGAACTGGCCGTTTTCCTCTCGTGCAGGGTATCAAAAAAAGCAAAGAAGTGAACTTCTGATCGTTCGTAGATCCTCAGTTACTGTACTGGTTTTGACCACTTTTGTTGTTTTTCTTGTTTTGGACAATTTTCTCTGTTATCAAAATTCCAGACGAATAGATATCTACATCTATAATTTTTCTAATTTATTAATCGTTCCATCTTTGGATTCTTTTTATGTTTTATATATATTTCTCAGATTCTCGCAAGCCTTGTTAGGAGCCTTTTTTATCCCAGTTTTTCCAAATATCTAATGTCTGAATATGACTTGCATCCATTAAAAATGTGAACTTTGGAACTTAAATCGCTGATTTGGTCTGTATTGAAGGTAGAGAAAGAAATAGTTGTGAAACTCCGAGCACCCGATTGTTCTTTATCTGTTCTTTTGCCGATCATTCTTTTCCTAATCTTCTTTTCTATTGAGCCTGATCCAAATGATATTGATGATAGTTTAGTCTGAGCTTAAATCATTTTTTATTTTCAAAGATCTTGCTTGCCTTGATCATTTTCAAGGCCGACTATAGGGACTACTACTTGCGACATGGGTAATCGATAAGCATGGACTAAGCTACAGGAAGATTTTAAGCATTGGTGATTATGGATAGTGATTAGATTTTTGGAAAGCTGAAGTCTGATTTGTGGGAAATAAACATAAAATCTGCGTATGTTTTCAGTTTGAATGGCTCTTACTATATACTAGGGTTTCAAGAGGCCAGTTCTGTAGGCTTTTATATTAACTTGAAATCGTTGATCGTGGGAGACTCGGGAGTTTTTGTTCTGTTTAGGACTCTTATCCTTTTGGTAACAAGGGATGCCCACACAATTAGGAGCATTTCTAAGCTTTTGAAACTTGAACAAGTTGTTTGCATGTGGTATGGCTGTCTTCTTCAATCAACAGCAACTCTAGGCACTTCTCTTTCAATTGTAGCCCAACTAAGTAAATAACGGATGTCATTTCAGGAAAAGAAAGAGCGTAACAATGGAAATATCGTTATCTGAACATTTCGTTGGGAAGTGATTTATCAACATACTTTCACTTCTAGGTGATTCTATTTCCTAACAATTGAAGTGACATTAAGAAACACCTTTTATTCAACAAGTTTTTGGTATGTAAGAACTACAGCAATGAGTTGAGTAAATCCGGAAATTATCAAATTTAAAAATCATTCGAAGTGTTTTGGTATGAGTTGGGAGTACGATAATTGTCACATATGAGAAATATGAATAAAATTGAAAGGTAATTATTGTAGATGAGGGTAGTTGATGATCACCTAATTTTCTTAGCAAAAATTGTATAACCAAATCTAGTAGAACAGACACATTTTAAACCAAATTCTGATAATAAAAATGTTCTATAATTTTTCTTAATTTCCAAGTTTTAGCTTGATTTTTTAACACATTGAAAAACAGTTGGTATCTAATCAACTAAATCATAATTGTTATTCAATTATCTTAATATTTTTGGTCTTTGAAATTTGTTTTTTGGGCATATTCTCGAAGAACCACTTATCGGAACTTGTAGCATAATTTATAATGTGAAGAATGTTTAGAAGCTTAATAATCAGAACAAAACCGGAACCGTGTGGTTTTCTAACAAGGTTAATATCCCTTTTGGAGAATGTAAACAGTACAAAACTATTGGCATTATTTGATTAAAAAAAAAAAGATAATCTTTGCCAACTATATGTAAGACGAAAGTTCGGTATTTGAATATGATTTACAATCCATGGTTTGGCTACGAATATGATGCAAATAAAAAATTTTCCAAAGCGATATCTCAAATTTATGAAACTTCATCATGAAATGAACTCTATATACCAATATTTCTTAAAGTCGCAATTATACTATACCTAAGACGTATATGCATAATAAATGTCATATTCTCCTATTGATGAATATCATATACTTCATATAAAAAAGGGAACAAAGGTCAAATTCTCAAAGAGACCCAATAATGGACGTAGACGTACACAAGAACAGTCTCCAAAAGAAATTATTAATCACTTCCCGCAAGAAAACTATTTTTTGACGATACTTCTAAAGTAGAAGAGAACCGCCAGACACTCTATCTGTGTGGTCATTTTATTATCCAATTCAATCCTCATAAAAATGGATTTGTTGTTCCTTTTAGGGGAAAAATGAGAGTACCTATAAAAATGGTTTTGATGGGATCCAAACACAGAAGAAGGAAGCTTTAGCTCTCTATTGTCAACCGGATGGACCAATCATTTTCTCGGGCACCACATGTTTATCAAACTCTTCCTCGCATAGAACTCCAAGCTTCAGTGCAGCTTCCTGCATTATCATATACAAAAACCAGCCTCCAAATCAACAAATTAACCAATCAAATTTAAGTTTCAATCCTTATTTTGGTGGTCTATGGTATCGTATCATATATATTTTATTTGGTCTACAAGTCTGGTTCTTCGATGGGGAGGTTTGCTTCTTTTTTGTTCCAAACTTAAGTTCCTAAACTTCAATTTTGATCTAAAAAATTGATTGCTCTATTAGATTTAAATTTGAATTTTATGTCTAATGAAATCCTAGATTTACAAGGTAAAATTCTTGTCCCTTTTAACTTTCCAATGGTTTGTTCTTATTTCTAAATTTGACATTAAAATGCTAATATAATCCCAGTTAATTTTACTTCAATAGTTCAACAAGAATCAAAACAACCTAGCATATATGAAGCCTTGACACCTAACATACAGCATTTGACTTCAAATATTCGTTAATGTAGACATCCTTTTAATTACAAAAAAACTTCAATTTTTTCCCATGTAGACATCTTTATTCACTCATATGACAAACCCTATACATTTTCACGTAGACATCTTATTCACTCATATGACATCGTGTATAAGTTTGTTTTTTATCCCTTAATATACATGTGGTTCTCCAAGGTGCTCAAGTATCTAATAATAAAATATGGTTGTCGACATTTCGAAATGAAACCGATATAGGGTTCTTCATGGTGTGGCCGAGTGAAGTACCACCGGAGTAGCCGTTGAACATTGGTTTTCCGGGGATGGAGTATTGTTGGGAACCAAGGTAGCTTAGATGCCCTTGTCCCACATTAGTTAGAATTGGATGATCAATGTAGTAATTAAATAGTTTGGCTCTCCCACCCCCAATATCTAACAAATTCAAAACTATAAATAAAATTCATACCTTCAAAGTACACCCTTCCTTGTGTGCTTTCTTTGCAACTGCGGCAGCATTGTCGTAACCAATTTTCTGGAGACAATAAGCCAGGGACATATATTAGCAAACAAAATACCAAGCTTAAGGAAAACGAGAGCTTTCTAGTTGATGAACACTTACAGGATTTAAAGCTGTGACGAGCATCAGAGACTGCAGGGGCAATCGGATTTACACGAAGAGATAACCACAAGAATCATCAGCCAAAATCTTCTATTCAACAGGGTAGTATAGAAGTATTTGTCAAATAATAATAGAAATTTTACCTCATGGAGTAATTTCGAAATTCTTTCCCTGTTAGCTTGAATTCCCCTCACACAGTTCTTCTCAAATGAAGCAGAAGCATCCCCTAATAATCTCAATGACTGCCAATGATACACCAGCATTGGAGATGAAATTCGACGAATCCAGAATTTTTATTAACTGTTTAGTTTCTGATATGATTATTTGAACGTAATCCCTAGGCATAGTAACGGTGAAGAGATGATGATGGAACTTACATGCAAAAGAGCATTGGCTATCATTGGTTTATATACATTAAGTTCAAAGTGACCATTTGACCCTCCAACAGTTATTGCCACATGGTTTCCCATAACCTGCATATAAACGATAAGAGTTGCCATATCATCTTTTAAGTTCTAGAATGACAAAACAATACACATGAAACAATCACTAAGAATCTGAGCATGCGTAGGCTCACGGAGATTAGCCAAAAGAATTTGTGGAACAAAAGGAAACAAACATAATGAATTGACTGAATCTAAGCTAATTAATTTCTGTTGCAGCGCCCCATAAACTACGCAAGATATTATTTACCTGAGCGCAGACCATAGTGAGAGCCTCACATTGAGTAGGGTTCACCTTCCCCTGAAACAAAAGAAAAAAAAAAATTGTTTAGGTTACGAAAACCCAGAATGCACATTCCACCAAATATATATGCATGGAGAGAGAGAGAGAGAGAGAGAGTAACTGGCATAATACTACTGCCTGGTTCGTTTTCGGGAAGAATAAGTTCACCAAGACCACAACGAGGACCACTGTATACATGAAATGAAATGAAAGAAGAAAATGTTAGAAAGAGAAAAAAAAAAAAAAAAAACAAAGAGAAAGATCGACAAAACTAATACAACCTTCCCAACAGGCGTATGTCATTGGCAATCTTCATCAAAGAAGCAGCAACTGTGTTAAGAGACCCACTAGTTTCAACGAAGGCATCATGTGCAGCCTAGTAGAAAAAAAGAAGTTTTACAATAAAGAAGTGGTTCCAGGTGTGAAGGACAGGAACCCCAAATTGTGGAATAAAAGGATGAAGCTCATCCAATGACTAACCAAGGCTTCGAACTTGTTTTCGGCTGTCACAAATGGCAAATTTGTTTCTTCAGCTACTGCTGCCGCTATTTTCACATCAAATCTGAACAATAGATAACACCAATCTAAAATGAGAAATACGTTCAGCCTTCTTATCATCAAGCACACTATCCAAAAACAAGATAGTTTTCCTTATCCAAACTAATTAAAAGGAATTATACCCTTTCTTTGTGTTCAATCCAGTTCCAACAGCAGTTCCACCTTGGGCAAGCTGCACAAATGGAATGTTGAAGTGTCAAAAGAAAGAAAAAAAAAAAGACAAAACGCCTGGGAAATCGCATATTTTCCAACCTGATACATTCGAGGCAGAGTACACAAGACTCTATCAATACCATACTTCACCTGCAGTCCAAGCGCATACCAATCAGAAAATAACTCATATGCAATTCGTTGAACCCTCTCCTTTTCGATAGACATAATAACCCAAAACTTCCACAAGCACAACGAGAAAGAAGACACAAAGAGAAAGAAGACATACTTGGGTGGTGTAGCCACTGAACTCTTGTCCAAGAGTTAGAGGTGTGGCATCTTGAGTATGGGTGCGTCCAATTTTCACGATATCTTTGAATTCTATAGACTGTTAGGATCATAACAGAGTAATACAAGGAATTACAAACTTATGAAAGTGCAAAGAAAAAATGGAATGCAATAAACACATACATTACTAGTACACAAATCAATTGAAATGTGCTAAACCTAGGATGGTATAATAAGATCCAAATTGGATCTTGTAACGTTTTCCCATTTTTATATATTCAGCTAAGCCCATGCAATCAAACAAGCATAGACTTAAAGAAATTTTTGCAAACTATGAAATTGAAATTTTCAGCAGCATAGCTCTCCTAAACATCAAACCTTCGAGTATAGTGATGAATGTAAAGTTTTCAATTTTGGTATGAATTTGGAATTAATTTCTGTTGCAGCTGCTATGTGCATTACCTGCGAAAGGAAAACAGCAGAAATCAGAAGTGTGGAGAAAAACAACTCTTCAATTGAGACAAAAAAAAAAAGTTGTTTCATGGTCAAAGTAATAAAGACTAAAGTTTGACAACTAAAATTACTAAACAAAAAGAAGAAGCTTGGCCGTGGAAAACTGCTAAAATTGGTTTTCGTTAGCTATAGAATTAGAGTTAGAATAGCAATAGACAAATTAACTTGGTAAAGCAAAAAGCTTACAGTTGGGAATGTATCATTAGAAGACTGGGACCGGTTAACATGGTCATTTGGGTGAACAAACTTCTCACCACGTTTATGGCCAAGAATCTCAGATGCTCTGTTAGCAATAACCTGCCACAAAAGTAAGATGTTCGTCAATTGTGCAGTAGAGGTCTGTGTTTTCTAACATTCAAACCATCGAACAAAGTATACCCTAAGGGGCATTCTAAAAAAATTACATTACAGATTACCATAATATACATCTTCATCTATTATGTGCACAAAACATTCTGATGGGGCACTTCAAATATTTTAATGAAGGGCAATATATATTCATTGAGTCAAAGGATTTTATTTTACAAGAGATTATACTTTGAGAATGCATGAATTTGACACAATGAAGGAAAGGATGAGGGAAGGACTACTGTCATCTTACACCATTTTAAATTCATCCATTATTGACCACTGGTTTTGAAGCTGCCTACTTCACGTAACATTGTACAATAAATTCTAGCCATGGAGTTTAGGGGCAAAGTAAATCTGAACACTGTCTGAAGCCCACTACCCAAGGGAAGCAAATCTTTCCCTTTGGGAGGGTGGTATGATAGGGGATGCAGTAATATGAGTTAGTACGCCTGCCGTCTTGCTTTTATAAGAACACAAACACGACCAAGAAGTGTGATATAAGCTTTCATGCTTCTGGAAAGAATTTCGAAGGTAACCAGAGTCCCTCACATCTTGATAAGCAAAGGAAAAACTATCAACGATGCAAAACACATTGTGACGCCTGCCTCAATAACTTCTCCAAAGAAAATGATTCATGAAAAATCCTAAAATATGCGAACTACGTAGAATTGTTGTTCATAATCAAAATAAAAACAGAGTTGTTCCAACCTCATTCGCATTCATGTTACTCTGAGTACCACTTCCAGTTTGCCATACAACAAGTGGAAAATGATCATTCAACTTTCCCTCCGCTACTTCTTGAGCTGCTTGCATTATGGCTTTCCCAACTGTTGGATCAAGACCGTACTCCATGTTTACCTACAAAAATAGACTCACAAGTCACAATGAGCAAGAGAATGAGAAACCATTTCCAAAACCGTATTCCACGTTTATCTCAGTTGCAAAACACGAACTATTGTAAATTTGAAAAAGAATGGACCTTGGCAGCACACTTTTTAAGAACGCCAAAGGCACGAATTATAGGTTCAGGCATTCGCTCACGGTCGCCTCCGATCTCAAAGTTCTGCAATGATCTCTGCGTTTGAGCTCCCCATAATCTAAAACACAACAAAACAGTTCATAAAAACTCATTTCACTTAATTTATCACAACTTTCTTAGGAAAAGAAAAAAAAAAACGAACACAAAGCAATTATTAGTCAAGTAAATCCAAAAACAAGACAAACTACCTATCGGAGGGAACGTTGATAGGTCCAAAAGTATCCCTTTCCTCGCGAAAAGACGTGGAGTAAGATCTCAATGACGTAGTAGCATAACGAGCCATCCCAAAGAGGTGTGAAGGGGAGGATCGCCGGGACAAAACATAGACGGCCGCCATTTTTTGGAGGTAAAAGCGAATATGAGTTTGGGAAGAAGAATGTGAGAGTGATCCGGAAAGAGGAGGAGAGAAGACTAACAAGTGGAGATAGGGGAAAGTGGAATCCTCGAACGGAGGAATGGACGGAGATAAGGCGCCGGAGAAATGGCGGGTGACGTCAAAAGGTTGTAGGTGTCGTGAGAGAATACGGCGATTTATTTGGAAGAACAAAATACAGATTCAAAGGAAAAATGTAAATGGCTTTCACGGCTGCGCCCGCCTCACGTGACTTTTCTTCCTTCGGCCCAAATTGAGAGACGGCCCAACTCCAACTCACTCTTATTTTTCTTAGCACTTTCTTCAATTATCTAAAAGTTAAATTTTATTGAATTTTGTTAAATTAATTATAATAATCTTTTATGCAATATGGGACTTGTGAGCTTGCCTAGGGTGGCTCATAGGATTTTCTATTTAACTCACCTTGGTTTTGTCCTACTATTGTATTTTAATTTAAGCGTAAATTTTGGAGAGTCACCTGGTGTGTTGTTATTTATCATATTTGACATAAGCGTAACAGTTGAGGTTTTTTTCTTTTAGGAAACCATGTGCTCTATTTTCCTTTGAACCTCTTTTCTTAAGTTGTGTTTTTCTTTCTTTTGGGTTTAATTGTTTGGTGTTTTCTTATTTTGTGTTTTGTTTGTGCCTTGACTTCGGGTAGTGAAATTCCTCACTCTCTCTAGAGATATAATATCTTTGCAAAATTAATGACAATTAAAAGTGCTATGACTAAAATTGAACAATTTTTGGAGTATGTGATTAAAATTTAGATTAAAGACCAAATACGAAAAGTAAGTATTTAGTGAAAAGTAAGTATTTAGTAAAAGAAAATGATATTAAAAGTGTAAATTTTGAAACCTATATAACTAAATTAAAAACAGAACTCAAAATTCAAGGATAGAATTATAATATTTTAATACATAATTGCTAAAAGTTTAACTTTAAGAGTAAGTTGCACATTTTCAAACTTACTAGTTAGATAGTGTAACGATGAAATTGATCAAATTTATAAAACATATAATAAAATAAAACCTAACTAACCAGAATAAGTTAGGACAGAGATTCAAAACCTGAATCTATGCATATTATATATGATTTAGTTAGTTTGTAAAGTGTAATTTTTGTCTTGTTTTTTTGTCATTGCTAAATGCTCTTTTAAGGTAAAAACAACGGTTAGTAATGCCAAAATAGGCTACTGATCTCTATTTAGTATTATTCCCTTTTCTTGACATTATGTGTGTGGTTGGAATGTAACAAATAGCTCTAAACTTCATGATTAGTTCAGAGCAATGCTTAGATAGTTGCTGGGTACAACTACTCCTCTCCTCTTCTTTCAGCCTCTACATACATATATATATTTGCTCGATGTCAAACTTTTCATTGGATGCGGTTGGAGCGTACGAGTTGGGGGGTGCCATATAGCTTAAAAAAAGTCAAAACTCTGTTATGGAGCAAAGGAGAAAGGTTATGGAGCTGTTTGTTAACGCAGTTTCTGTCATAAACCAAAATACAAAAGCAACAGAAATTATTGCTTCTTTTCACCATTACAATAATTAATTACAACAATTTAAAAAAAGAGGTGAGAAAAAGTGGAAAGACGTATAAAAACACCTTTCTCTCTTTTCAACATAGCCAAAAATAATAAAAATAAAAGAAAAAAGGAAATCAACACTCCCTCACTTTGTTAAAGAATCAAAAAAATGAAAAAAAAAAAAAAAAAAGAATTACTGTTTTCTATTTCCAGTTCTGCGTTTGTTATCAGCAGAAGTAGGCTGTCTCCCATTTCTGTGCAGTGGGTGAGCAACCCCATTTGATATCTTCTGTGAAGGAGAAGGTCCCATTGAAGAATTGAAGTTCTTGCTGCACAATTTCATTTAAAAATAAGAAGCCACAAATATTAGATCAACTTTGAAGTTAAAGCTCAAAATAGCAAGAGAAGCATAACTAGTATAGTAGGTACTACTATTATTACCTTAACTCTGGGCTCTTTACTGGCTTTCCACTGTTTGGTTTCTTCGTTTTTGATCCGATTCCACTGCCTATACTTGTAAGTTTAGACTGGTTGAACTGCCAAAGCAAATCTGGTTCAGAAGAGTCGCTTGTTCCAGCGTCTAGATCGTCTATATCGTCAATGCCAACCATGTTAAATCTGTTGGCTCCAGTTAACATACTGTATCCTTGTTCTGTATACAGTTTGGAGGAATCTTGAAGATATTTCTGGTAGAAAATGTCATTTAAGTTACCATTTTCTGCTTCCCAGCATCCTAATGGATTCTCGATTTGGTTAACGTCTTGCTTGTTCACCATTACTTTGTCAACCCATTCACCTGAGGCTGTGTCTTTTTCGTCTTCCCTGTAGTTCAGGCAAGGGCTACTGACGGGCGGCCATGGAGGTGAATTGGCCAACATCTCATCCATGTCAAAGCTCTGCCTCTTCTGTCTTATTGCAGAGTTATTATGAAGCTGAAGCATTGAGATGTTAAGAATGTTAGAGTGATGAACTAATTAACCGAGGAGAAAATATTTTGAAGAATTAACAGCAAAATCATCTATCAAAGTGAATTCACAATCACCAACACCGACCAACCATACTTCATTTCTCTTCAAGGGACACTTGTTTTTTTCTACAAGAGAGGTGAAAGAATACACAATTGTCCTCTTGTATATTATCAGCAAAAATAGTATTGAAGAAGAAAAATCGTGTGAGCTTCCTTAGGACTATGGTTCTACTCTTGACAACATCCAATGAAAACAATGTAGCTAAATTAGTTATTGCCACCCAATGGGGGATGGGGGGGAGGGAATACCTCTATGTTGCCTACATCGCCCATAGGCTGACGGCGGATAGTATGTTCAATCAACACATCTACGTCCTGACTTTTAGGCCGGAAAGGTGACAGCTCATTTGCTTTTGTCTTGAATTTATCAGAGTTCCCCGAAGCTGGAAGTGGAGTATGTTGTTGTGCCCCCTCTTTTCTTGCAAGTGCTGCCTTTAAACTTGCAATCTGACACGAGTTTCCACTTGATGAGTATACTAATAGAAGTTTGCATGAACATTATTGAGATTAATCATCAAATGAGACCAAAATGTCAAAACCTGTTCCTTGAGCTCTTTAACATCTGAAGTATCTTTGTTCACTCGAGCAGCACCGAGTTCGACTGTTGCAACTCTCTCTGCAAATTTAAGCGTACTTAATGTCTCTCCTATAGCATCAGGTTCTGGGCTGATGTGAACAAACATCAATGTCTTGGCTTGCCCACCTAAAAAATTATGAATACATTTAAAATTGTTGGTCAATCTACAAGAATAAGTGTGTGGATCGATTAGCTATAGTATGTACACTTTCATCTTACCAAGTGAATCTTGAAGAAGTTGTGTCAATTTGCTATTTCTGTAAGGGACGTGGGGATTCTTCTGGGCAAGTGAAGCAATAACATCACCTAGAGCAGAAAGGGACTTGTTGATATGTTGTGCTTCTTTCAGTCTATCTCCAGTCACCTCAGACTTGTCAACCCTCTCACTTCCTGCCAAATCTACAAGATGCATGCAGCCACGGAGAATCGCTCCAGATGTCAGATCTCTTCCTTGAACATGAACCGTCAAACAACTGCAAAATGATTCAAATGGAAGTTAACCTGGTGCCTGGTGATGCCGTATAACAAATTCTCAATACCACAAGATAAATGAATTTTTACCTATGGGAACGGCTGCTTCGGTCATTTAGAGCTGTCGCCCCTACAGCACGATTCCTTTGGCCAAGGTTCATTAGATTAATGATATCCAAAGTTGATGACACACTGACAAGATTAGCATCTGGTACACTTAGTCCATTTTGAGAACTATTTCGAATTTCTAATGTAAAATTCAGTCAAGGAAAGCATTTGATAGAAAACACCATAAAAGCATTATTGAATTTTTCTAGATGCAAACGAGAATGTTCAACTTTGTTGGCTGATCATGATCATGGATACAACCGAAGTATTACTTATGTGCATCTCCATATGACTTGCAGCAAATTCAAGCTTGTCAACTATACAATATTTGCTTAACTTATGACTAACAAACTCAAGGAGAAACAAAATCAATTATGAAAGGATATCTTTTATTAGATCCATCAGTGACAAGGAGATCCCGGACTTGCTCATTATAAATCTCAATCATCTGAACAGAAACATCATAACGATAGGTCTCCTTTCTTTGATCTGCTATAAGGAACAAATCTCCCAATGCTCTATAATTTACTCCTTGGCTCTTCTCTGTTAGCTCTTTTGGCCCAGACTAGACATATAGACAACAAAAGATATAAGCCCAGATCTGAATTTCAGATACGCTTTTTAGAGGTGAAGCTTGTGTTTAATACCTACCATAGTAAAAGTTTTCCCTGATCCTGTTTGCCCATATGCAAAAATACAAACATTGTATCCATCAAGAACAGATCGAACGAGTGGCTGCATATCGGCAAAGACCTCCACTGCAATAGAACGAGAACAAATTGTCAAAATATGTGTTTGAAAAATCTATACAGCTTCAAAGTTAAATATTTCATCAACCTTGTGTAGCAGATGGACCAAATACTTTGTTGAAGCTGAAGGATCTCTGTCCCTTCCCATGTTTTGAGGGAGCGTTAACAGTAATGTTTCCATCTTCTATGCTATCCACGACACTCAAATAATTTGATTGGCCAGACAAAAAGGGTCTAACTCGGCAGTAAACTCTTATGCTACCTGGTCAAGAAGACCAATATATTTATGATCTGAAAACATAAAATGCACAAAAAATTCAATCATATTATATGATCAATGATCTAAATTACCCTTGAGATCCTGCACTTGATTGTATAGCTTACGATTTTCCTCAAGAACTTTATGATATCCAGATGCAGCGTGAGCAAGACTATGTACATGCATACCTACATAAGAAAACACGAAGCCAAAAATTTGAGATGAGAAAAAGTTAAATTACTCACCATTGAAGTTTGCTACTAGAAAAGTATATCTCGTAAGCGTACCGAGGTTGTGGAACTCTTCACTAAATTTTACTTGCATAAACTGCATTCCAGCTTTTGCAGCGTGCAGTTTATGTTTTAGTTCCTACAATAGTAACTTGAAATTAATATGTAAATCATGAACAGTAAAGAAAAACACAATTAATAAATGCAATAGGTACATACCTGAACATCCTTTTGCTGCTGATCGAAAATCACTTGCTGCTTCAGGAGCAAGCTCTTTGATTGCTCCTCAAATATACTGCTTTCATGGATTATTTCATTCTTTTCAATCGTTTTGGAGTTTGGTTCCTCTGCCTATATAAAGAGTGAAGAGGGTAAATTCAGTCAATTCCGTTATACTGTAATTGTAAGCTGCGTTAGTAGTATAAAAGACCAACAACACACCCTTTTAGCACCAAAAGCTGATTTCAAGAGCGACTTGTTGCTTTGTGAACTAGCCGAAACCACATCTTTTGGAGTAGCTTTTGTCTGTTTGCAAAATAGGAGGGAAATAAACAAAATGCGCAAAGACACAAATGAAACAAGATTGTTGAGTATACATACCAGATCAAGGCTGGAGAAGCGATTCTCAACTTCATCCACAAGCTTGCTTAATAATGATTCTACAAACTACAAGAAGATAGAGCAACATAATTTAGAAAAAGTTGAGGACACGTTCAATTTATACAAAATAGAACAATTGACTATATATGCTCTTAAAACAGCAGGATCAAATTATGTTGAAAAAGAAATACTCTCTAAATTTGGAGTAGCTTCGTCCAATTTATGTTGACTATTGATGATAGCCTAGTACTTGAAAAAGAAAAAGCTAAGAAATACTCTCAAGGTAAGATGACTAAATTGATGAATCTTGTTGAAACAGAAACAACGATCTTTTTCCTTAATAATTCCTCACAATCTGTGGAATGAAACCTCTATTTCATTAACAATTTCCATTTATCTTGACCTAAGGCTACCGCCAAGCATATATCAAGACAACCTATCAATAAAGCTACATAAACAAAGTTACTCAAGAAGCAAGAACACATTCAGTCATCACCGTTGGAATTTCTTCAGGCCTTTTATCCGTTAACAGTGCACGAATGAGCGCAGCGCGGGAACTATTCTGCTACAATGAACAATTGACAAGAATGAATGCATAGTTTAAAAATGGTTCCAACAAATAACTTGAGACAAACAAGCAAATAACACAAGGTTGAAAGAATCCACATTACTAACCGTTTTGTTCCAGTCCGCGTTTGAAGAATTGAAAGATTTGTCATTCAGGGAGGAGGTTCTTGACAAGGAATTTGTGAATGGCTCTGAATTTTTCCTCACAAAGGACTTGGTAGCGGACATAGTAGTAGTGGGTTTTACATTTCCACCGAATTTCCAAACTCCGTAGCCTCCACCCTGTTTCCACTCGCCATAAGATTTGAGAGCCAGAACAGTATTGACAACCCTGGCAGATTTCCCTCCCTGAACACAAGAAATATCATAGAAAGAATTGTCAATCAAAGAGCCTTTTTCAACCACTTAGTCATCATCTTTTCTTTTTTTTTTCTGTCTCTTCGGACATACTTGCTCTAGATCAGATGCCTCAAAGGTAGGAACTCCCATCTCTTGTATAGCTACAAGAAAATTCCTCACGTTCTCAAAATATTGAAATGCTGAGAGTGCAGCTCCATCAGGGATGAGGGCAGAATCGCAAGGGCTCTCAACTACCTAACAATTGTTTTCGATAGAGAAACAGAAATAAGATTTTAAAACAATTAGTGCCTAAAAAACAACTAACCCAAATGTGAATTTGGCTCACCTTGGGAACCGCTCCTGGTTGAACCTTATTCAGGACATTGCAGAGGATAATCCCACTTCTCAATCCAAGCCTAAACTCTTCCTCTGAAGGTTCAGCTGGCAAATCTTTAGCAGCAACAACCCCGATCATCTTTCTCAACCACCCGGCGGCTTCATTTCTTCTAGATGCTAGTTTAAAGAAAGAACAAGTCTCATAAGTATCAGAAAAAGAAACAACTAAAAATCCCAATAAACCCCAAAGCTGAAAATTTTCAATAGATCAGTTTAACCCCTCAAATAACCATTGCCCACATTGTCCCAAATAACAGTACCAATAGATATTCAGAAGAATTGTGCATCCTGAGTGGGAACTCGTACTCAACAATCAAGGGAAAAAAATCTCATTACAGAACACAATTACGATCAAGTAGATGAGAAAACAGAGGATCACAAATCCGCATCAGTTATTTCTAAAGGTAGAAATTAAGACACCCAAAATCTTCTTGTTGTTAGAATGTATATCCAAAATAAAAGGCATATGCTTTATTTTTATTTTAAAAAAATCCGCATTAGTGAATTGATCAACAAACTAAATTATCAGATACACAAGACTCCAAAGATTTAGGAAAAAAGAAGACTAGAGAAAGAAGAGTTACCAGCTTCCTCAGCTCTTCTAGATTCCAAATCAAGTCCTCCGCCTCCATTTCCAAGACGATTCCCATGCTGTTGAAGCACGTCCTCCACCACCGATGCCACTGAAAACGACAACGTTCTTTCCATGGGTTCCACCTTCGTATATGTTCACACAAGAAAAGAAATTCTCCCCAAAAAAAATCAACACCCAAATGCACCAAAATGCATCAGAAATGGTGGGTACTTCTGAAAACTAAAAAAAGATCTACAACAGAAAAACTGAACAAAGTGTTCGAATATTAATGGAGGGTCTTTTCCTCTGTGGCCACCAAAGTGGCGATCCTCTGTTGCTGTTGCTGTTGTTGTTGGTAAGCAATGAAAAATGGGGTTAATGGGTAATGGAGTTGGTTGATATTTCTTTGTTATTAGTTCTCCATTGCTTTGCTTCGACCCTTTTTTCTGCTTTCAATTCCCTTTTTTCACTTTCTCTCTCTACGAACAAAGAAAGATACTGAAACAGAGTAGAGCCCCCTCCCTCTTCTCTCTCTATCTGTTATTCTTTGTAGCCTTTAATACTCTCTCTATACTGCTTTCTGCTTTTTCGAAGCTGAAAACCGAGCCTAGCACCGAACCTTAAACCTAACCTCCACCAACGGCTCTTTAAAGCGCGTGAGTCCGCATTCCTTTGTTTTTAACTATGTGAGAATTGAAAATTTAAAGAGGTTGGAGGTGCTGATTTATTGCCTCGCCACGTGTCACGTGAATAATGGGATCATCTCTCCACGTAGGATCCATTTCAAACTTTATAATAATTAATTTGTCGGTTTTCCTTTTTTTAAAATGAATTCACAAAATTGTTTATCGTTTGTTTATGGATTACAAAACAAAATAAGGTTAAATGTTTATATTAAGGTTATTCATCCAATGGATAATTCTCATTTCTTTTTATTAATTATTAAGATTTTTAAACATTATTATTATTATTATTGAGATTTAACCAAATAAACCAAAATAATTATAAAATATACTAAAATTTTATTTACACCAATGTGAATCCATAAACATCTATAGAAATCTATCCATATCTATTATTAATAAAATTTAAACTTTTACGGTATTTACAAATATTTTTATTATTTTTTGTCATTCTAAACTAAAACACATCTTACAATCATAAAAATCAAAAGACTATTATATCAAGATTTTAGTTTTTCTAATTAATTTAATAATTATAATAGCATCAAAAGTAAGCTTAGCTTAATAAAAAGTGACAATTTATTTCTCTAAAGGTCGGAGTTGGATAAGTATATATATATATAATTTTCATTGGCTTTAACAAATTATTATATATTTAATTAATTAAGTATAAATTAATGCATATAAGTAATTAAAGTAAACTACTAAATATGTAAGATAGATACTATTAATATCCTTAGTTGTTTGCTTAAGAATTAGTTAATTCATTAAAAAAAAACAATGGAAAAAGTGGTGAGAACATGACCATTACTCTACATTATTATTATTATTATTATTTTTTACCTCTTTTGGATGGTGACATCTAATATGAGCAAAGGTTTAGCATAGAGGGAAAAATGAATGGGAAGTCTTTAGGTATGGTATATGCTTAAATGCAAAGTATTCAATTAGAAGATTGATTGTAATTTGAGCATTGCCAACCAACATCATTAAATTATATTATAGATACCGTTGATATTTATCGAGTAATATTTTATTGATATGTTAGCATGTTTGTCGATATTTTCATAAATGGAAAGATTTAATTACTATTTTTGTCAAATATTATTTATGAAATTGGGAGTTATTTTTCAACGTCTAAAACTTTTTTCATATTTGAATGCATACTTTTTAATGGTATATGTTTTTAAAAAAAAGTTTTTTTTTTCAAATGTCAATATTTATAAAGTGATAAATATTGATAGACTACTATAATTTATCATTAATAAAAGTTGATAACAATAAATTTTTACTATATTTGTAAATACTTACAAATATAATATCATTTAAGAATCTATTAATAAAAGATAAAGAAAATAAATAACAATCAATGGGTTAAAATTAGTATCTTTTTAAATTCACATTATCTCAATGTTTGAGAAAGAAAGGTAAAGTGGTATTAATCAAAACATCATTTTCTGTCTTTTAAACAAAACAGTTTATCAAATGTTTTATTTGTTGTATGTAACTTTGGAGGCATAATGTCAACAATAATGATGATGATTTTACTACATATATTCCTTTGCCTATTTGTTATGTTTACGTTTCGATCAATATTCATATAAACATCATATGGATTTTGGGAAAACATGTATTTTCATTAACACAATATTTCATTTTCAATAATTTCGAAAAGGATTTAAATTAATGTTCACAAACAACTAACCATCGAAAACTTCGACATGCAAAATATATATATATATATATATATATATATATATATATATTTACAATAAGTAACGTGGAGAATTGAACCTATGATTTTTGAATTGAAATAGTACGTACAAACACTATACATTAATTGAGTAATGTTAATTTTGTTAACTACTGAGAATTTTTTATACTAAATTGTAAAATGTTGATTCTCAAAAAAGATATGCTTGACAAGTGTGGGGAAGTAAGCTGCATACCTATGAGATTGAGAAAGAACGAAAGCTTATGGCTTGTATATAATCTTTGTATATATTTTCATTAAATTTAAAGGTGTGGAGATTTGATATAACTTGTTGGTAATTAAATAAGAGAACAAGAAGTAGAGAATTGTGTCCTTAGTTTAGGACATAATAAACAATGTGCGCGTTGGCACAAGATGGACGGAGTGATATGAAAACCCTAATGAATTGGAATTAGAAACCCTTTTCGAGTGAGAACCCCTAATTCTCAATCACTAAAACCCCAAAACCAATATGATTTCAACTCTAAGAATTGAGTTAGATACAAATCACCTTAACATCAAATATCTTAGACAAAAACAAATTCCTGACCCAAGATTCGAATACTCCACAAAATAAGATGATTAGACCTACTTGAATGGTTTAACATGTAATTCGACCCTTCTTTTAGTTTTTTGAACCTTTACGATTCTATTTTTCATTTTTTTTACTCGATTCCTCACACATTCCAACATACGCAAACATCGTAACAAAGTGAATTTAAAAATCTATATTAAAATTGAAATAAATGAAACTGTATTGTTGGAGTAAGAAATTTCCCGCCACAATGGTTTAGTGTATATATATAGAAAAGAAAATAATTTGTTATTATTTTATTTGAATTTGAAAAAGATGGGTTTAGGATTTTTGTCGATTAGTCTGGGCTTTTTAATTAGAAACAAATGTCGCGTTATGTTATTGGATATTAATGAAGAAGTCAAGAAAGAGACACTCAACCTCAATAAAAATAAAGCTTCAAATTTCATTTCAAATTTTGAACTTTGAAAAAGGAAAAATATTAAACCTAAGCCCTAAGAGAAATTAAATTTAAGATGGATGCTTCTATCTACAAAATGTGTTCCCTTTTATTTTTATTTTTTCCAAATCCTACATATTTTGATAGGATTAATTTTTCTAAACTCTTCTTGTATATATATTGATATGATATTCTTCTTAATTAATAAAAAAAAAAAGTTATTTTTTCAATTTTATTTACAAATTATAAAAGTCTGCCTTTCGCATATATATATTTTCGTTAAATATTTTTCTATAATAGTTTATAAGGAAAACTTTCATAAATATAAGCATCTAAGTTCTCCATTTTTTAAATGTTTGAAGTTTATTATTCCATCTTTCTTCTCCTATTTTTACGATCTTCCTCCTTTATTCTTTATTTAAGTGTGATTTCTTCCATCCTTCTTCTTTTTCTCTTTCTTTTTTACATCGTATTTCTTTCTTTTGTCTTTCTTATCTTTCTCATTTTGAAAAAAAAAATTAGATTTAAGGTAGCCAAATCTAAAGGATGTGTATAATCCCAACCAAATTTAAACGATTGTATACCAAATTTTGAAAAAAAAATCGTGTAACCCTCAAATCTAAAGGATTGTGTAATCTAATTAATTAACCAAATTAAACAATACAAATTTAAACGATGGTGTACGAATAGTCAAATTTAAACGATCGTGTATCAAACAATAGTCAAATCTAAACGATCGTTTACCAAATATATTACGTACTTTTACCAATATATTACGACATTGTTGACATGACATTTTTAGTATTTTTCATGGTAGATCAGTGAGCTTTTTCCATTTTTAAAATTATTCTAAATACTTTGTCGTTTTATTATATTTTTGAAAATATCTCATTTTGTAATGATATTTTTTTTACACCTGAATATCAACGCTATACAGAAAAAAGAAAGTCTTTTTAGAACATGACTTTTCATAATTATTTTTCTTTACATGTACTAAAATGAGATAAAAACAATTTTTGGGAATATTCCATTCCCTCGTAATATGATTCAAAATTGTTCACATATCTTTCAATCTCTCTACTAATAATTATTAATAAAATAACAATTCAACTTGAGTTGATCTACAACGTTCCTCAATTTGTGAATGGAAAAAGCAATAATAAAAAAGAAAAAAAAAACACATTATATGCAAAACTTGAAATAAACGGTAAAATTCTTGGGAGTGGCGAAGGAATCATAATATTAAAAAAAAAAAAAATCAGTTCACTTCAAATTAATTAAATAAAAGTTAAAAAGGGTAACTTTTTTATTATTATTATTATTATTAAAAACAATAATATTAAAAAGGTAACTTTAATAAAAAAAATAATATTAAAAAGGTAACTTTAGAAAGAAATAAAAGAAAAAAAAAAGAAAGAAAAATAGGTAAGGGTTGGCCATGGGTCAAGTCGAACACAATTGGAAAATGGTTGTTGAAAACAATTTTAAATTTAGCTGAATGATTTTGTTTAATAATTATTATCTTTCATTTCATTTATTTAGGAACATCATATTTAGGCTAAGTTCATGGTCAACCGAGAGAAATTCATCCCTAAAGAAATAACAGCCCTCAAAAAATCAAGTTATATACGTTGAAATTTTACCAGATTTAAAAATATTTTTAATATTTTTATGATTTAAAACAATTACTATAGCTTTGGTAATTCTACATAAATAATATTTAAATTTGGAAGTTTATTGTATAACTACCTTAGGCAATTTTATATCTTTAAACCATGAAGTTTAACATTTCAACTATATATATATTGACAATGAAATAATTTAATACGTCAATTATTTTGGTTATATTAGGCAGTTTAAGAATTTCTATTTAAATTAGGATTCCTTTAATTAATGTTTTGGGAAACGTTAAATCGAATTAACTGAATTTAATTAACATTTTTCTAAGAAAGATTAAACAATAATTATTATAAAAGGTAAAATTACAAAAAAAAAATATTTACAAAATATAGCAAAAATAGTATCGATATACATTAATAAAAATCTATCCATATGTGAATCAGTGACTATAAAATTTGTTATCAATAAGCTGAGAGTGATTTTAATATTATTAAATTAACTTCTACCACTGTCAAAATCAATTTTCAGTATAGAAACAAAATTGATTTTTGAAAAATAAAAGTTTATTTTAAATTGATTTTTGAAGTATCACTAAATCAAGTGATCTTCCTTTTGACGATCGAGCAAGAATCACCTCTAACATTTTTCTTATACTATCGAAATTTTGAACACCCGTATTGCCCAAATTTAAGAAGAAATTTAGTCCAAAATAGTTAAAATTATTACATATTACACACAAAATAGGGATGTCGTGACCTATCACATATCCTTTAAAAACAGCATAAATTAAGATATCTTTAGATATAACATGAAATTATAGATCTGTCACTATTTCTGTGTTGTTAGTGTTGCTTGTTGTGGCGATATCATATATTATATTGATACATCTAAAAATATTTATACGAACTCGTGTTTCTCCTTATTTAAAATTTTGGCTCTGCCACTAAATATTATACCTTGCCTTGTTTGTTGCCAACCCTTTGTACAAGTTTTATACAAAAAAAAATAAACTCTCGTCCCAACTAAAGGTCGAAAACCATGTTTAAATAGTTCTAGATTTTTTTTAAGAAAAATTGTTTAAAAGTTAAAACTAACAAAAATAATTTATAAATATAACAAAATTTCATAATATATCAGTAATAAATGATTGTAGCCCATCCATATTTATCAACATCTATAAGTGATATTCTCGGCTGTATTTAAATATAATTTAATAGATCTTCAATTTGGCATTAAGTTTGCAACATCTACCACAAATTTGGATGTTATTAAAGGGTGTGATGATTGTACTTTTTAATAATTAAAATTTTATATTATTGAAAGGTAATTTTATCTCTTAATCAACCTTCAATAGGCTTTGAACTTCTTATATTAAATGTGATAAAGTTTGAAAGTGAACATCTAATAATGTATTAACATTATTGTAAAATAAGTGTGTTATAATAGTTCAATTAAATTTATTTTATTCCTAATTTCATTATATCCATATAAACTATACATTATTTTTTTCTAATTGCCTTTTCAATTAAATTTCTAATTTTGTCCATCATACTTTATAATATGATTGACACAATATTTCATGGGGTATTTTTTTTCCTTAAAAGTTGAGATGAGATATGGATAAATATTTAATCTAAATATTATTAGTTGGTACAATACGTTCTAACCAACATCAATTCTCAATTAACTAGTACTTCCATCATCCTCTTACACAGTATTATCTTATCTATAACCCAAAGAAAGCATATCGTATGCAAAACATTACAACAATTAATTTTATGTAAATTTATCGGTTGTTAACAAAACACCTATATATCAATTAATATGTTCACTTTGCCAATGTGTGAGCATAAAAATTTTCAAATCGGATTATACCCATATAACTTTACAACTTTTTCATTGTAATAAATAGCAAATTTGAAAGTGAAAAATAATACATCAAGTTAAATGAAAAATAATTGTAGTTGATTTATGAATGCCACACATTAATTGATCTAGACATATTATTTTTCTCAAATCACAATATATATATATATATATATATATATATAATAATTAGAACGGCAAAAAGAAGAACTCAATTCAAAATTGCATTAAAAAAAGAAGAAAAGAAAATAGGGGAATTTGGAGGTTACAATTGTCAATTGAGCCGAAAGAAAGAAAGAGGTTACCGTTCAACGTCCAAAAAATTCAAATCTTTGGTTCGTTGTTGAAGCTAACTTAGCTTCGGATTCCGTAGACCCCACGTGGAGCGTCTGACGTGGGCCCATCTCACGCTTCACTTTTTTTTCTTTTTTTTATTCTTTTTAACTATAAGACATAATTTTCTAACCGCGACAATTAAAATTGTTTAGTGAAGGACCAATTGCAGCCTGACAACTGGTGTGACTCCTTACGTGTCACGACTTTGTTGGGTTGATCATAGAATCCCATGCCTGTTTCATAAACCATTTTCAGCTAAAGCACGTTGTGGCTACGCGCTTCGGTATGTATAAATAAAGAAATAAAAACCTGTTTTAAATTTTTATGGTTGCTCTCTGCCCCCCCCCCCCCACCTCTAATAATGCTAAATAATTTCTTTTCATAATATACTGTTCTCTATACTCAATTTAATGTTCATAATATAATGTTAAATTACCCATCTTTTCTTACAAAATTTGTAGCCCATAATAATATCTTCACCATATAAACATTATAAAATAGAAAATTGCCATTGTTAAAAACACATTTGACTGTTTTAAAAGAAAAGTCAAACCAACCCCATCTATACCTAAAAACACACACCTTTTTTTTTTTTAGAGAAATCAAATTCATGAATTTCTACTTAGGTTTAATAAAAAAAAGAAGGTGAAAATGAGCTCTCTGAAAAGTGAGTGGAGATGACCAAGGAAAGATGATAGAGAAAGAAAGAATTAGTGAGTAATCAACTGTATTATGATTAAGAAATACTAATTAAAGGAAGATTAAAACTAAAAGAGAGAGAGAGAGAGAGAGAGGTAATAATTGAAATGAGTGGATGAAATGGATATTTCCTTTGTGTTTGAAAACTTTAGATAAGCTTCACATGGGAAGGGAGGCCAAGGGAAGTGGTGCATTGTACTACTGTTCATATAATATCCATATAATATATATGAGTGTATTAAACTTTCAAAAACTTTATATTATAACTTTATGCTTCATGAAATGAACAATCCAAACTCATGACTTTGTTGAGCCCACTTCATTTTCAACACCATAAGAGAGAAAAGAAAAATCACACGCGTCATCATCACGTTGAAACCATCAATTCCATAAAATAAAAAGAAAATCATACAAGGAATTCATTTATTTCTTGCATGTGATTATCGATGGTGAGATATTATCATCTAGATGAAAAATGTAAGGAAGTTTTATGATTAAATTAGATTACAACTTTGATATATATTATAGTTTGAGTTTATTTTTAATTTAATTCCTAAATGAAACTTTTAGAGCTATCACAATTATTTTAGGTCAGCTATTGCAAAATTAAATAGATCACTAATGGATAAAAACTTTTGTTTGAAGTTTTAATTGTGTTTTTTTTTTTTTTTTTTTTATGTTATAGAAAGATTTGGCTATTTTCATATATAACTAATAAAATGTTTGTTAAAATTACCTAATTTAAAACGTCCACGATTTCAAGCTTCTAAATTTATGAAAAATGGATAGAAAAATAAATGCAATATCATAAATATATATAATTTCGTTAAAAAAAGTTAAATTTACATTTTCTAAACAAATTAAAAATGAAAAATTTTCGTGAATAGAGAAAATACCAAATATTTTACAAAATAACAAAAGAAAAAGTTTAAATTTTTATTATAATTTGTAAATAGTTCTATCCATTAAGAAGTCTCCTCGAAATATCTATTTTATATTATTATACACATTAGTTATTTACTTTCTAATATTACATTGATTCATTTAAAAACATAATAAAAATATATACAAAATAGTGATAAATCGATAGAATTTATATTTTCTAGACTATACATAGGATAGAGAAATCAAATATTTTAACTTCGAAAAATCGTTGATAATTTTTTATGTTATTTTTTACATCTTGACGATAAAAATCTAATACCACACATTATTATTATAAAAAATTGATCAATATAAAAATAACCCACAAAAGAGGTTGAATAAATCGAACCTTTTTGGGACAATATTTTAACTAATTGGATTGTTAAGAAATATATATTAAGTAGACCAACTAATTATTAATATTCTTTTTCCCCTCTTTAACTTATATCTATTAATCTTAAATAGTCTTTAAGTTATGATAATTACTATTAGAAAAAGATTAAAGTAATTAACAAAAGTCCCACGTCTTAATAAAAATATATATAATTATTTTGCAGTTGACATCATACCTTAAAATCTTTTATAATTCAATTTCTTATCAAATATGTCCACCATTAATTTGACCAATAATTCCATACATATAATTAGTGTAATCCAACAAAGATTTATGTAATTTTTCTTCTATAATTTTATTTTTTCATTAGTCAAGAATGAAGAGATTTAAAGTTTAAATCCCAATTATTTCCTTCCCCAACTTTAATTAGTAGCTATTTTTTTATAAGATTTATGAATATTTACTCATCATCAAATAAATTAATAATTGATTCCTTTTTTCTTTTGAAAGAAACAATAATAGACTTTTTGGGTATATAGTTTTAACTAAATTATTTACGTCAACATTAATGTGGATGATAATTGAAAGATAATTCTTGATGTAAATTTCAAGGGAAGTAAACATGAAATTTAAGATGAGTTGTTTTAAGAAACTATCCATATTTTTAAAAGAAAATTATCCTATGACCTAATTTCATATATCGATGCTAAAAAATTGAAATTTAGAGATCTATTTGTGAAACAAGTGTAACGGTATGAATTAAAAATACGTGATGGTGTTTGGTTCTTGTTTTTTCAAGTGGTTGTGATTGATCTTGAACCTAATTTTCGTGTTAAAAAAAAATTTCTAGTTAATTAATTTTGAAAAATACTTATGAAAGGTTAGAAAGAGAATATATATTTTTAAATAATTATATTTTTGAAAAAGAAAAAGAAATATTAAGTAATTTTGGGTATATAGAGGATTTGTTACTTTGTTATAGGATTCCACCATTTTTGGCAATCTCATGGATCAAGGAAGTGAAATTATGAAGGTAATGTCTCCTCCAAAGCTAAATTGTGAGATCCCACACACAAACATTTTCTTTTCTTTTCTTTTCTTTTCTTTTCTTTTCTTTAATTTTAGAAAGAAGAAAAAAAAAAAAAAAGATTATCAACCAAACCCCTCTCTTTAATAATATCATCAATTCAACTTTTTGGAGGTTAACTTTAGCCTTGCAAATTAAGGATTCCCAATTATTTTTTTTTTTTTAAAAAAAAAATCCACCAATTTCATTTTGAAATTGACAAAGTTAAAGCAATCCCATCATTATAATCATTCTAAGTTTTTGCTGGCAACAACATTTTAGCAAAAAAAATATAAAAATATAGAGCAAAAAAAAAATATTGAAATTAGAAGGTCTAATCTGGAAAGCTAACTAACTACTCCAGCTACCCTTCTAAAACCTAAACCACTTATTAAATAAATGAAATTTTGGAAAACACAAGTTGGGTACATATACAATTCACAAATGGAAAAAGTATATATATATATATACACACTATCTATACCCTTAAAATTTAGAATGAACATTCAAGCAAAAGTGTGTTGAATTGTTGATTTAATGAGGGATTATACTATGTACCCTTAAAAGAATGAGGAGAAGAAAATGAATAATATTGGTGGGGGCAAAGCTGCATTTAGAAGGAATGATGAAAGCATTTCCCACTCCTTTTAACACATCATGAGATGGAGGAAAATTAATATTTCTTCTCCTTTTGCTCCTCTAATTATGCTCTCTCTTTTCTTTTTTATATGCTATTATGATTTCATTTTATGTGCAATTATCATTTGTAAATTTAATATCTTTCATCTTGTTCGACGATAGTTCGATTCTAATTTTGATCTATATTGTATTTGAAATATGAATCGTAGATTTAAACTTTTTTTTAGTTCATCATAATCATTGTATATATGAACAAGGCAAAATGTTTCGAATTTTAGTTAACCTACTGAGATTTAGAAAAGCAACTCGAATTTAATTTTTTTATTATCATTAAGTTAGGTTTATGTTTTTCCTACAAATTTCAGAAGCATCGAGTAACAATATGGTTCCAAAATTATCATTTATTGATGAAATAGTTGATTCAAAAAAATCAAGTTGAAGGAACTAAAACGTTTAAATGTTAAAAAATAGACAAAACCTAGATAATTTCTTTTTTACTTTTGTCTTTAATATTTTAGAAGGTTTGTAGGTTTAAAGTTTGTATCATCTCTTTTGAATTAAATTGTTTTATACTAGATCAGGAGTTTAGGGTTTAGGTCTTCAACGAATCTAATTCCGTTTCAAAGTTTAATTTTGCATGCATTTGATATGGTAGTAATTTTTTTAGTGAAAGATCAAGCCTTTAACATTTGAAGATGAAAATCGTGTTAATTCCATAGAGTCATAATCTCTTACTCTATACTCTCTTTTGGCAACAAAACAATATTGGTATGATTTGAAAGATTTATGTAAATAAAATAAAATTCAAAAGCATATAAACCAAATTAGTGATCTGTCCATGGTGTTTTTTGCTCTTCTTCCACAAGTTATGCAAAACCCAAAGACAAGCAATTAGAAGATATCAAAGTGGTACAACAATATTCCTCCAAATTAAGCACATATTCTCTGACCATTGAGCCCTTTTTTTCAACAAAATAATCTTCTTTATTCATTCTTCCAACCTCAAAGGATAAAAAAAAAAAAAGAAAAAAGAAAAAGAGAAGAGAAAGCACAAATTTTTATTCTCTTTTTATTTGTCTACTTGAGTTGTCACTTTGTGCACATTAATCTAACTTTTAAATTAATTTTAATTCTTACGTTTCAACCCTAATTCTAAATCCATTTTATTAATTTGACATTTGAACAAATCCATTCTCATGCATGAAAAAAACATGGATATGATCATAATTAGAAAATTGATACATTTATAAAAAGTTTGAAATTTAAATTTACACTAAATTCGCGTTTATTTGTTTGTTTTACGAAAACGGGTCCATGATTTTAATTAATTCCATGTTATTTTGTGTAATGTCTTGATTTCAAGGGGCAAAAAAAATTATTCCAAGGAAGATGACACCCCATCTCACTAAATTATTAAATAATATTTAGGCTTTTACACATTAATCATTATCTTTTTGATGTATAAATATATATTTTTTTTTTCCTAAGAAAGAAAAAGAAACATTTTGTTTTAAGTTCTTTGAATTGTTCATCTTATATATTCTCAGCTCATTATTAATTAAAATGTGGGGTTTTTTTTTCCTTTTAAATTTTATTTTGATTCTGACAAGTCAACCTCTCCTCACAATGAGATTATGCAATTAGGATGAATTCTAACTTTGTCTATTTTGTTGAATATCCATTGAATTAATATTATGGGTTTGACAGTTTGGATTTTATTTTCAACAGTATGTTGATAATAATCTAAGCTATGTCTGTTGTTTCTCCCCCCAAAAATTTGTAGCAAATTTAATGTTGTGTCTACCTTTTCCAATGCATCACATTAACATTACAAACACTCAATATCATCAATAATTATTCTAATTCTCAACCATCTATAATTCTTATTATAAAACGTGACTATCTAATTAAATTAGAAGAGAGAAGAAAAAAAAAAAAAAAGACCTTCTATCATTGTATTTAAGAAGAATATATACAAAATCGAAACAATGATAGTTATTTCAATGTGTTAGAGATTTGAAACATAATATGACATTGAAAATATTATGTTTGTGATTAGGTATAGTTATAACGGTTGAGGACATCTTAAAGTATATAAATAAAGATCAAGAATAACATCTCTATTTGTATGGGATTAGGTATAGTTATAATATAAATGTTTTGGTAAATTACAAAAACCAACCTCTAAAATACGATAATAGTTTCTCAAGCTTTCAATAATAAGATTGGATTCTTAAATTTAAAAAAATATTTGAATCATATTTATATTAACTAATACAATTATGTAAGGTTGAAAGTTCAGTTTAAAATTTAAATAAATTTGAAAACTCAATTTTTAATTTTAAAAATTGTACGATATAATTATAATTATCACCGAAAATGGGTTTAGGGTTATTCTTGAGAAAGCCCACCAAAAAGATGAGAATTAGGATCTTAATATATATGAAAGTTGATCGGATAAGCCCAATCCGTAGCTCAACGTTTTAAGTGTTATAAAGAAAAATTATAAGATGTATGATTTTTGTCTTCGTTCACAGCTGTCGCTTTGGCCGAGTGGTTAAGGCGTGTGCCTGCTAAGTACATGGGGTTTCCCCGCGAGAGTTCGAATCTCTCAGGCGACGCTTTCTCGTTTTATTTTCATTTCTTCTTTCCTGTTTTCGACAACTCCATTGGTGGCCGTTCGTTGTACACTCCATTGCTTCTTTTCATTACCCATTTTTTAAAACCTATTTATACACTCAAACTTAATTTCTTTACGTTTTTTAAAAAATATTTCATGTTACGGGTGAACGCTAGAATGAACGGTAAGAACGACGTAACAAAGATGAAACTAAAGTGAATGCAAGATAAAAAAGTTAATTGGCTTCAAGCCACAAAAGTCCAACCAATCTCATTTAAGGATAAGGTTGAGAATAACCCTCTTTGTTTATTAAGCAGATCACACATGTCCTATTAGACCATGAAAAGAGAATGGTTTGGGTTTGTTGAGTCACACATTGGAAAAACCAAAAGGACTCACACTCCTTTCTAAGGTAGATGAACTACTTCTCTCATTGTCAATTAGTTTTGAAATGAAACTCCATATTATCGTTTAAAAACCCAAACCAACCTCATTGGCCTCACCCTTTGGAGCATACCAACCCATAAACTTGCATTACGTCAAAACTTTTATATAAATACATCATTCCACACTAAAATTTCCCTTAAGAAAAATAAAAACTAATATAAAGAAAATGACTATTTCAAACTATAGCAAAATATTACAAATTATTGAACGGATGGGTGGTAGTAGTTTATCATAGTCTATTGTAGAAAGATTATGATATTATTCTATATTTGTAAATATTTTAGGAAGTTTATTTATTTAAAAAACAATTCTTAAAAAAGAAATATGCAAAAAGAAAACACCTTCTTTTAACACTAAAAAAAACAAAGGGTTATGAGGGCCTAAGCTTTTATTTTAATTTTAAGTTTAGGTATATTCTTTTTTCACAATTCTTTAAAAAAGTGTATACATGTTTTTTTGTTTTTTTTTATCTTGAAAAAAAAAGGTTTAATATATAATACCGTTTCTTTAAATTTGAACTTAATTGTTTATCTTTTTCTTCGTTTCTTTTCATTTTAATCGTTTTTTAGAAAGACTTTCCTAGAACGTATAAATTGAAATAGATTAAGACATAATTAAATTAGAAAAAAAAAAAAAGAATTGTTAGTTGAAATTTATAGTCTTCTATATCATTATGTACAAATAGAAATAAAAGGTTTTCCAAAAAAAGAAATCTACTCCATTATATAACCTCATATTTTATATGGCATCTCATAACATAACATAACATGACATGCAAAAACAATTACTATAAATAAAATAATGAAATGATTTTTAACATATAATAAGAAGTACTATTAAATAAAAAGTGTGAGAAACTTCTAATTTGTGTATGGCCCTCCAACTTTTGAAAACCCAACATCGAACAAAATAAGAACTGCCAAAGTTCTCAAATTTTAAATCACAAAAATATAAAAAAATCATTTAAAAAATCATTATTATTTCTCAATCTTCTTTGACTTTTTTTGCCTCTTTTTTGAAAAAAGAGACTTTATTACTTTCCAGCCACTCGACCGTTTCGCTAAAAAACATGGTCCGTAGGATCCCATCACATCTACGGTCCAAATCTCATGACCGTTGGAAATTTAAATTCTCTTTGTTTCCCCCAAACCCCATCGGTTCTGCTTTTTATCATCTAAAGCAAATATTGCCGTTGTATGAACCCCGATTCATTTCCCTCAAATCCCCCTCCCCCCAACGGACACCCTTTCTTCTTCAATACCACTTCCAAATCCGCCATAGCTTTCAATGGTTTCTTAAGAATTTCCCTTCTCAACGCTTGATTTTTTTGTTTCTTTTCTGAGGAGAAATTTAAAGGTTCTGTTTGTTTGTTTGTTTGTTCGAGTGAGAAAAATGGTGAATAGGGCTTCGTCTCCATCGTCTTCTCCGGTGAAGATAACAGTCTCTTCTGGAAGTAAGGCCGGAAATGGAATCATATCGATGGGGTTGACGAGTCCGATTTCGCGTGCTTCAATTTCGAATAACCCCAATTCTCCTCTCAGTGGCAGAGGAAACAGAGCCTCTAGTGGTGGAAACCGCCGATCTAGTGGTGGCAAGTTCGTTTCAATGTCGAAAGATGAGGCAGTTGAAGAAAGTAACTCGGAGTTTGTTACTTACACTGTTCATATTCCTCCAACCCCAGATCATCAGTCCATTTCTGATTCTCAGACAAGCCTCCCCGAGGATAATGCAAATATGGGGAAGCCGCAAAGGAGCTTCATTTCTGGTACTATTTTCACTGGGGGTTTCAATTCGGTGACTCGTGGGCATGTGATTGAATCGCTGGCGAATCCAACTGAGCAAATCAAATTAGGGCTTGTTTGTGGGATGAAAGGATGTGATGAGGCATTGGAAGGGAAGACGATGGTGCCTTGTGATTGTGGGTTTAATATTTGTAGGGATTGTTATTTGGAGTGTGTTGGAAATGGCGGTGGCCGTTGTCCTGGCTGTAAAGAGAGTTACACAAGTGTTAGTGATGATGAAGCAGAGGACCAAGCTTTGCCATTGCCTTCAATGGCGGATGCCAAGCTTGACAAAAGGCTGTCTTTGGTGAAATCATTCAAAGCTCAAAGTCACCCACCGGACTTCGATCATGCCCGATGGCTTTTCGAGACCAAGGGGACATATGGCTATGGAAATGCAGTATGGCCAAAGGACGGCTATGGGTTTGGCTCAGGGGCAAATGGTTTCGACCATCCGCCTGACTTCGGGGAGAAAAGTCGACGGCCTTTAACCCGGAAAGTCTCTGTTTCTGCTGCCATTCTAAGCCCATACAGGTAATTCTTTTTTGTTATTATGCCATTTTGAAACTTATATTTAGAAATGTTAATTTTCTCAGCTCTACCCTGGCGTCATTTTTGGCAGTAGTTTTCTTCCTTCAGATTTTTGCATCTGTACATTGATCATACTGTTGTATTATGGTATTTTAAGAAATCATATTGATCATTTAAGGTAATTGACTTAGTCACATATCCTTAAACATTTTAAGTAGACAATCAACATTTTGTGATTGGTGTGATATCTTTGAACTTGTGTATATAATTTATTGTGATTTGTTTCTGAAGGCCTTTGTTTCATTTTGGCAGACTGCTTATTATAATTCGTCTAGTGGCACTTGGTTTCTTTTTAACATGGAGAGTTAGACATCCAAATCATGAAGCACTGTGGCTGTGGGGAATGTCTATTACTTGTGAGCTCTGGTTTGGATTATCATGGCTATTAGATCAACTTCCTAAGCTCTGTCCAGTAAATAGAGCCACTGACCTCTCTGTTCTCAAAGACCGATTCGAGTCGCCAAATCTTCGAAACCCCAAGGGTCGATCTGATCTCCCGGGAATTGATGTGTTTGTATCAACAGCTGATCCTGAGAAAGAACCTCCGCTCGTGACAGCCAACACCATCCTCTCAATTCTTGCAGTTGATTACCCCGTGGAGAAATTAGCTTGTTACTTATCAGATGATGGTGGTTCTCTCTTGACATTTGAAGCACTTGCTGAGACAGCCAGCTTTGCTAGAATCTGGGTTCCATTCTGTCGAAAGCACGGGATCGAACCAAGAAATCCAGAGGCCTATTTTGGACAGAAGCGTGACTTTCTCAAGAACAAAGTGAGACTTGACTTCGTTAGAGAGAGGAGAAAGGTGAAGAGAGAGTATGATGAATTTAAGGTAAGGATTAATTCATTGCCGGAGTCTATAAGGAGAAGGTCAGATGCCTACAATGCCCACGAAGAAGTCAGAGCCAAAATGAAACAAAGGGAAATGGGGGGCAATCCTTCAGAGGAAATCAAGATCTCAAAGGCAACTTGGATGTCCGATGGCTCTTACTGGCCTGGAACTTGGAATTTAGGTGAAGCTGATCACTCTAGGGGGGATCATGCTGGTATAATTCAGGTGCGTTGTCTTTTTTTTTTTTTTTTTTTTTTTAATGTGAATCATTTGTGAAATCTTGAAAAGAAGACTAAGAAGTTTTGTTTATCTTTTAACTGCAGGCTATGCTAGCTCCTTCTAATGCAGAACCTGTTTATGGTTCAATCGCAGAAGGGAAGAATTTGATTGACACAACAGATGTGGACATCAGATTGCCAATGCTAGTTTATGTGTCTCGTGAGAAGCGGCCGGGGTATGATCACAACAAGAAAGCCGGAGCAATGAATGCTCTTGTTCGAACAAGTGCAATCATGTCAAATGGACCCTTCATTCTCAATCTTGACTGTGACCACTATATATACAACTCCTTGGCGTTGAGGGAGGGGATGTGTTTTATGCTTGACAGAGGCGGTGATCGGATTTGTTATGTTCAGTTTCCGCAAAGGTTCGAGGGAATTGACCCAAATGATCGGTATGCAAATCATAACACTGTATTTTTTGATGTGAGCATGAGGGCTCTTGATGGGTTGCAGGGGCCTATGTATGTGGGGACTGGCTGTATTTTCAGGAGAACAGCTTTATATGGATTTAGTCCTCCAAGAGCTACAGAGCACCATGGCTGGTTTGGTACTCAAAAAACTAAGTTGTTGCTAAGAAAGTCGAGGGTATCAAAGAAGGAAGATGATGAGATGGCAGTTCCAATCAACCAACGTGGTCAAAATTGTGATGATGACGATGCGGACATCGAGTCCTTGCTTTTGCCAAAGAGATTTGGAAATTCTACTTCTCTGGCTGCATCAATTCCGGTTGCAGAGTTCCAAGGAAGATTGCTTCAAGAATTGCAAACGAAGGGCAATCAAGGTCGACCGGCTGGTTCTCTTGCTGTGCCCCGGGAACCTTTAGATGCCGCCACTGTTGCTGAGGCCATTAGTGTTATTTCCTGCTTCTATGAAGACAAGACAGAGTGGGGCAAAAGAGTTGGATGGATCTATGGTTCTGTAACAGAGGATGTGGTAACTGGATATAGAATGCATAATAGAGGTTGGAGATCAGTTTACTGTGTTACTAAACGTGATGCTTTTCGAGGCACAGCACCAATCAACCTAACTGATAGGCTTCACCAAGTACTCCGATGGGCGACGGGATCGGTTGAGATCTTTTTCTCAAGGAACAATGCCTTGTTTGCAACACGTAGAATGAAGTTCTTGCAAAGAGTAGCATACTTCAATGTTGGGATGTATCCCTTCACATCTTTCTTCCTCCTTGTCTATTGCTTTTTGCCCGCCGTTTCTCTATTTTCGGGGCAATTCATAGTCCAATCCCTAAGTGTAACATTCCTAATCTTCCTACTTGCCATCACCATCACCTTATGCTTACTCGCCATCCTTGAGATCAAGTGGTCAGGCATTACCATCCACGATTGGTGGCGCAATGAGCAATTCTGGTTGATTGGAGGAACAAGTGCCCACCCGGCTGCCGTGCTACAAGGCCTGTTGAAGGTCATTGCTGGAGTAGACATCTCATTCACATTGACATCCAAATCAGCCACACCAGAGGACGGGGACGATGAGTTTGCGGACCTATACGTGGTGAAATGGAGCTTTCTAATGATCCCTCCCATCACAATCATGCTGGTGAACATGATTGCAATTGCAGTAGGAGTTGCTAGGACACTGTACAGTCCATTTCCAGAATGGAGCAAACTTGTGGGAGGAGTGTTCTTCAGCTTCTGGGTTTTGTGCCATCTCTACCCCTTCGCCAAAGGGCTGATGGGACGTCGTGGCCGAGTCCCGACAATAGTCTTTGTTTGGTCCGGACTTCTATCGATCATAATTTCACTGTTGTGGGTCTACATTAGTCCTCCTCCTGGGGTACAGGATCATATGAAGTTTCAATTCCCTTGATGGGGATTGAATATGGAAAAGGGTAATCTCCTCAATTTCCTGTTGTTATTGTGGGGAAGCAGTAGTAGTAGTAGTAGGTTGGTAGTAAGTAAGTATAGACATTGCATTGCTTATTGTTTCATTACGTTGATGGATGGATTTCATGTTTTTGTGTTGGTAACAACTTAGATCGGATTATGTGTATGCCCCAGCATCTCATTCTTTATTACTTCATCTAAGTGTACCTAAATTCAAAATCTTAGTTCTCAATTCTCAAAACTTGGCCATTCTAGCTGATGCAAATGAACTATATATTTTTCTTATTTTAAATATTTTGAATTTCAGCCGTTCAAAAATTTGTACGTGCATAAATTGCTTCTAACATATGAGTTTAGAATGACAATTCATCAAAATGGTGATCATCAAAATATTGAAGTTAAAATGAACTTTTGAGTTCTCCATAAAACATCATTTTTTACCATCTATCCTTTAACTAAAAATTAAAACCATAGATTATTAAGAATAATTATCTTATTTGATAATCTAGTCATCCAAATATAAAAACTACATTACAACTATGTGTTAGAAAGTTAATGAAATATTAAGAGTATGGACTAAAATAATAGACTCTTTTTAAAAGTTTATGAACTAAAAAAACAATTTAAAATAATAGACTCTTTTTAAAAGTTTATGAACTAAAAAAACAATTTAAAAAGAGACCAAAATAGGAGATACAAACTTTAGAGAACTAAGATAAGATTTAAACATTTTATAAAGAACTTTTTATATAACGTTATATAAAGATTTAAACATTTTATAAAGAATTTTTTATAAGATAAAGATACAAACTTTATATAACATTAGGATTTATCTTAATTCTACTATAATTAGGATGTGAGATTTTTCTAATCCTAGGTAAGATCAAATCTTATCTTATCCTATTTTATTTTATTTTATCTTCATTTTATAATACAAAGCCGAAAAAATTATACAATTAATTTATTACTTAAATATAGAGCTAAATTGAAATTGTAGTCCAAATTATAACGATTTTCATGGACTTTTATTTTCATTGAAGAATCAAATGAAAATAAAATTCAAATTAAACCGTATGAACCAACAAGATATCAAATTGGAACAATATTCCTCAAAATTTATACCATACATTCCCCTAAACCAATGTTTCTTTTGCCTACAAAATTCTCTTTATTCTTCCCACCACAAGGACAAAGTAACAATTTTTACTCTCTTTTAAATTTTGACCGAATCGAATCTTATTTTTAGTGGATTAAGTCATTTTCGTTCGAATCATAGTGTTTCTCACATTATCTTAATATATTTCAATCTTTCAAACAACACCTCCGAAATCAATTATAATTTTTTAGCTTAGTTTTGTTTTTAGAATATTTTTCTAGTTTAGTTTAAAAATTAAGGTCAAGTTGAAGTTGCAAATTTCAACTTTTAGAAGGTTTTTTGTATACTATGTTATGACTACACTAACTTGATGATGTTCTAAGAAATTATTAGTTTTGTTATAAAATATATTTATGAACTATTATATAGAATCAACATGATTGTTTTAATTTTTTTCAAAAAGAATTCTATTAGTCAAAACAGGGTATAATTAATTCTCGATGATCACGTCCGATAGGAATCATTGAATCAATATAAGTCCTGTTTGAAGATGCTCGTATACGGAACGTCTCGAAATAATACCAGGAGCGGGGGATTCAATTAACCGAGAGTCTAACAATGATCTCAACATCAGAGATTCCATTCTTCACTGATGTAAAAAAGAGAAAAAGAATTATCCTTACAAATTTCTCTTTTTATGTAATTCTAGAAAATAAACCAGGTACATTATTGGAATAATTTTAAAAGTAAATAATATATATGAATGAATATTTTTAAATATAATAAAATAAACTAAAATATTTACAAAATATAACAAAATTTTGAATTCTATCAACGGTAGACATTGATAAATTTCTATTACTGTCTATCAAGGTCATTAATAGAAGCATATTAGTGTCTATCAATATCTATCGTTGATAGTATTTCAAATTTTGCTATATTTTGTAAATATTTTATCAAGCTTGCCACTTTTCACAATTCCCATATATGAATATAGTTGATAAGTTAGATGTCAAAGGAGGGAGTTTGGTTGAAAAAAGAAAGCAAAAATGAACAGGTCACATCTTAGGCACGACTGATCTCTTGTACCATATATATGTATGGCGAAAAAGAGTAGTAAAAAACAAATTTTGAAGCTAAATTTATTAAATCAACATCATAATTAACAATATTTAATGAAATTAATTGAAGAAAAATGTGTATGTCATATACTGTATATATGTAGGCCAAAAAAGAGCAGTAAAAAACACAAATTATAGCAGTCACTACCCCAAACACATATAATAACCTACATCTCAAACATACATTATAATAACATAGACTATAATAATCTACGTCCCAAACACAGATAGATCGTAATACTTTGCACATCAAACGTAGATTATTATAATACTCAAACTATTATAATCGTCAGACTATTATAACTCACTTTTTGTCCCAAACACCTCCCTTAAAAACGTTAAATGAAAGCGTAAGTAGATTCCTATTTGATTAAGGCCTCTTTTTAATATTTTATCATAACTTCTACTTTTAAGATTTATTTTCGTTCTCTTTTTTCTTAACTCTTAATTTTAATCTAGGAAGCACGTATATTTTAAAAATGACAAGTTAAGTTATACGAATTTAAAGTAAATGAGTCAATACATACTTAAAAAGCTTAGTCATTTACACATTCAAAATTTACTATTATTGTTATGTGGGTCTTTTTAATGAGCATATTCAATATAGATGTTCTATGCATGTAGTTGCACTAACAATTATTCGATAAATGTCTATTAAATGTTCGGCGAACACATGCTAGTCAAACTCTATCTCTTCCGACTCTAATGTTGCTGCTTACTGTAGGGGAGAATCTGTGAACAAAGTTCAAGAAAATGAATCTAATCCTCTCAACTTCATTTCAACTTAATTTTTTCAATATAAAGATTAACAACAAGTGAGAGATTATCACTTGAAATCTCCATTGTTAAGTAAATTTGGTTTTCTATGAGATTATCACTCAACAAATATATTAACAACTTTATTTGATATTATCAGAATTTCAGTTACTGGTGAGTTCAACATCTTCATCTCATTCTCGTCCAACTTCACTCCACTTGTATATATTTATGAAGAAAAAAAAACAATTATACAAAGGGATATTTTTAAAAATTTATAAAATAAAAAGAAAAGTTAAAAAAAAATAATAAAAAAGGAAAAATTTGTGGAAGTATTTACAAAATATAGCAAAATTTTAGATTCAAAATATTCTTCTATGAATGATATCAATAGACGATGATAAAAAAGTTTTTAGATTTTATCATAGAATCTAAGATTTTATTATATTTTATTTTACTATATTTGAAAATTTTTCTATTTTAAATTAAAAAAACAGCTCCGCTTTTAAACAAGTTAAAAAATGATAATTATTTGCGTTATATACAAATGATATAATGATATATTTAGCAAAGCTTTTTATTGTAAATGATATTATGGCAGAGGAAACAAAGCTTCTAGTGGCAACAACAACAAGTTTGTTGCAATGTCGAAAGACCAGGCGGTCGAAGACAATGAAAATATGGGAAAGCTGCAAATTTCTAATACTATTTTCACTGGAGGTTTCAACACGGTGACTCGTATGCACGTAATCAAATTGGATGCTAACAATGGTGGAGGTCTTTGTCCTGGCTGTGAACAGAGTTACACAGATGTTAGTGATGATGAAGCAAATGACCAAGCTTTGTCATTACTTTCAATGGTGGATGATTCTGAGACCAAGGACAGTGTTGGGTTTGGCTCAGAGGTGAAGAATGATTTTCAGCACCAGCCTAAGTTTGGGGAGAAAACTCAACGACCTTTAACCCGGAAATTCTCTGTTTCTCCTACCATTCTAATCCCATACAGGTCAAAATAATAATAAATAGTAAAATAATGTTATTCCTCTATCTTTGAACTTTTTAAATTTGATTCATTGTGTTCGGTTTCTGAAGGCTTTCTGTATCTCTTTTGGCAGATTGCTTTCCATAATTCGTATACTGATACTTGGTTTCTATCTAACGTGGAGAGTTAGGCATCCAAATCATGAATCAATGTGGCTGTGGCGAATTTCTAATACTTGTGAGCTATGGTTCGCATTGTCATGGCTATTAGAACAACTTCCAAGGCTCTTCTTAATAAACAGAACCACTGACATATCTGCTCCGTGCTTGTATTGCTCCGTGGTTGCGGCTGAACCCTAGCTGCCCTGTTCGTAGAACTTTAGTGCCGACGCCGATCTCCACCCCTTTGGTGGAGGTGGTTCCGTTGGCCATCGGAAAGAGTTGAAAAAACTGACTGTATATATATATATTTTCCATAGCAATACTTTATTTTTCTTTATTTATTTGTTGAGCTAAAAAACAAATTAATTATAATATTTTAGTTTAGTTTTTTTTTAGAATATTTTTATAGTTTAGTTTAAACTTTTAAAGGTCAAGTTGCAAATTTCAACTTTTGAAAGAATTTTCCATGCTATATTATGAATTAGTTCTAAGAAATTATTAGTTGTCTTATAAAATATATTTATGAAAAAGAAAAATAAATTTTTATTATAATTACTATTGAAAAAAAAAGAATTTTATCGGTCAAAATAGGCATAATAAAGCTTTTAACGTTGATTTTAAAATGAGAGATTCCATTCTTCATTGATATATATATAAAGTTCTAAGGATAATTTACTGTCTATCAATGTGACAGATAGAAGTATATCAATATCTATCGATAGAATTTAGAAATTTGTTACATTTTGTAAATATTTTGTCAAATTTGCTATTTTGAACAATTGCCCTATATGAATATGGTTGACTAAGTTAGATATCAAAAGAGGAAAATTAATTTGGTTGAAAGGAGAAAGCAAAAATAAAAAGGTCACATCTTAGGCACTCGAGTGAGATATCATAGGAAGGCAGGACTGTTCTCTTGTACCATATATATGTTTGAGAAAAAGAGTAGTGAAAAACGTAATTAAAACTAAATTTATTAAATGAAGATCAAAGTTAAGAAAAAATGTGTATTTCAAGTACCATATATATGTACATGTATGTGAAAAAAGAGTAGGTAAAAGACTAAGTTTGAAGCTAAATTTATTAAATAAACGTCGTAATTAACAAAATTTAATAAAATCAATTGAAGAAAAGTAATACACAGTATATATGTAGGCCATAAAAGAATAGTGAAAACACATATTATAATAATCTTCACCCAAACAAAATTTATAATAACACAAGATGCATATTATAATAACGACTATAATAGTTTGCACCCCAAACACAGACAGACTATAGTACTTTGCAACCAAAACGTAGATTATTATAATCTTTATATTAATATAATACTCAGACTATCTCCCGACTATTAGAAACGTTGAATGAAAAAGTAAGTAGATTCCAATTCGATTAAGGCTCATTTTTAATATTTTATTATAACTTAATACTTTAAGATTTATTTTTGTTCTCTTTTTTCTTTACTTACATATATTTTAAAAATGACAAGTTTTAAAACCGTTATACATATTGTGAATTTTTTTAAAAATGAACCAATACATTTATGTACTTAAAAAGCTTAATAACTTACAAACGTTGTTATATGTATATCTTTTTAATCTACGTACTCAATAGACAGTCCTTTGCATGTTGTTGCATTAATAATTATTCGATATGTGTCCATCAAATATTCGACGAAGACACGCTAGTCAATCCTTATCTCTTCCCATTCTAATTTCTTAAAATTGTTGTTGCTGCATACTGTAGGAGAATCTTTGAAGTCCAAGAAAATGAATCTAATCCTCTCAACTTCAATTTCAACTTAATTTTTCCAATATAAATATATGTGCAGCACAGCAACAAGAAGAGCGAACAATTAATAACAATCAAATAAGAGGAGAGATTATAACTTGAAAATCTCCATTTTTCAGTAAGTTTGGTTTTTGGGCTTTGCAGTTTGATGTTATTTATTTGACATTATGAAAATTTTAACTGAGGTTGAGTTCATTAATAAAAAATATCTATAGACATTGATTTGCTTCTGTCAATAATTTTAATAACCGATTTTACAATCCATAATTTTGTTATATGTTGTAAATATTTTAATTTATTTTAGGATATTTGAAAATATCCCTATTTTAAATTAAAAAACACACAAGCCCTTCTTAAACAAATTATTTGCATTACATACACATTAGCAAACATTTTTTTTTATTGTTTACATATATCTTCATAGATTCAAACTTTAGAAACTTTTACAAGTAAATTATGAGGTTATTATATTAACATAAAATGATTTAAAAATAATTCTAAATCTCCACTATACTGATTTTTTCTCCATCGTCTTTTCCGGTGAAGACAATCATCTCTTCGGAAAGTAAAGATAACAGAGCTTCCGTTGGTTTGACGACTTCCAGTGGCAGAGGAAACAAAGCTTCTAGTGGCAACAACAACAAGTTTGTTGCAATGTCGAAAGACCGGGCCGTTGAAGACAATGCAAATATGGGAAAGCTGCAGATTTCTAATACTATTTTCACTGGAGGTTTCAATACGGTGACTCGAATGCACGTAATCAAATTGGATATTGAACAGAGTTACACAGATGTTAGTGATGATGAAGCGAAGGACCAAGGTTTGTCACTGCTTTCAGTGGCTGATGATTCGGAGACCAAGGACAGTGCTGGGTTTGGCTCAGAGGTGAAGAATGATTTTCAGCACCAGCCTAACTTTGGGGAGAAAACCCGGCGACCTTTAACCCGGAAATTCTCTGTTTCTCCTACCATTCTAATCCCATACAGGTCAAAATAATAATAAATAAGACAAAAATGTTGTTCCTCTATCTTTGAACTTTTGAAATTTGATTCGTTGTGTTCGGTTTCTAAAGGCTTTCTGTATCTCTTTGGCAGATTGCTTTCAATAATTCGTATACTGCTACTTGGTTTCTATCTAACATGGAGAGTTAGACATCCAAATCATGAATCAATGTGGCTGTGGAGAATTTCTAATACGTGTGAGCTCTGGTTTGCATTGTCATGGCTATTAGAACAACTTCCAAGGCTCTGCTTAATAAACAGAGCCACTGACATATCTGCTCTCAAGGACCGATTCGAGTCCCCAAATCTTCAAAACCCCAAAGGTCGATCCGATCTCCCAGGAATCGATGTGTTTGTGACGACGGCGGATCCTGAAAAAGAACCTCCACTTGTGACAGCCAACACCATTCTCTCAATCCTTGCTGTGGATTACCCGGTTGAAAAACTGGCTTGTTACTTATCAGATGATGCCGGTTCTCTCCTGACATTTGAAGCACTTGCTGACACAGCCAACTTTGCAAGAATATGGGTTCCATTCTGTCGAAAGCACGGAATCGAGCCAAGGAATCCTGAGGCCTATTTCAAACAAAAGCATGATTTTCTTAACAATGAAGTGAGGCTTGACTTGGCTGGAGATTGGAGAAGGGTGAAGAGGGAGTATGATGAATTTAAGGTAAGGATTAATTCATTGCCAGAGACTATAAAGAGAAGATCAGGTTCTTACAACGCCAAGGAAGAACTCAAAGCCAATATGAATCCATCGGAAATGGGGGAAAATTCTTCCGACGAAATAAAGATCTCAAAGGCAACTTGGATGTTTGATGGCTCCTATTGGCCAGGAACGTGGGAAGTTTCAGGTGAAGATGACCACTCTAGAGGGGACCATGTTGGTATAATTCAGGTAAGTTGTTTGTTCTTTGGAATCATTTGTGTAATCTCTTGAAGAAGGCTAAGATGTTTTGTTTATCTTTTAACTACAGGTTATGCTACCCTCTTCTGATGCAAAACCAGTTTATGGTTCAAACACAAATGGGAAGCACTTGATTGACACAACAGACGTGGATATTAGATTGCCAATGCTTGTTTACATGTCTCGTGAGAAGCGACCAGGGTACGATAACAACAAGAAAGCTGGAGCGATGAATGCTCTTCTTCGAACCAGTGCAATCATGTCAAATGGACCCTTCATTCTCAATCTTGATTGTGACCACTACATAAATAATTCCTTGGCTCTAAGAGAGGGGATGTGTTTTATGCTTGACAAGGGCGGCGATCGAGTTTGTTATGTCCAATTTCCGCAAAGGTTCGATGGAATCGATCCGGACGATCTGTATGCAAATCTTAATACTCTATTTCTTGATGTAAACATGAGGGCTCTTGATGGGTTACAAGGCCCTTATTACATAGGGACTTGTTGCATTTTTAGGAGGATAGCTCTCTATGCATTTAGTCCTGCAAGAGTAACAGAGCACCATGGTCTATTTGGTACTCGAAAAACTAAGCTGTTACTAAGAAAGGTGACGGTATCAAAGAAGGAAGACGATGAGATGGCGAGTCAAATCAATCAATGTGCTTTAGATTGTGATGATGATGATGATGATGCAGACACTCGCTCCTTGCTTCTGCCAAAGAGATTTGGAAACTCTACTTCTCTGGCTGCATCAATTAAAGTTATGGAGTTTCAAGGAAGATTGCTTCAAGAACTCGAAAGTAAGGGCAATCAAGGTTGCCCGACTGATTCTCTTACTGCGACTCAGGAACCTTTAGACGTTGCCACCGTTGCTAAGGCCATTACTGTTATTTCCTGCGACTATGAGGACAATACAGAGTGGGGTAAAAGAGTAGGATGGATGTACGGCTATTTGACAGAAGATGTGCTAACCGGCTACCAAATGCACAACAGAGGTTGGAGATCAGTGTATTGTATTACCAAGCACCACGCTTTTCGAGGCACGGCGCCAATCAACCTAACTGATAGGCTTCATCAAGTGCTCGTATGGGCAACAGGGTCTGTTGAGTTGTTTTTCTCGAGGAACAACTCCTTGTTCGCAACGCGTAGAATGAAGTTCTTGCAGAAAGTAGACTACTTTAACACTTCAGTATATCCATTCTCATCCTTCTTCATTCTTGTCGACTGCTTCTTGCCTGCCGTTTCTCTGTTTTCAGGACAGTTCATGGTCCAGTCATTTGTAACATTATTAACCTTCAATCTTGTTGATTCCATTACATTATACTTACATGCCATTCTAGAGAACAAGTGGTCAGGCATTACGATCACCAACAGGTGGCGAGAGAAGCAAAGCGTTGTAATGTGGGGGACAAGCTCCTATCCGGCTGCTGTGCTGCAAGGCTTGGTGAAGCTCATAGCAGGAGTAAACATCTCATACACATTGACACCCAAACCAGCCACACCAAAGGATGGAGATGACGAATTTGCCGACTTATACGTGGTGAAGTGGAGCTTCCTGATGATTCCCCCCATCACAATCATGTTGGTGAACACAATTGCGATTGCAGTGGGAATTGCAAGAGCATTGTATAATCCATATCCAGAATGGAGCAAGCTTATAGGGGGAGTGTCCTACAGCTTCTGGGTTCTATGCCATTTCCACCCTTTCGCCAAAGGGCTGATGGGACGTCGCAGCCGAGCGTTGAATTTATTCTATGTTTGGTCCGGACTTCTGTCGATCATAGTCTTGTTGTTGTCGATCTACATTAAATCTTCTTCTGAGACACAAAATCATATGAAGTTTCTATTCCCTTAATTGGATTTGGGAAAAGGAAATCTCCTCAATTTCCTGTTGTTATTATGGGTGAACATGAAGTTAGTAGTAAGGATTGTGCAAGTATGTGTTGATGGATGGATTCATGTTTTGTGTTGACAACTTAGATTGGATTTTGTGTAAACCCCAACTTCTCCTTTTTAAATACTTTTCCTTCTATAGTTTAGTTCTTTCTACTCTAATGGTTGTCTTGATATGTTTTGGGTAGCTTATTGTAACTTCTAAAATGATTAGGATATATTTTGACATTATGCAAATTTCATGTATTTTTATTATTATACAATTTAGCTTAATATTTGTAGGACATAAAATTTTTGGGTTATAATTTTAATCATGATCTAAAATTCTTAGAGTAAAACTTGTTTTATTAAAATCATACTCGATAGACTTTTTCCTCCCTAAACTTATAGTGAAAAAAAAAAAAGAATAATTGCAAATATAGCAAGTAGATTCAAATTATTAACGTTCTTTTAAAAAATGCAAATATAACAAAATTCGTTTATTATTAATAGGCCATATTTCATATGGTCTATCATCAATAGAAATCTATCAATATTTATCGGTGATAATTGTCATCCACCTTTCCAATGAATAGTAGAAATCAACTTAATCCTATGACCTATATTTTTCATATAGAAAAATTTATACAATATAGAAAATATCTCATACAACCTAGATTTTACCATTTTTAGAATAGTCTAGTCTACTCCATAAAGTTCTACAATGTCCTCGAGTCTTCCGTAATATTGTAGAACTTTCGATAGAGTCCTAGATATCTTTATAAAATTCTAAAGCTCTCTATAATACTCTAGAATTCTCGATTATTCTCTTCCATTAGTTAAAATTAAGATGTAGGATTTTTTTATCTGTTACAAATAGAGATACAATAAACATGACTGTCCCTAATACGATACACTATAAAATGTTGTAGTGTGCTCTGCTGTAAGCAAGAAATTCGAATTCATACGTTTATGGACAGATCAATGTTCATAGAGGAACCTGTGAAATGGTAATAATAATAATAATATAAAAAAAAATTCATAATATGTTAATGAGAATAGAAAAAACAAAATACATTTTTTTTTATAATTAAAGTTTAAGCTTTGGTTTAAATAGTCAAAGGTGACATTTTTTGCTAGTATAATGATATTGTTTATATTCATTTGAAGCACAAATACTTCATGTGAGAAAAAAATCTATATTGACTTACATATCAAATACTGATACTTTCCAAATCTAACACATGATTTAATTAGTTTTTATGTTGGTTTTTTGAAAAAAGAATAAGAAAAAAATAATCAACTTATTATATTTTTCAACTCAAATCTTGTAATCTAACTTTCATCTTCACATTTAAGCCCCAGAAAGTCTTTACAAAATCTAAGCCACTTGAATATCTTCAACAACTCAAGGAAGAAGTTCATCATTTACATTCATACTTCTCCCTCTAATCATCTTCCTCTCGATGATCTACTTGAATTCTTTTTTCATTTCATTCAATATCTCTTATGTTGTTGCATTTTGTACCCTTGTCACTAACTTGACATTTGAAACTTTATATAGATTTAGCAAATTACATTACATTTGTAACTTTACGTAGATTTAGCGAATTACGTGACATTTGTAACTTTGTATGGATTTAGCGAATTACATTTAGATTATGTTTATCAATTCGTAATGAAAATGTGTAATGATCAATTGTAATAGATCACAATCGCAAATGTAATTGAATTACTATGGATTACGTTTATCTAAAACTATTAATTTTGCCAAATTTATAGTTGTTTGGGTAATGTTTTTTTTAAGAGAAACAATAATTATAATCATAACCATATCGGTAACAACATGACATAATTTTCAAACGCAATTAAATTGATCACTCTTCGCTCGTCAATCGAATTGCAGTTTTTATTTACAGACTCGAACATATGCCCCATTTGTTGATATGGATGCAAAACACAAGTAAACATAAAAGATAACCACATACTATCCACTTTTTATATTACCATCGATTGATTCATGGAATTAGTATATTTGCGTTGAATTTACTTATATCCTAAAACGAAGGTATAACATTGTTTCTTATCCTAGTCTTTTTTAAAATCGACGCATATACATATTTGTATATCGTATTCGTGCTTCATAGCTCATTAGACATGCCAACCATGTTAACTTCTTTTAATTTAATATATGTTGCCACTTGATCTAAAATTGTCATATCATTATAATCCAATAGCAAATTAATTGCCACATCTTTTTTTTTTTTTTTTTTTTTTTTTTGTTAGTCTAACCGTAAAATGAGTTCAAGCTCGAGTAAAAGGCAATAGTAGGCTTTTACCCCTTGTGTTCATGGCAGAGCTCCTTGAGTTCAAAGCCTATCTAAAACCATTTTCCATATTTAGAGGACTCCGAAAGTATTAGTTCATTTTTTCAATAGAACAAATGGGAAGTCAGGAGTTCAGGACTTCAACTTCAGGCCTTTCGAGTTAGAACTAACATACGAGTTGAATAAGACCGCAAGACTTTCGAGTTTGATCTGGCTTGAAACCAAGGGTGGTAATCTCATTTTCATGATAAAGGAAGAGTTTATGGCAAAGTCCTGAGTTGAAGATGCTGACCTCCTTTCTACGATTGATGAGTCTATGACCATGTTGCCTGTCCCAGGTGAAGGGAGTCACCTAAAGAAGAAAAGTCCTTTATTTGGAAAACTTCCTCCCAATATTTTCTTATTCTGTTGTGACTGAAATAATGTGTTCTTTTGCTCCAACCATCTTCAGACTCGTAACATCCTAAACCCTCCTTTTCACGATAAAGAGTTTTATTGGAAACTTGTTTTGGATGTCTACTAGTGTAATTGGCCAAGGAGTTGGAGAGTAAGAAGTTGAAAAGTGTAGAGTTGTAAACTCCACTCTTTATTTGGCATAAGAAGTCCACGAGCCCCACAGGCCACAACTACAAAAAGTCAATTTTATAAACTATTGATTTCTTGCACTAATGGCTGTAGGAGGCATCCACAACTCCATTGCTTGCCCCCAAATACTCCCTAAGAGGTCGATTACACTTGTCTTTATGATCGTTCATTAATCAAATAACTTGTAATTACCCATTTGATCTCTTTCTTCTGAATTTTCATTAGTGGGCCTGTTCTTTACCAAGCTTTTATAGTTATTTCTAATAAAAGAAAGACATGAAAAAAAAACAAGAATCAATCAATCAACTGTATCAATTTACTATATTAACACCCAAATAAGCTAATAATCGTGAAGCCACCTAAGACGATAGTTATTCAGATGACCAAATGCTAAAAGACAAGAAAGATAAATTGCACAGCAAGAAACCCATTGCTTCACCTAATTGACAAAATAATCCGACTTCACAAACTAGTTTGAAATACCACAACTTATTTTTATTAAAAAAGGAATTTAAAAAAAAAAAAAAAAGAATTTTATACACAGAGCTCTTACCTCCATATCCTCCACAAGTTAGAGAGATTCCTTTAAATCGTGGATCCAAATATGCTTCCATCCCATTGGGAGACAATTAGGTTCTAATCAAATGTTCCTCTTCATTTAGACCAAGCCTGAAAGTGAGAGAGAGAGAGAGACATAGAATATTCAGTGAGAAATCTAAAGCTCAATAAAATGCATAAAAAACTAATTAAAAAGAAAAAAACAGTAGAATTTTTGGTCCCCTCATTTCAAGTTCAACTCTCCTATGGCTGTTTCTAGCTGTAAAGTAAAGGGATCCCAAAATCCACTCTTCTCAACACCATCCATTTTCTTCTTTCTTCCCCATTATTAGCCGTCCACTTTGAGATTTATTATCCCTCCCACGGCTGTGATTGAGTTTATCTTTTTGTTTCTTTCCGAATTAGTATATAAGAGAAGAAAAAGGCAAAGAAAGCAACATTTAGACATATCTATTATGTCTTGAAATAATCACAAGGACCAGCCTGGCATGACGGCACAGCAAGAAGACTTAAAAGGGAGGAAACGTAGAGATGTTTGCCCCCATCCACAATTCAAAGACAAAGTGGAAAAGACTTAAATAAGAAAATTATGCTCACAGTGAAGTTCAATCCAATCATGGAGGTCCCTGCTACATGTTACTTTCTTACTTCACTCAACTTAACAACAAAGGCAGAAATTTCCAGTATTTCGCCCATGACTTCAAAATTGAAATAATAAATAGATTATGAGATTAATTGCCTATCAAACAATAATGGATATACAACTAAATGAAAATTGACTTCCACCATTTCAGCTAGCTGCCATACAATGTCACCGAAACTTCAGTTACAATATAATTCAATAATTAACAAAAAAAACCAAATTGAAATGGTTTACAAAGAATAGAATAGATTTGTAAAACCAGCACAAGGATCATAAAGAATAGAATAAATTTGTAACTAAACCAACATAGTGCATTATCCACTTCAAATAAAATATTATAAAGAATAGTAAGAGGTATTTTGTTTATAATGAATATTATTATTATGTTGGTAAAGTTTATCCAATGTACCAACCCACATCAGAAGCCCAGGCAACAAACGGTTCCAACTCATAAAACAATGAGACACACAGGGGTCCCGCAACCTACATGCTGTTCTAAATTTAAATTTCTCAACTTCTTCCTTTCTAAGCGACAAAAGAGTATTAATTATTGGCGAAATGGTTGGATAAATCTGTTACTCTCCTCTTAATGAGTCCACATACTTCTACCGTTTTGAGCAAAAGAAATAGAAATATAGCAACATAAAAGTAGGGGAAGAGACCAATTTCCATAGCTCTGTAGTTAGAGCTTAGTAACATTTTTTAATAGGTCAAAAGTTTGAAGCTCCACCCCATAATTATAATTATAATGCTAAATTCTGAAAAAGGATGGTAAGAAAAGAAGGGAAAGACTAAAGGAAAGCATATGGAGGTGTGACCCCACCCGTGTGGGTGTAAGGCCACAAGAAAAAGACATTGGACCAATGGGTAGTTAACAAGTCACCTGCACCTGCCACCGAATCCGCTTCTTTAACTTAAAAGAGTCCATGGACTTTACTTCTTATCAAAACCCATTTAAGATTCTTCCAATACTACAATTTGGTCCTCCAGCTGGCACAAATTGGAGTATTTTAGAAACAGCCACTCGGTCCCTTTTGGCCACTATTGGCAATTTCGGATAACTTTTTAATAATTTATACACACACACTAGCATTACGCCTAAACGCACATGCCCGCAATGTTTTACTTCATACTCTTCTTCCTGCTCTTAAAACGTAGGCAAAACTTTCTGATCTTAGCAATAAAACAGACATTAAGGATAAAGAATTTCCAAAAATGCTTAAAGCCTGAGAATTCAGTTACAATTTGAACAGAAAAGCCCTTGAGTTGAGACAAGTGACGCATGCCTACAAAGTTAAGCTCTGGTGCATCAATAATCACAATTCTCCGAAATAAGTCAAAGTGAGAAAAATATGAAACGGTAACCGTACCTTTCAATAAGAAGAGGAGTTCTACAGAGCCAAATATGTTGTTTAAATGGAGCCCGAACGCTTGCAACAAATAATCTATGTTGGACCAGCCAAGGAAATTTCTTGTCGATAAACCACAACTAGAGAACTTTTGGATAGGATCGCTACACTTGATAATATAATTGTTCCAGAATAGCAAAAGCTTAGAAAAGGGGAAACAAATAGAATTGCTTGATCGAAAATATTAATACATGGAAAACCACCATCAAGTATTCATTCATAAAAGAATGCAAAGTCTGTACAAACAAATCGAATAGCCCGTTTTTTCCCTTTTTATTTTCAGACCCAGGAAAAATAGTAAAATAGGATACACATCGCCTGGAAGATGGAGTTAGAAGAAGAAGCACAAAAGTAACTGTAAAGAGACGGAAAAACAACGAAAAATAGGACTAAAGTTGAAAATTTTATCAAGAAAAGCGTCAAAAAAGTCCTGCGGGGAAATTTACCGGCGACCTCATATATGATCTGAAATATCAGCCGGAGTTTCCGTACAAGTCGTATGGTGACCATAGAGCGTCCAGTGGACATGGTTGTTTGGAGTCCAACCTCAACCATGGCTTCCCACTGCCGGACCAGTGCAAGAGGCTAGTCGGACCCGGGTGGAGGTCACGACAACTGCCTCTGACGTTATCACCTCCTAAACCATGCTGGTTCCACCGGTGCTCGATGGTCGCCACGTTACCGGCGAAAACCAATAAGAACGGGGGAAGTGACCCAAGTTCATAGATGCGATTACTCTTCTGAAGCTTCATCCACCATTCAATCTTCTCCGTATACCCACCATTCCTCCATTTAACCAAGTCTATGACCATAACGCCGGTGTTGAAGTAACAGGGCTTTCTTCCAGCAAATGTGCCGAAAAATCTCTCATCAGACCAGAAACGTGCTGTGAAATACTTGCTGAAATTGGCATGGCAGTACTCAGGAGCCCCGATTGTCCACTCACCCAAATTCGTCGTCCATAGCTTTCGGATATCATCCACCAGAATAAGATCAGAATCCAGGTAAATTACCTTCTTCACACAAGACTCGAGCAACCCAGCCAAGTAATTTCTAGCATAATTAAGCGGCTGCTCCAGTGCTTGCCTCACCGAAGTAGAGATCAGATTCCTAACAGTCTCCGGATCAAAGTAGTACACTTTGAAATTCAACTGAGGGAAGGTAGATCGAACGAAGTCCTCGAGACTGGTATCCGAAACAAGGAAATGAAAGAAAACACTCTCTGGACATAGCGAGTTTCGAAGAATCGAATTGACAGCCGCAACTGACCCACGAAGGTACTCCACATCAAGTGTAATAGCAACATGTACCAAATTCGGATCACACACACCAAACTTCCCAGAAAGTCTCGAGTCACCACCTCCACATTGACCAGCATTGCGAAATGTAGATGCCTTTCGGAAAGAGAATCTATTCAACGATCTTGAAGAGGCAGTATCAACAGGCAAACGAAGGTAAAAATCAAGATGAGAGGACCGAATAGCTTCGGCGGGAGGAAATGATTGTAAAGCCGGAGCAAGCACAATCATCACCATTGCGGCGGAAAAAAGCCCCGATAATTTCATCAACCAAATCATATTCACACTATAACCCCCTTTTCTCTTTTTCTTCTTCCTCTTCCACTTGAAACCAAATCGATCAACCAAAATGGAGAAAAAACACGTTCGAAGGAACGCTAGGGTTCCTTTAAAGTCCTCCAGAACTCTCGAGAAATCAATACATGGAGAAAGAAAAAACACAACAACAAATATTAAGCCCTAAACGAAATGGAATCGATCTTTTTCCTCCCTAGGAGAGCGTATCAAAGCGAAAAAGTATGCCGTGGGAACAAAGCAAGCAGAGAGAGGATAAAAAGGCAAAAAAAAAAAGAAGTGGAAGAAGAAGTGGAAGAAGAAGAAGAAGAAGAAGAAGAAGAAGATAAGTTTGTAGAGGTAAGCATTGAAGAAGAATCGGACCTCAAAACAAAGGGCAGAGAGAGGAGTCCACCGGCAGCCCGGTCTGCAGTAGGATTATGTCTCTCCACCTCCTACTCCTACTCCTCCTCCTCCTCCCTCTTTTACTCTGTCGGTTGCAGAGCAATGGAAGAAGACAAAGCTGCAGACGCACAAAGTAGAGAGTGAAATTAATAGACCTTTTTCTTTCTTCTTTCTTTCTTACTTTCTTTCTTTTTCTTTTTCGGATCTCCACATGGCCTAAATTTTAATTATTAAAGTCTTCGGGGGTTCGAGGGTCAATTACTACTTTTGTTACTCCAAATTCCAAAATGTTAAAAAATAAACAAAAATATCAAATCAATCCTTTTTCTCTTCTCCTCTAACATAATTACAAAAAGAAGAATCGAAATTATATTTTATTTTATTGTTATTATTTTACTAAATTAGATTATGATTTTTGGTTAGTTAGGTTTGGAGAAATATTACTATAATTTATTTTCTTTTATTTTTAGAATTTATTACTCTTACCTTCATTTCCCCTAATATTTAATGTATGTTATGTTTGTTAGATCCCCTAATTTTACATAATTAACCAGCTTAAACTATATTATATAAACCCTATGCTCTCAAATTCTCTAACTTAGCCTATTCTTTTTCTTTTTTGTTGAAATCTCTTGTTTTTAATTACATTTAATGACACTGTATATATAGTATATAAATACTATACATGAGATCTTATGTCTACTCAAAAATGCCAATTGAGTTTACTACTTTTTAATGGTTTTTTCTATCAAATAAGACATCGTTTAAATGTGTATTGTTAAATGTTTGGAAAAACGTCAATTCTAGAGAAGATGTTCAAAACAATGAAAATAACAACAAAACAATATAAAGCTTAATCAATATTTTGAAAAAATGCATTTAAACTTCCATGAGTTGAAATTTGAAGGGAAGTAATATGAAATTGTAATGAAAAAAAAAGTTCTATTGAGGTTAAAAATAAATAATAAATATAGATATATTTTTTTTCTTTTTCCAAATTCAATTTCTTTAGAAATTGAAGATTCTGTTGAAAACAAAATTGAAATAATATTGAGACTTGAGACTATACAATTGTGAGTAAAAAACTAAAACCTTACGAATTTTTAAAAGAAATCAAAACATTTTTAAGTTTTTAAACAAGAGAGAAAACGAAATTTGCCAAACTCGAATTTTAATGAAAATTTTCATTTATATATATCTTATTTTTCTATTAAGTGATGAAAAAATTACATTTTAGTTGTGTTGATTAAAACTTTAAACTAATAATTATAATAACTTAAACATGAGTTTATGTTCGTGTATCAATAATTGATGGTTTTAATTGATACAATCCAAACTTTATAGATTTAAATAAGTATAACTCAACTACTCCTATCACGCGAACAAAAGTTCAAAAGTTTAGGGATATAATTTGATGTATATCGTAAAAATATCAAAAGTTATAAAAAAGAAAAAAAGTGACAAATTTTGTGTTGTCAAGAAAAACCATTAATTGTATGATGTAAACCAAAACCAACCCCTTGAATGTTTCTATCCCTATACCCACACAGAATCCCAACCTCTTAACTAATCAAATATATGCAATTATATATATATATATATATAATATTACATTTAATTTTATGTTGATAGTTTATCTCTTACTTAAATTCTCCCAAAACTTCAAAATCTTTCATTTTGATACTTAATTTTGAAGTTGTTCATTACTCTTTTTTGTTGTTCTTCCCCCTTGCATTTATTTTATTTTTCTAGAGGTTACTCAAAGCATAGAAAGTAGACAAATATTGGACAAACAATGACACATATTCAACAACTACACAAAATATTAACATTTATTTGGTTGTTATAAGCTTATTGATGCTTGTCGTTTGTCATCGCGATTCGAATCATTCAAAACTAAGTTGCCTTGTGAAGAAAAGTCTTATGGTTGAAAGAGTTGGTTGGGTTTTTTCTATGGTGCTTATTTAGTCGCAGAGTTGTATTACGAACTTTGTTTTGGTCGGATGAATTTGTTATAAAAGAAAAAAGAAAAATCTTATCCCAAAGTCTTCTAAAAAGAAGCAAATGATAATATTAAATAATATTAGTAAAAGCTTTTGGGAAAGCCTTCTTGGTGAGTTTAGAAGCTTTTGACAAATTGAGCATCAAATTGAGAAGACTTTCTTTATTTTGTGTAATCAATTAAATCTCATCTTGATTAGCAAAATTATAAATTAAACCTCTTATGAGCAATTTCTTTAAAAATATATTTTGTTAATGTAGCTCAATTTTGAAAAAAATATTTTAGTCATAAGTTCTTAAATTTGAACAAAAAAAATCAGTATTTTGACCATCACTAATCTGTAAAATTTATTATTAATCAGAAGAATAAATCTGTAAAAATCCCTAATTCATTTCTTCAATTTAAAAGGGAAAAAAAAAACAAATGGAAGAACCCAATGTTAATATTCTATGTATATTCTTTCTTAGTTATTGGGTTATATTTTCAAATTTTAAATCAATTTGACCTAAAATCTTGCATTATTATATATCTAAGTAGTTTTGGCTATTGCAATTTGCAATTTAATTCCATTATGTGTATGAATTTTAATCATCTATTTCATTAATATTTCATTTCAATAGATGATTTTCAAATGTAATTGTAATAAAGTGTATAAATTGATTCTTTTATAACAATTTAATTGAAACTATTATGTGTTTCAAACGATATAAGAAAAGGAATGTGTGTCTTTTTAGTATAATTTAGGGTTTGAAACTTGAAATTAATGGAGTGTTGTTAGTCTTGGTCTATGTTGACGGTTTCTTTGATGGCTATGGGGGAAAATGCTATGCATCTCATGATGATGCGCAATGCAAGAGAGTTTCTTTGAGAAGATTCATCACTTGTGGATATCTCCATCAAAACTATTTATATATATATATATATATTTTAACTGCAAAGAGTGAACATCTAACCTCACAATCTCTAATATAAACGTTCATTTCAAGTGTTATAAAAAATTTAACGACCAATTGAATTAAGTGATATACATTTGATAAATACCCAATTGAATTAAGTGTACCCGAAAAGTTTACTAATCGATGTTTTTCTTTAAATATTTACTAATTGATTGATGTAAGTATGATATACTCATCTATTTTAGTTACTGCTTGAACTCCTTTTGAAGACTTCAATTGCTCTGCATCGTCTTAAGAATACGTAGGGACATTCACAGTTAATGAATGTTGATCAAATTAATCTCGTATCATTTGAGCTCAATTAAACAACCCCTTAGATCAAAAGATGATTTGGGGAGTACGTTATTATAAATATAATTTGTAAGAATTTGGGCTAATAGCACACCATGACATCAAAGTAGTTACGTTCATTAAATCTTCCATATTGACGACAATACTAAGAGATAGGCTTTTACCAAATAAAGTGACTTCTGACCTATCTTTACACTAATAATAATTTCTTTTTTCTAGAATGATCATCATAGAAAAAGCATTAAAAATGAAATTTAATATGAATTTTTTAGAACTTTCTTTTAAATAAGAATAGTTTTTGTTTTGATTAATAATAATTAAGTGTATTAGGTACTTTAGAGGGTTGAATAATTTACTATGATTGACATTAAATTTCTCACCATCCAATTTATAAACTAAATCATACCACTTGATTGGGAAGATTTTCGAAAGGAAAATTGACACAAACAACTTAAATTTATATTTATTACAAAGTTTTCAATACTTTACTTAAAAATAGCTAACAATATATTAAATAATAAGAGTATTTTTTATTAAAAATAATAAGAATTACAATAATGGTTCACTATTTCTTTTATTTATATAAAACAAATAAAGATCGATACATATGTAAAATAAAAAATAAAAAAAAAAAAAAAGAATTTTGCAAAATGGAAATGCATGTCTGGAAACTCATGTTGCAGGATGCATCTAAAACTTTCTAGATCACCTCCGTTCAAGAGCATCATAAGATGTTCAGAAATCTTCAGATGTTTGAGCATCTTACAATAATGCAAAACGAAAATGATAGTGTAGATGTTCAGTCCATGAGAATCTAAAATGTCCGTGAAACAAACATCTCCTTAAAGTAATTTAGTATTAATTAATAAGTATAGTTTAGAGTAAGAAGTGAAACGATAAAGAGTTGTGAATTAGCAAACACGACAAAAAAAAGTTGATAAAATATAAAACCGATGTTTTCAGTTGTGGGACATATCAACTCCTTAAGTTAAACAAGAAGTGGAGTTCCCAACTTGTACTTCATACTCTCACTTCTCAACTCAATGTGTCAAACACATCCCAAAGTGTATAGCAAATCAAACAAACTTATGTATAAAAACAATTTTTTTATAAAATATTTTTCATCAAAAAGAGTTTTTATTCTAAACAAATTTATAAATTAAAAAAAAATGTTTGAAAGAAAAAACCCTTTTGGAAAACATTTTTTTCCTAGGTAATCCAAACACGTACGTTAATTTACTTCTTCAAAATTTAAAAGAAGATCAAATAATTAAATAATTAAAATGTGTGATATTGAACTCACCATTATTTATATTATTATCATTATTATAAAAGTTATAAACCCAAAATAAAATCCATATATTCTTAGCAAAACTATTAATATCTACCTTGTTTGTTATGTTTAATGTGTTTAAAAGGTGACAATAATATGTTTTCTAGCAAATTATGTATTATAGAGTCTTTATGTACCGTTCGGATTGATTTGGAGCTATTAGGAGACATATCAAGGACCTAAGGTTTCAAAGAACGTGAAAAGATGAAATTGTCTCAAAAAAAGCCGATGTAGTGCTACCATGTACTTGGCGTCACCTATCGTGTTTAACGTACATTCCAAAAGCTAAGTCTCGAGGAAGAGCGGCAAACATTCCGAAGATTGACAAAACCTAGAGTACGTGTGTGCATGCACTATGGTCTACAAGCATCGTTGTGTTTCTTTTGGGCCGCAATCAAAGTAGGAACCCTCCCCTCTTTCTCCTTCTTGTCAATGATCGAAATTGCTTTGGAATTTCTCTTGCGCTTCTCATACCTAGAATTTCCAATCCTTTGTTAAATTTACCCATTGCCTTTCACACCAACCTCGTCACTGCTTTAGAGCTTAAAACTACATTCACGTTTCCCTACGGATTGTCCCAAAACTTGCTACTATTACAACAACATCGTAATATTAGCAGAATAGTTGGGGTACTTACAAACATGTTTGATTGGCAGAGAGAGATTTACGACACTTTCTTCTACATAAAGCCTCTTCCCAAATCCACAAGACACCATGAAGAAAAGGCTTTGATACAAAGGTCCAATTCAATGGCTGTAGTTAGGGCCCAATTCAAGGTGGCCTCTCTTCTCATTAGAAGCTGGAGACATACCAATCAATAATAATGTTTGACTTTTGGTGTGTCCTTCGTTTAATGCATTTCACAAATCATAGACCAAACATACATGATATTGATGCCCATCATCACTCTAAACTACATGTGCTTTCTTCTCATTATAATTCATAAGATAAATGTTTTTTTATTTTTTATTTTTATTATGTATATAAAAAACCTTATCAAAAGTCAAAGGCAAAATCCAAATTGTTTTTCTATTACACACCCATACACGTCCAACCTCTAACATAATTAAATCTGGAAATGAAAAAAATAAAAAAGACAAGAGAATCATATCTACAAGACAGACAAAATTAGATCATGCTAACTTTTAATCAACAAACAGGCACATATTGAATAATGCATTATGTTCCCATTTAGAAAATAATGGAAGGATTAAGATTACAACAACCTCATTTAAATAAATCTAATTTTAATAATAAATAAAGAATTGAAATTAAATGTCCTTCTCAAAAATATAACCTTGAACTTTAAAAGTATACATTTTGATTGAAAAGTTAGAAAATTCGAACTCCTCCAATTTCACAAATCTTAAATGAAAACAATTTGTCTTCTCGTAATTTGATTTATTCATTCATTGATCAACTGAATCTTTTTTTTTTTTTTTTAAGCAAAGATTATTTGGTTGCATTTCAACTATTTTCGGTTTATGTTAGTAAATGTTACAATTAATTGATGAGAAGCTTAGACAAATCCACGAGACGACATTCTTCTGATTAATAATCTAATCGAAAATTCAACCATTTTCAACTTTTTGGAAAATAATATCATTGAAAAATATATTATTATTATTATTATTATTATTATTATTAAAATAACAAACACTAAAATTGAAAGGGAAAAAAAAAAAACACCCAAAACCCTTCCGGATTAGAACATATCTTTTTCACCTAAATTGAGCGGTTGCCGGCACCGATCCGGCCACGGCAGGGCGGTGGGTCATCTCCCGCTGCTTCGCCACAATAGATTTATAGATCTCGAGAATCATCTTCTCGTCGTATTCCTTCGCCGGCCGTTGTCCGAAACCGGGAATGCCATCGCACACGGCAGCGCCTCCGCCGTAGCTGGTGGTGAAAACTCGGGAATTGGCAAATCCGAGCATCATATTGACATAGGCGTCACGGAGGCGGAGAAGTAGTTTCTTCGGCGACGGAATTTTTCGTAAAAATCGGAACTTGGGTGAGATCTTGATCCGCCAGAAGCGCCGGCGGGTGTTCCGGGTCGAACCGAGCTCGACCTGGGCCAACCTCCTCCGGCGTCGCGACGACCCATTAAGCTTCTCGTAGTTATTTCTTTTCCAGTAGCCTCTTAGGCCTTGGTACCATTTTTCTGAAGCTCCGTCTTCATCCATTTTTTCTTCTCTCTCTCTAAAATTGTGAATTTGGGAAGATGAAGCAGTGGGTGAGGTTTGGAAAGATGAATATTTATTGAGTAATGTTGTGTTGTGTGTTATAATGAATTTTGTTTTTTTATATATATATATAATAAAAATAATAATAGAAGCATTAATTTCAATTAATATTTTTGAACTAAAAAAATATAATTCAATTATAAATTGAGAATCTTGAAACATAGGTTGCTGATTATGATATTTGTAAATTTCCTTTCGGTAGACAATTTTAAATTTACACATTTATTTATTAGGATTTACTTTGAATTTAAGTAAGTGTTGAAACTTAAGCTAATATTTTTCGCTTTTTAATTAAAACTATTAATTAACCAATAAATGTTACAAAAGTTGACCATCGAAAACACTTCGGAGAAAAAATAACCAAACTTTTGAATTTCTTAAATCTCGACACAATCGGTAGAGACGAAAATGTTTGTCTCAATTATTTATCCATTTCTTTATTAGAGAAATAGAGTTTAATTTGCTCATTTAATTAGAAGATCGGGAAATTGTTCGAGATTGCATCACTAAGATTTTGTTTTATAAAACTAGCACCTTTTTTTAAAAAAGGTATCATTTTCACGATGCATTATGAATGAGATTGACACGGATGTTTCACTACTAGAATTTCTCAAGCATATATTAGATTGAGATTTACGGGGATTATGTCAAATTTTCAATTTTGATTTTAACTAAATTTTCTCATATTATCTTTTCCAATCTTAACTCATTTTCTCTCGATCTTAAATCAAATTTTTATAAGGTCAACCCTATGAAGATAAAGATTATGATTAAGTGTTATCCTTTTGTACATGCTTGAATCAATAATGAAATAAACATGACAATTTACGATGGTCAGTACGTTTTGGTTAATGACAAGACAAGTTAATTAACGAAACATATTTCTACATAATTGAAAGGTCTCGTGATATTGAGGTATGTTAAAATACATCCTAAAATACTCCACTGTTTAGCTCTCTAAACAAAAAACAAACTTAATCGATAGTTTTGGTAGCCAACACCACATCAATACAAGATTTTTCTTTATTGTGTAGAGTTTTCATCTAATTATTCCGGCTCGAAAATTACAAATTTACATTTATTCCAAATTTCAATATAAACACCTTGTAGTGGGAGTAGGAAGAATAATCCCCACGAGTTATTCTTGGACATGTAATGATATTTTTACTTTGTATGTCCTTTTATGTTGATTACCCCAACCTAATCATTTTTCTTATCATGAGTCTCTTGTTTATTTCAATTAAAATCATGTATCTAGTACACGATTTAGCCAAAATTGTGTGTCTAATACACGAGTTCCTCTATCCATAAAACTACCTTACATTTGTCATTACTTTCAATTTCCACTATATATATAAAAAAAAATCCTTTTTTATTTTACATTATTACTTTTTTGTTTCACAACTGCTTTATATTTTTTTATATAAAAAATTATTCTTGAACTTAACCTTGAGTTTGGAGGAAGTGTGTACACTCTAGAAAAAGACTCTTCATTTAAAAGAAAAAATCAAAATCAACATAAACACATACTCAAATAACGCTAAAATTATATGCTCATCCTCAAATTCTAAACTTTCATCTCGTCTTCTTCTTTACTACGATCAACGTCACTTTTAAAATGTACGAGTAAGAGAATTTGTAACATATTGATAACATTATAATAAATATAAAATAGTTGAATATTAGATGAGAAAAAAAAGTTAGATAATATAGAGTTAGGTATAGTGTGGAGGATAAAGAGGTTATTAAATGGTAGAAGCAATTTTCCAACCTATATTCATCACGCAAGTCGCTATCTCTATTTAATGGGGTTAGACATGACACGTGCCATCCATGGTTTGCTCTCTTAACTATATCATCAATTCACATTAATGTTTCACATACCCATACATATTTATATATATATATATATAATATAATATAATACACGACCAAAATTAAAATTAAATAAACATATTTTGTCAATTTAATATGTTTGATTGCGATTGGATAGGTAATGAATTACGTTGTAGTCTTTTTTTCCTCATTGTTAATTTTGACCTTTTAAATATCATTAACAAACAAACATAATTTATTTGGTCACGGATATATTCATTCTATAATGTGAATGCGTTTAGGAAATAATCACTACTTTCTATTAAAAAAAGAATTTAAGTTGAGTGTATTTAGTACATATGTTACATCCATTTTGTTGGTTATGCTTATGTATGTCTAAATGGTTCTTTATATATACGAAAAGTTATTTGGTGCACGATTTTACTAGTTGGAATTTAAAGTTGACATTAAAAAGAGTTATATTTTGTTTAGTTCAAGTCATGTTGAATGCAATTAGAATAGTTTTACATTTTGTAAAGGCTTCGTAAACGTTGTATACTTGTCCCGTATGGGTGTGTGGGTTTATGTATGCTATTGAAACAAAGTTAGCACGATTTTTTTCTTAGAACTTTGATTGAGAGATATGTGTGGCTGGAAAATGACTTTGTTCACCTAATATGGTGGTGATATCATATATATTTTTAGAACATTGATTGAACTTAAAAGTCAATGTTAAAAGGAGCATAGTTAAAACTAGGATAGTGTTGGTATTATTTTCTTCACACTCGTGAGAGATTTTCTTGTCTCATAGTGATAATACAAAGGATGCAAAATGGTATAAATGAAGATAAAAAGGAGGACTGAATATTCTAAAATTAAATATACAAGAAGTCTATTCAAATTTATTTTTAAAATTTAAAATAAAATGGATAATATAATATATTTGAAGGACCAATTTGAACATAAACAAACTCTAGACCTTTCCATGGCTTCTCCCCTCCCATCTCTTTACACTGGAAATCTACCTTCAATGTCTATCTAAGTTCTCACTTCTTCATTTCCCCCTCTTTAAATCAATTAACATTGTTCACTTACTTGAAAGTTAAAGGAGATGAAATTTGTTTTACAAGTACACAAGATCCAAAGCTCACACCACTTTCTATAATTTAACCTCAAAAACATCATACACCTTTTCTTCCTCACTCTTCCCCTCCTCCGCCGGATCCTATGCCTCTTAACCAATTCCCCATTCTTTTAAATACATGATGACAACTTACGACGAACAGATAAAAATAATCTTCAATTTCCTTTTCTTTCTTAAATAAATAACAATAATAATCACACACAATGGAGACAGAGAGTTCAGTCTCCGTACGACAAATAGATCGGGAAAACCAAACGTTGTAAAGCTTCCAGCTCATTCTCGATTTCACAAACCTTTTCAGATTTCCCTTTCCCAATCTTACCCCTCTCCGCCATTTTCTGTACTCCAAAAAAAAAACTAATTAAATTTCCTTCCCTCTCTTTCCCTTTCTCCCCCTTCCCTCAAATGTCCGCTTTCGATTCCGCCCGGAGGATCGAGATCGTCAGCGGCAAACACAACGGTGCACGCCCTGCCCCTCAGATCTACAGGTCGCCGAATCTGGATACGAAGGGGAATCGGGTCGGGTCGGCCGCCGCGGGGAAGCCGTGGGGGTTCGCTGACCCGGAGGCCAAGCGGAGGAAGAGGATCGCTAAGTATAAAGTTTATACGGTGGAAGGGAGAGTGAAGGATTCGCTGCGGAAGGGACTACGGTGGATCAAGAATAGGTGCTCTCGTATTGTCCATGGATTTTGATTACTATATAACAATCCAACGGTTCTCCTCTTTTTCTTAGTTCTTGTTTATCTTCATCACTTTTTCTTTATCCTCATCATTTAATTTAATTTAATTTTAGTTTTGGTTAGTCTATACATAAATTTATAAGTTTTGATTTACAAGTATTGAGCAATAATAAATGAAAGTTTGAATTACATTGACCAAAATGAATTTTTTTAAAAAAAACATTATGTGTATGTTGTAATATAATTAATTTATTGATTAGATATAATTCTTAGGGATTTTGACATAAAAATACTTAAAATTTTGTATATATATATATATATATGCTCTCATATGCTTAAACATCGATTAGTGAACTAAAAATGCTCAATTAATATAGAAATGCCAAACACCATAAACCTTCTTACTTCACAACTATTTTTTTTTTCTTTTTTGTCCCCATCATAAGCACTCTCTTAATTCTACCCTTATTGATATCGATGTATCATCAAAACCTTGTTGTAAATTTTATTTTTGAGTGAGATTATTTTTTATATTGATGGTTGGACATTTTAGCCAATAGATCTCTTAATCATCTCGTTGTAGCGAACATCAGATTCAGAGCGTTGAAGCTTTATTTGCTCGTAGAATTGAGCTATGAACATCTCTGCTTTGGCATCGATCATCTCGTCCTCACCATCCATGTTTGCATAGAATTTATCGTTGTTTCTTTCTTCTTCCTCTTCATCGTTTTGATCCAATGCTTGAAGGTTGTCAACAGAAGCATACCTTAATCAAGAAAGAAAAAACGATTAAATTTATTATAATTTTTAACTTAGACGTTCTGGTAAAATCATGATCCACTGAAATAGAGAACTTCACCTACTACTGGTCTATAAGTTAGTAGTTGAAATCTTTTAGGGACTTTAAAAATCTCAAATTAACTATGTGCTATTGTTTTTTGCTTTTTGATATTGATTTTTTTTATTCTTTCATAGTAATTTGATTAAAAAAAATTAAATATAATAAACTGTGATAGACCATATAACAGATACATACTTCAAATAGAATTTGTTATATTTATAATTTTTTAAAATTGTGCTATATTCTTAATAATTATTTATAAAATTGTTATATAACTTTATTATAGAAATTACAAATAACAAAGAAAAGTTTTATTATAAAAAAAAAACCCACAAAATCATAACTACAATTTTCCGTTTCTAAATTCAAATTTACACTTTTCTTAAACGAAGGCAAAACATTTTTTAAATATAGAGAAATAAGGAAGAGAATTTTTTTTTCCTAGTCAATTCTAATTCCACCTTTGCGTTGTAAAACAAAATCGAAAACTTGATTTGGTAATTACCTTTTGATTTTTTGTTTTTTACTTTTGGAAAATAATGCACCAATTTCATTGAATTATAATCCAAACTTCAAACAAAAAAAAAAAAAAAAAATTATAAAAAACCATTCTTTTAGTTTGGAAAACTTCTCTTTGTTTTTTGAAAAATATTCCAATAATTTAGGTTTAATTTTATCTTCAAAAAGAGATCAATTGTTTTGCGGCGAAAGAATTGAAATCTCGAAACCTCCACTTGTAGTACGAAGGGAAACAAAGCATAAAAAAGATATGAAGGAACCTGCTCATGCCATCAACAGAAGAGGAGGAGGAGGAATTGACATCCTCAAAGTTATCAACGGAAGGGGAGGAAGGGAAGAGGGGTGGTGGTGGATGAGGGTCGGTACTGGTGGGCAAGGAAGGAATGGTGGTTGACTCATCGCTCTGCAAATGCAAAGGCCGCATTGCCCCAACAAGCCGATTCCACATTCCTTTAGAACCCACATCAATGGCTGCAGGGACGTTTGTAACATTTGGCTTCCGTGATCGTTGCCGTAGAAGCTTCAAAGCCACCTTCAAAATGTTAGTGCTCCTCTTCTTCTTCTTCGGCGCACAGTACTCATCCACTTTGACATGATCGTTATCATAACTTGTCTCGTCATTCGTAATTATTTGCACTACTGTTTCACGAGGAGGAGAAGAAGAAGAATTCACCGTCATAACACCAATGGGTTGCTCTGTCATTAATCGGACCACACGGATGGAAGAACCTTTCTTTTTGTTATTTTATTTGTGTGTGTGTGTGTGCTTTTTTTTTTTAGTTTTTTGGGTTTTGAATATGATATATAATGGTTGCCTCTACCCTGCAAAATGCAGGGTGAGACGGGAGAAAAATTTAAGAATGGTTCTAAGAGAAGGATGGGAGGAAGAGAGGTTTTTATAGTTATCATTGGTCTTTTAATTTAGTTTAGGAATTTGCTATAAAAAGATAGGTTTGATTCCTACTTCATTTTGGTGGGGGAAATTTGTGGAGCAACTTTAGGATCCCACTTTCTTTCTACATTTGGTTGTCATTCAATTGGTCAAAATCCCCCTCCCTCTCCCTCTCCCTCTCCCTCTCCCTCTCCCTCTCTCTCATGTTTATTTTTCTAAAATTAAGATTAAAAAAAGATTGGTAGAACATTAGATACAAATTACCTTCTCATTAAGTCTATTTTTAAAAAATATTATAATCATTTTCTTGAAAAAAAAGATTGAAAATAAATTTAAGAAAGATAGTAATCAACTTTTTAACGATTAGGTGTACCTTTTAAAAAACTATGAATATTGAATATCGTGATAAAAATGAAAATAGATTTTTTTTAATGATTATAAGCACTTTCTAGAAAAAAAAAATGAAAATCAAAATTTGAGAAATTAGCGTGACTAGAAGATGGTCTTGTTTAAAATTTTCTCTAAAACAATTTTTTAGAGATTGCGAGCATCTTCTCTAGGAAGACGAATATAAGTTTCTAGGAGATAATGTTATCGGTATGTGACCTTCTTTGAAGCTTGAGATTTTCTTTAGAATGTTCACAACCAATCTCTATTTTTTTTTTATTTAATGGAGAGATACATCTCATCAACATCAATTAATTTGTCCTTTAATAAGGATAAAACATATCTTCTCTTTATCGTCCCCAACTCAAAAAATATTTTAAGTTGATATTTGCTCGAGTAAAAAAGTATAATAATTTTATAAAGGAAAATAATGAAACAAAGTCGAGAAGCATAATACAATAATATTTTTAATCATTTTTTGAAATGGAAATATCTCTTTGGTCTATGTACTTTGGTACCCTCTTAAATATTTAATTTTGGTCCTATCTATGGTTTTAAAATGAAATAAAAACAAAGGTGAATGGGTATAAAAAATAATTTAAAAAAATGTATTACGATAAAATAAAAAGTAATAAATTTGGATAAAAAAAAAATCAACTATAACTATTTTCTTCTCTTGATCTAAGAACAATCCTAACAAATAATTTTAAGCAATCAAATACATTAACAAATTAAATGTCCAAAATTAAAATATGAAAGGGATAGAGAAATTGAGACCATCAATAGAATGATTCGATACAATTCGTCATGCATCCACTCCTCAAAGATATGTCATCTAACCTTAAAGAATCAACATAAAAATGAATGTTGTTGACATCAAGAAAGCAGCAAACAAGTTGGTATCTATGAGTGTGAAAAAGAAAAAATAAATGGTCTTGAGAGTGAAAAAGAAAAACAATTAGCTACAAGAAGTTGGTCCCATTAATTTGTATTGAAAAACTGTCCTCCACCCTTTTCCTGTCTGTCCTTTTACCACCCAGTTGGCTTCACAAAAGGTTTCTAAGCTATGTCGTAGTTTTGTTTCAATTATTGCCAATAATGGAATCAATATATCTTCCCCAATCTATCTATATTTTTATTCTAAACTTTTAATCCAAAACATTCATCTAACTTTTAGTTTCATTCAAAAACCTATTAAAACCTACTATCTCTTTTTCAAATTATACATTTATCGTTGTCATGAAGAAGTTTGATGTTTCTTGACCAAATTGTATTGTATTGTTATTCAAACGTACTACTATTCAAATTTATTAGTAATACATTATCTCTTGAGTAATGTGCATGATTATTAAAATATTTGAATGTGTTTCGAATTTAACTATATAATAAATACAAATAATTAGAAGGAGAAAGAAAAAGAAGGTATGATAAGAAAATATTGGAAGAAGTTTCTCAAAGAAGAAGAGACTTGGGAAACTGTTGACAACTTGGCACATCCTTGAAGATACCACTTAATTTCCTACCAAATTCATGAGCTTTACAACCCCACATTTCAGATAATAATAATAACAACAACAACTTTTTGCTAAACCACTTTCCAGTTTCAACCATGAAATTACCCTCTGACGCCCACAATTTCTCACTCATTTCAATTCTCAATTCACTATTTAAACCCTTTCTTCACAACATCATCACATTCCTTCTTCAACAATGTCCATCAGTACTAAATTCTTTCATGTCCGCAAACCTTGGAAAATCCTACGCCGCACCTTTCCGGTGGATTTCCGCCCCCTGCGCCGTTTCATCAAGCGAATCGTTCACACAACTCCAACCCCTCTTCCCCATCATTATGCAGAGCGTCAATTCTCTTTCAACGACACCCCCATTTTCCACCGCCGTCCCCCGTCTGCCTCGGCGACGACCATGTTCCAAATCCCGCGGTTCTCCTGCATAAACCCCAAGGTTGAGTTTGAGAGATACGATGACTGTGAATGGGAGGAGGAAGAAGAAGAAGAAGAAGAAGAAGAAGAAGAGGATGGGATCGATTTGAAGGCGGAGAAGTTTATAAAAATGTTCTATGAGGAAATGAAAATGCAAAGTCAGGTCTCGTATTTGCGGTTCGATGAGTTTTCCGATGACGATGAGTAATGGAACCATGCGGATTTACTCAATTAATCACTTTGTACAAATATTTGTTTTAGGACATAATAATTGAGTTTAGAATGAGAAAAAAGTTACTTAAGTTAGTGTGTGATCGATTAAAACATTTAATGTAAATATTTGTTTTAATGAATAACAATAATCTATTAAGATATTTACAGACCTAATTAATTATAGAAATGATAGTATTAGATTACCATTAATATGAAATTATATTTTTATCAATTCCCCTATATTAAATGAAATTCATTGTTTAATTAATTAATCTACGAAAATTACGTAAGATGACGATACTTAATTTTATAAATTAAATGAACATCATTTTACTCATAAAATATTTGATAGCATTTAGTACAACTAAACATAATCACTTTTTCCAAATATCTTGTTTTAGGTATTCTATTTCAAAAAAATTACCATTCAAATTATTGTAGCAAACTTATGAATCTATACATAATAATTAATGTTTGAAACAATAGTTTGATGTAATTATTAAAGTTTGAAATAAATTTGTAGAAAAGTTTAGACCTTCAAAATTCAAACTTTTATAAAAATCCGAAACAAAAGTTTGAAATAATAAAATTGAAACTGTTTTTGGGAAAATTCCAAGGAGAGTCCTCAAAAAGGGAAAAACCAAAGAAAAAGCTTTGTTGTTGTTCATCTTCTACAATCCAAAACTTGTTCCGGTGATTCCAGTTCCAAAAATTGCCAACATTATCCTCTTCTCCTCGCTAAAGGGTCATCGAATTCCTATTTTTTGCTCGGGAAGCTGTTGAAGTTGCCCTGATGGGCGTCGAATCAAACTCCGCGCCGCCGCCGCCGCCAACGTCCTCGTCTTCTACGCCTTCTCCGAGCGGGAAGAGGGCCAGAGATCCCGAGGATGAAGTTTATCTCGACAATTTCCACTCTCACAAACGCTACCTCAGTGAGGTGCCCCATTTTGTGCCCTCAATTTAATGTTAGGTCATTTGAAACTATTTTTTTTTGCTTTTTAGACATTTTGTTTTAATCCAGAAAAGCTCGGTGTGTAAGTTGCACTTGCAATTTCCGCATCCAATGTTTGAGAATCTTTATGGCGTTTCTTCATTTGGGTTCAATTCTGCTCTTTGAGTTTGCGTCATTTATGTGTGTAACCTACATCCCTTCTTTCATGATGATTTTGCACAGATAATGGCTTCTAGTTTGAATGGATTGACGGTGGGGGAGCCCCTTTCAGAGAATCTTATGGATTCCCCTGCGAGGTCAGAGTCTATGCTTTATCAAAGGTACTAGAATTTGTTCTTATAAAGTTTTAACCGACTATTCTGTATACGGATGATAGTTTGAGTACATAGAAGTTTACAAGCACTTTGCGGCCTTTCTGTATAATATTATGGAAATAACAAGATGTTAGTGGAGGAAACCGAAAATTTCCAGTCTAACAAATCATGTTCTTGAAATGCGTCTGTGGTGCTTTTGCGGGTGGGAATTCTGAAACAAAATTCTTGCTTGATTCCTTTGTTTAGTGTTTTCAAGATGGAGTTTTCCTCTGAAACTATGGCTTTCCTTGACGCTGTTAATAAAAGGTTTCCCGAGCCTTGTTAGAAAGTTTAGTGCAATTTGCTCAACAACACCCACAGTACCAAACTTCGAAGTAGTCTTCCTGCATTCCTTCCTTTAGCTAGAGGGTATCCTATCTACTTTATTTGCGAACTGAAAGAAGTGCATAATTGCTACATTGATGCTTGTGCGTTCATGTGACTTCCCAATTTCTCTTTTCATGTGCTTGTGTTAGATGATATATAATTAAATCTACCTTCACCCATCAGTTTAAACTTTTGGGTCAATTGATGATTTAAGATGGTATCAAAGATTTAATTATATATCATCTAATAGCTTGTAAGATTCAAATTTAACGAGGATATTGCAATCTTTCTGCTGCATAGAGTTAACTGTACCTTTTCCCCTCAATACTTAAATTTCCTGCCTAACCAACAACATTCCTAGAGGGGGCCAAATAACAAACAACAGTGTTCCCTGACACACGCTTACTTCTCATCTTATGCCTACATGTATGTGCATTCACAATTGAGGGCCTATCTAATGTGCAAGAACTTGCCGAGGGCTCTCACAATCAAATACATTATAATACTAATCAAGACAACCATTACGACTGGGTAGTATTAGAAGCAAGACTGGTCCCCCCTCCCCCCAGACTTTGATCTATTTTTTTTTTTATAAAATGGAGGCAGCAAACAATCCATCTAGTTACTCATCAACACTAGGATAGGATACTTGTCTAGGACCATAACTTGATTTAAGGCTTTGTAATCACGCAAAAACACCAACTTCCATTTTTGTTTTTCACCGAAACTGGGCTAGATAATAAACTACGACTTTGCTGAATCAACCTTGCCCCAAGCATTTCTTGCACCAACCTTTTGATTTCATTAAAAATAGGGACCTTTAATTTCCTTTGGCGCATATCAAAGAAAGGAACCTCCAGATTACAAGGTGTACTTATTATTCCCTTGAAGAAGTCTTCTCTTGCTCCCCATTCACTAGTTTAATCAAATCCTCTATCATCGTTCTTTCTGCCTATCCGTTATTTTCTCTGAAGAACCTGATCCTATCTCCAAATTCTTCAAACCTTTTCGATTATTTTCATGATCAGCTTCATTTCTTCTTCTTAAAAGAATTGCATATCTTGTTCTCATCTGTGTTCCACTGTCTAAGCTAGTAGCAGGGGGTCATTGTAGCTTGAACAAAGAGATGCAGTATACAGCTATTCCAGCTCTCCTGCAGTTCCAAAGCCTTCTACTGCAACCCTTATTCTTTGGTTTAAATTTTTTCCCCATTAACTGGCCAGATTACTTGTAATTCTACAAATTCTAATTATGTAGAAAATCAATTCCCCACTGCCACCAAGAGTCGTGAATTACATTTTTGGTTCGTCGTTTAATGTTGTAATCATTCTTGAAAGATGATTTGGGGCTTTCCTATTTTAATCTTGTTTCTTTTTTCTCAAACCCTACATCTCAGGGATGAAATGTCCTGGCAATATTCCCCTATGTCAGAAGATTCAGATGACTGCCGGTTTTGTGAGACATCCACCAACTTGTTTCCCTCGCAGTCAGATAGCAGTGTACCTACCAGCCCGGTCTCTCCATACAGATATCAGAGGCCATTCAGTGGGATGGCTCCTTCAAATGGTACCAATACTTCGCTTGGATGTTCTACCAGCCCTGTCACTAGCTTGCAGCCCCATCAACGTGGATCAGATTCTGAGGGTCGTTTCCCATCATCTCCAAGTGATATATGTCACTCAGCAGATCTGAGAAGGGCTGCGCTCCTGCGTTCGGTACAGATGAGAGCACAACCTGCTGGTCCATCATCTATGGAGTTGCCATATTGCTCTATGCCTGAGCCTGGACCAAATATAGAAGCTGAAGACCGGCCATGTTCTTGTATAAAATCGTTGGTTGATGAAAGAGTTTATCAACTCGAGGAATGCTCATCTATGGGATTGGGAGTGTCTGAGTCTGAATATAATGAACAAAAATCATGCAAGGACTTGAACAGGGATATGAAAGACAGCCAGTCTGGAGGGTAGTAAATTCTAAAAATGTACAGAGGAAAATCTCTTCTAACATAACAACACATGTGACACATTGCTGCTGTGAGACTGGAAAGTGTTTGCCTTTTGGTTCAACCTCCATGGAAATTCTCTTTTTCCCTAATTTATTTGCTTACCCTTAATTGAGGATGGTTTAGTCTTCTGCTAGCTCCATTTCCAAGTGCGTGGTGCCTTGTGCTATTTTCATTGTCAAGTGTGTGTGGAAGTTGCGTTTAACTGTTCAACGCTTGTGAAGCCCGAGTTGAGAAGGTGTTCATGGTTGATCATGTGCGAAACCTCTGTCTATCTGTTTGATTCTATTGGAGCTGCCGGAGTCAAGAGAAGATGTTTCTCAGAGTTAAGTTTATTGATAAATGATGCGGCTTTATGCGTCACAAGGTTGAAGTTGCAACTGTTCCATTTGTTTCCTGTGATAACAGTGTTATTATTGAATTTTTTTTGTTTTAATCGGGTTATGAGCATGCCGGCATAATTGATGGGAAAACTAAAAGATGTATAGAGACGAAAAGGGAACAAAGGGAATTTGAAGCAAATAGCTAAAATAACTTCACTGTAGAGTACAGAAAGACTACCGATTAGACAGCTGATTTATTTACCATCGGTATGTATATATTTTTCCTTTTGGATTGTATAGTTGGAGACTTCAAGTTACCATAAAAAAATGCATGTACCTATGTTTGGTGTGTTTTCTCTCTTTATATTCACAGATATCTCAGGTTAATGCATCTCTATCACTCTTCTTTATTTTTCTTTTACAATTGAGAATTGGCCAACAATGAACGTTGGAGTTGGCCACAACTAGTGGTTACCATAAATGACTACTAGAGTTACTGCATTGTTGATGATTGCCAAAGGCCCACAAGGGTTGTCAAAAGAAAAAATTATTTTGAATTTGTTTTCAATTGAGTACCCAAGTTTTGTACAAATATGTTCTACCTCTTTGATTGAATTAATTATTTTTAAATTTTAATAACAAATGAATTAAAATAGAAATTTATAATTTTGGAAGACGTGAGCGAGTTTTTGACCGTAAAAAACTAATGATATTAAAAAAAAAAAAAGTACAAAGAAAGAAATGAAGAAAAAAAAAGTCAAAATGAAAAAGTACTTTGACAAAGACATATTTTGTTTTTTTTTTTTTCCTTATTTATTTATTTGAAAAAAGAAAGAAAGAAACAAGTAGACATTATTTGTAGGGGACCTTTTGTTGAGATGTTGGTTTGTACACAAACTCAAACTCCAACTCCAACCAATGTTTACTTCTCACTATTTTATTATTTGTGTTTGTGTTTTCTACTACTCAATTTGGAAAAAAACCAAACAAAAGTTGCACTTTTTTTTTTTTTTTAACTTTATACTTCCACAAGAATCTTCTCATTTTGATTCTTTTGTCTAATAGATTTGTAGTAAGATATTATTTTGGATATTCACTTTTTTTTTTTATAAAAGCAAATATGTGCATTTAAGTTGGACAATGTTTATCAAATTGTAATGTGAATCAGTGTAATCAAAATGAGATTTCGTTAATGAATAAATCGTAATAAGTTTGGATAACAAACATATTTGGATTGTTTTTTTATTTTGTTTATCTAGAATTACGGATGTCACATTTTACTATTTGACTCTAACAGTAACTGTAAAGGTAAATTTAACAATAAATATGAAAATTTATAATTTTTGGCAACCACTAAAAAATGAATTTATATAACGTGATTTAGAATAAACAATTGAAATCAACTTTAGAAAAATTAATGTTGAGTATTTAATGGTTAATTGTTCAAATATGTATGAAACACTTTTTTCAATGATCGCCATCGACTGAGTTTTGACGACATATGTTGCCAACCTATACCTACTGTTTTACAATGATCGTCATCCACCAATTTCTTACTGCCATTCTCGCAAGTCCTGTACAATTTTTTTTTTTTTAATTTGAAATTATAAAAATACTTTTATTATATAACAAGTCAAATAAATTATTTTTATCTAAAAAAAATGACAAACATATATGTGTTTTTATTTTAAAGTTTTTAGAAAAAATATTTAAATGAAAAATATTTTTTTCTTGAAGTATTGCATTCATACCCTTATATTTTGACTCTCAAAGTTTACAAAAAATACTAATTTATTCATTATCATTAAAATTAATTTTAAGTTTTTATAAACATATGTAGAAATTAAATTTGCAATGTGAAGAATAAGATAATATTTTTGGTTACATTTTTGAATATGAATTGAGTTTTTTGAGCATATATGTTAATTTATTTATTATGCATCAAATCTATCTTTAATGTTAACTACTTTTTGTCATTTATTCTTATGATTTTTTTTTCTTGACTTTTCAACCTAAGGAAATTTGCAATGTGAAAATCACATTGAATGAAATTCAATTATTAACCTCTTCATCATAAATGAAATGAAGTTGTTGTCTAATGTTTGATGGGTTGTATTAAGACCTTCAGGGCCCGTTTGGTAACGTTATTGTTATTGTTCCCTGTTTCTTGTTTCTGTTTCCATTTTTTAAAAAACAGAAGTGTTTGGTTTCTCGTTCTAAAAAAATAGAAACGTTTCTCATTTTAAAAAGAATTATTGGGAACAAAAAAAAAGTAGTTTCTTCTGTTCCGTTTCTCAATTGCTTCTATTGGTTTCCTTTTTCTCAATTTATTTCTATTTGTTTCGTTTTCCTTTTTCTCAATTATTTTTATTTTTTTCCTTTCATTTTTCTCAATTATTTTTATTGGCTTTTTTTCTTTTTCTCAATTATTTTTATTGGTTTCCTTTTCATTTTTCTCAATTATTTTTATTTCTTTTATTTTCCTTTTTCTCAATTATTTTTATTGGTTTCCTTTTCCTTTTTCTCAATTATTTTTATTGGTTCATTTTTCTTTTTTCAATAAAATTATTGGTTTCCTTTTCCTTTTATCTCCATCGTCTTCTCCAAATAATCATCTTCTTCCTCTTTCACTCATCGTTTTTCTCTGCACACTGTCTTCCTCTTCACCTCTCATTGTCTTTCTCGACAACCCGAACTCTTCCTCTTCGTCGGATTCATAGTTTTTGCCTGATTGTTCCTCTTCATCGGATCCATAGTCTTCATCTTCCTCTTTGTGCAAATCTGGGTTTTCGTTGTGGGTTTTTCTCTAAAGCATCATAGGTTAAGAGTTAAAGGTTAAATTTTGTTTTGTTTATTTCAATTCTGAATATTGAAGACATAATAACTTACTTTAAAATTAATATTAAATTCTAGATGTCACGAAATAACGATGAGATTGTAGAAATTGATGGATTAAAAAGAGAAATTGCCTGAGTAAGAGATGATATTGCCAATCAAATTTGGTAACATTTGAAGGATAAATATAATTTTATGTTTATGTTATTATTTTTATTCGTGCATTGATACTTCTTCGTATCAAATGAATAAACTTTTGATAATTTTATTTGTTATGTTTGATGGATAGACCTATATTTTTGTTTAATGTTTAATTGAAGTAGATGTGAAAAATAAAAAATAAATCTAGAAGAAAATCAATAAACAAGAAATAGTTATCAAACACATTTTTTGTTTCTGTTTCTTTTTTTCAAGAAACAAGAAATAGAAACAATTATCAAACGCATTACTGTTTCTTGTTCTAAAAAAAGAAGAAACAGGAAATAGGGAACAGGGAACAAGGAACAAGAAACAAGAAACAGAGAATAGGAACGTTACCAAACGGGCCCTCAATTTCCAAATTTCTCAATCTCAATTATTTTCAAAATCAATCGAAATCCAAATGACAATAATAAAATGATGGTTCCTCAAAAGCATTGGAGGAGGCCTTGACAAATCGTTTCATCTTATATTCTAATTTCAAACTTTTCATTCAATCAATTTTGAGTCCATCTATTCCTAACACTCTTCTCTTTCTATATACATGAGCGTTGGAGCACTTAAATCAATTTCGTGGAATACGATTGTCAACAATCAATACTTTTTTGTCATAGAAAACATAATTGGATATTGTTTTGGTTTGCATTCCTTTCCTTAATTGTAGTAGTGGAAGAACGACTCAAATCCATATAAAGAATGCCTTCGTGTTTCTCAAATAAAATGCTTACGATCTCGAGGTAACCGAGGGGTATTGTTTGAGCATTACTTGTAATTAAAACAAGCGAAAAGATTGTTTGCATCATAAAAATAAATGAAACCAAAGGTTAGTTGTTAGAGATATTAAATATCATTGAAAGGTATAGAATTTATTTTGAAGTTTCCCCAGTTACTTTAATGGATCATCTAACTCAATTAGATTACACCTTCTTGCCTAAACCTAGCGGCCAAATTGATTAGAAACACTAACAAATCATTCTAATTATCTAACTAGGCAACACGAGATCACACTTGAACTAATTGCATGAAGTTTTACGGATTATGCTAGGATTGAACTTAACTCCTCTAAATTGACTAAAGTAGGAGTATAAAAACCGACCCGAATCCATCTAGCTTGGATCAATCTTAATTAAAAATGCACAAAAATCAAACCGAACAGATCGACTCGGCTCGATTTTGGGTTTACTCAAACATGTTTGGGTTGTGTAATAAACCTCGCCACCGAGTTCCTACACCCCTCTTACTAACTGAATTTATTGACTTTTCAATTTTTCATCCAACTTGATATTTCTTTACTAATATCCTTTTGCCTAACCCACCTTGTTTATAACAATAGTTTAGTTCCAGTGACCGTTGCAAGCTTTATGAAAAAGTAGACGAATCCAAATTAAACAATTAAAAATACATTACATCGATTAAAATTGAACAAATATCAAAACACTTATTCGTCGTGAGGAAGAAAAAGGAAAAGACTACGTATTTATTTATTGTTCTTATGGGCATATGGTGCAATTGGGATTGATGTACTTTTTGAAGAAAAATGAAAATAGTAATTTAAAGAGAAATAAAAATAAAGAAAAGAACACATGAGGGTTAATTGGTACTGTGTGTATATATATATATGATTGGTGTACTGACTGTCTGAAACAACAGAATTGAAGAACATGTTTGTGGAGCACTAAATAATTTAATGAATAATTCGACGGCCAATAGGTTGCCTTAAAATTATCAACACTGTCCTTACAAAAATTACAACATTTATATACATTTTCTTATCATTTCATTTCTTCTCCTCTCTCTCTCTCTCTCTCTCTCTCTCTCTCTCTCTCTCTCTCTCTCTCAATAGTCAATACTATAAGATCTCCAAATATTCTGTATTTAATTACTGTTACTTTTATTTTTCTTCCAATGTTCCTCTCCTCCACTAAAATTCACTATTCAAATTATCTTTTTTTAACTTTTTGCTTAATTTAATTGTACCAAAGTTTATGACCCTATGGTTAATTTGATTATCTTAAGTTAGAATTCATCTAAAATTCAAACAAAAAGAATAATAGAAAGATGAAAAAAAAAAAATATATTTGAAACATATGTTAGCAAAGTAATAAAGTTTTGCCTCTAAGACCTTCTTTCATGTTGTAGTTGTAAAAACATTAAAATGAAGTAAACGAATGTTTTAGAAATCGTAAAGTTATAACCGGTTCTGTATGTAAAAAAAATAAATTATATATATAAAAGTCCATGTTGCAAAATTTAAATTTCAAAAATAAAAAATATTGACGTATATTTGTTGAAAAAATAATAGCTCAATATCATAGCAAACAATAACAAAATATCTATCGCATAACTTTGAATTTTTTGTAATTATTTGTAAATATTTTAGTTCATTTTCTTATATTAGAAAACAACATAAAATAAGATAAAAATTGTTGTAGTTTCTCAATTTTGATCAAACTTTTACAAATGTTTCTCAAATTTTAGCAATTGTGGTTATCAAACAACGTGGAGTTCTATGAACATAAAACAACAAAAATTACATCGATGAATAGCTTTATTTTTATTTAGTTGAATATTAATTATGGTAGTTAAACGCTAGCTGATTTAAATAGTTAAAAGACTGAATATTAATTATGTTAATCGATGATTCGAATTCACTCTCATAATATTGTTTACGAATGCAGAGTATGATGTGTGATATATATGTTTGTATTGTAGTTAACACTTTCTTTATTAAACTAAGAAGTTGAAGATACCTATGCTTTCATATGCGAAATATTTTAATGAACAACAAAGTTTTATTTTTCATTTTAAAATTTTGTTCACCGTTCAAACTAAAACCAATTATTTATAGAGAACGTAACACGTGAAAGATAAGATATATATAGCTTAGTTTAAATAACACGACTTTCATGCATAATTATCATCTTTTTATTTTTATTATATATATATATATTCTTAGTTTTTATTTATCGAAGAACACAAAAAGAATCTCAAAACATATTTTATTGTAAATGATTCATGTGGAAAAGAAAGGGCTAGATTCATATAACAATTTTTGTAAATTTAAAGACACTACCCAAATTAAAATTTTTAATTTTTCACTAAAGTAGATAATACGACAAATCTTGTCTCAAAAAAAATGATAAAAACTTGAAAATGAATACTTAATTGTAGGATTTTTTTAAAAAATAAAAAGAACCCAAGAACAAAATATTTATACTTCATACATTTTGTTAAGCGGATATATTTTATTAATTTTTCTATTTTTACAAATTTCCACCAAATTTCCTACATTTAATTATGAGAAATTAGTATGGACAAAAAAAACTATTTATTGAATATGAAAAGAAATATATATTTAATTTTACTATATTTTGAAAATAGTTTCAATAATATGTTATTTTTGAAAACTTTTTTTAGTTACGTTTTACGATCCAATGATTATTTTTTAAAAAGCCACTTGTTTGTTTGTTTGTTTGTGTTTCTCGAGAATACATCGTTCCCATATCTTGATGTTTTTTCTTCTCTTAAGATCTATATCCCCCACTAACATTCATTTTAAAACTAAGAAGATTAGATATAAGGTGTAATATTTGATTTTATTGTAGAGTACAAATAGCCTTCATGTTTTGATATATTAATTTTTTCTGTTACATTTGAGAGAAACCATTTGACAGTACACTAAAATAATAATAATCACCATAATAATAAATAAGAAAGCAAAGATATGGCATGTGATGGGGTCTTGTTGGATTCTCATTGTTTTACAATGACACCAAATAATTTTATATTATATATATATATATATATATATATATATATAATTTTATATATTAGCAAATTGTTAGCCCTTAATTTTGTTCTTTAGTTCAATAAACAAACGTGAATTATTGAAAATCAAATCTTTTAATACCACTTGTTAATTAGCCATGGCTTTGCTCATATGTTGTGTTAATTTTATTTTTGTGTGTTAGATTCACATGAACATTTTTGTCTTTTTTAACTTTCTTCAAAGACTATGCTATAGATTCTTTAAACCTATGGTTTAGAATCTTAAATTAAACTATTCCTAATTAAACTCTAATTTAGGCATGAAATGTGATTGATTTTTCATTGGCTGATAAATTATAAACTCTCTATTTATTTATTAATTGGATTATTGAAGCGAATTAGAATAAAATAGAATTGGCGTATTGGTGTTTAAAGTAATTACAATACATGTATAAAATAAACTCAACGAAATTGAAGATAAATATTCACAAAATGGATCAAAAAAATATCTCGAACTTGAGAGACTAAAAAATTTGTATGTAGATGAATTGCATTGAGTAAAGAAAGTTAACTAGAGTGACAATGAGCAAAATGGTGACGATCAAAATCTTGAAGTCATAGTGACTTTTTGAGTTTTGCAATAAAACATTAATTTATCATCTAGCATTTAATTAAAAATTAAAACCGTTGATTATTAATACTGATTACCTTATTTGGCTGCTTAGTACCCAAGCCACCTCGTGACTCTATGATAGAGTTAAAAAAATCTTAATGGTGGTGACCAAAATATGCTCTTTTTTTTAAAGTCTAGGGACTAAAATAGAATAGAATAAAAAGTTTAGGGATCAAAATAGGATTCAAACCTACAAAATATTGTCAATCAAACCTCAACTATTTTGTTTTTCAAAGTTATGCTTTTCGTTTTTTAAGGCTTGGTTTGTTTCACAAATGTTTCCATTGAATTTCAGACGAACATCTTATATTCACGTTTGTTTCACAGACTTCCACCTTTTAAAACCCAGGATATATATTATTCATGCAACTTTAAAACATACCTAACATGAGTTTTTTAATATCCTATGATAGTATGAGATTTTTATGTATGGATGATGAACAACAGAAATATAGCTTAATTAATTTATTATCTTGTTTAGTGACCTTCTTATTTAGTACCTTCATGTTGTTTTGGCTTTGTGTTAAAAGAAGGAAACGTTACACGCATTGTAGGCATACTCCATTCTCATTATTATTATACATTGTAATTCATTATGACGGGACCCTCTATGCTTAGGAGAAGCCTAAAACCATCACCACTACAAAGTAGATAACAAATAAAGAAATTTAGAGGTAAAACTAATGTCTATATATTTAATTAAAAAAGAAAAAAAAAACTCAAAAACCAAACCGATGCCAAACAATACCAGTATATTTGTTTTAAATCGATTTTTTTCGAACTTAAAAAAAACTACGAATAAAATTATCATTTATACTAATGATAGAGATGTTTTTAATTTAGAAATATTTTGCAGTTTCAATTCATCTGAACTAAAATGTAAAATTTGCAAAAAGTTATTGAAAACAACAATTTCTTTTTCTTTTTTTTTTTTTTGTTGGCGAAGACGGTGGAAATACAAATCCACATTTATTGGAATTCAAGGCGTTTTAAAAGCGAAACAAATTTTACAAAAGGATAGTGAAGGGTAAAACGGGAAACACAAAGAAAACTCCCAATATCTCACAAACTTTTAGTTTAGTTTTCCCCAAACACTCTAATCAGTAATTTACAAACATAAACTTTCTTTTCCTTAAGACAAAAGCCAAGAAATCACCGCCTCCGATTCCGCCACCGCACCCCCGAAATTTTCTCCGGCATCCCATTCTATGTCGCCGGCAAAGCTTTCCCAGTTCCATGGACTGTTAAGACTGAACGAAGAGCTGCTAATGGGACTACAGTCACCCCCGAGCTCCATCTCCGCCGCACCGGCCGGAGCCACAGAGACATTGTCGGTGTTACTTCCGCACGTGCCAGTTGTGTTGAATTTATGAATTTCATCCTCGTAGTCTTCGTCCCATTCGACTTCCACATTTGTCAACAATTCATCCAAATCCAACGACATCTCGTCTTCTTCTAAAACATCATTACTATAATTCAATGTCTCAGACCCACCAACGTCATGTCGCCCTTCTGGCCATTTGTTAATTGTTTCCTCTTCCCTTAGGTCATCTACACATCCCCTACCACACACACCACTCGCCGGCGACGGAATCTCCCTCCCTACTTCCACCTCCACCTCCACCTCCACCTCCCCCTCCGCCTCTTCCTTCCTCCGCCGTCCACGTCCGCCCTTCCGCCGCGGCGGAAGGCTGATCCTGGCCACGTCCACAATCACCGAGTCGCCATCATCGTTCCGGCGCCGGATCGTTTGGATTTGTCGACTTAAATGCGAATTCCAATAATTTTTAATCTCGTTGTCTGTTCTGCCTGGCAAGTGGCTTGCGATCAAAGACCACCTATAGAATTTAAACCATTCAATCCATTGATTAAAGAAAAAAACTATATATATATATATATTACGAGCCAATGGATTATTCAAATGATCTTGTCTTTTCCCCCCCTTCGTTTACGCGGTTCTCGATTTGGTAAGAATAAAATTTTAAAAAAATTTAATCACGTGACAAAGAGCAATGCTCCAAAAACTGATTCCATCTTCCATATTAAGAAAAGAAACACGAAACTTTGACAATGTTCTTCCCTACTGCCATCGATTTTTTAAGAAATAAGATCTTCCCGTACTTTCTTCCATCATTTTTTGTTTACATATTTCTAAAAGAAAACAACTTTATTTTTTCCCCTAATTCCCAATGAAAGAAAAAGTTAAATACTTACTTAAAAGAAATTAATCAATTAATTAATTATGTCTCTCTAGTCTATGTATACTCATGTCGTCATTCTGCCCTCTCTCTATCACCCTCTTCTTAGGTCCACAAAAAGGCCAATTTTTTTTATTGGTTTATTTATTATCTGCCCTTTATTATTTCTCCTCGTGAACAGCACGAAAGAAAATATTAACTAAAAAGATTTGAACTTCACCATAACACATCTTTCCCATTCAACCTTTATACGTATTTAGGTATAATATTCATAAAATATAATTCTTTTTAATGTACATCAAATAATACCGAAATAAATAAAATATTTCAAGTGGAGGAATATACTAAATAAATATTTTAAAATAAAGTAAAATGTATTCAAATATTGATAAATATAGTAAAATGTACGTTTTGTTTTTGTTTTATTTGAAAATATTTATGGCTCATCGTAAACGTTTGTCCATCAAAATACCTGTTTCCAAGGGAAGCATGAAGCTTAATGATGACATCTTCTTCTTCAGATGTGATGTTCCCTCGTTTCAAATCTGCTCTCAAATAGTTAATCCATCTCAGTCTACAACTTTTACCACATCGCAGAAGACCTAAACACATATCAACAATAAAAATAAAATAAAAAAATAAGAATCAATATAAATTTTTTTTTCTCGGGATAAACTTTCTTTAGTAGAGTAGCATTGTAAAAGAGATTTTTTTTTTTTTGAATGGGAGGTGTAAGTAACGAACCTGCATTTTTGGGGAGAGATCTCCAGGAGCCTTCACCATTGGCGAGTATATATTTTTTCAACCGGTCATCTTCCTCCGCCGTCCACCGCCCCTTTTTCAGACCAACTTTATCACAGCACGGCCTTCTCCCCATTTCTCGCCGTCGCCGTCACCGGGGGCCACCTGCTGCTCCCTCTTTGTAATTATTTTCAGATTCAAAACGCCATCGTTTCTTTCACTTTAATTTATTAAAATCCCCTTCGAGTTCTTTCCCTTCCCCGTTGCTCTGTTTTGTCACTCTTAACTACTAAAAACTTTTAAGAACAAGTTGGGTCACTTTATAACAACAACAACCCACTCTCTCTCTCTCTCTCTCTCTCTCTCTCAAACTCCGTGTCATTTCTTAATATATATATATATATATATATATATACACACACACACTATAAACCGAGAGGTGACGTGGGAGGAGGAGGTGGCATTTTGAATCTCATTTTTAGTTGTGTGGATGAAGATGTGACCACGACACTTCGAGCCAACCATGAACTCGTGGCTAATCGACGGTCGAGAGTTGAGTGATGGGGCTTTACGTTTTCCACGTTGGCACTTCTTTATAATTTACTTAAATTAACATCCATTTATACTCTATTCATTCTATAACTCTATCAATTAAAATCCAACTTTGATTATAGTTGATAGTTATAAGATGAATAATTCATTTGTCTTAGAAAATCACCAACAAATTTATAAACTTTATCAATAAATATATGAATGAAAATAGTCAGTACCTCATTTTGATGACCATAGAAAATGTTAGAATTGTGCTTAGTAGCATATGGACATATATAGTATACCCTATTACATTAATTCTCTTTCCCCACCTCTATCTATGGCCCAATGCTTTTCAATTTCTCATCCTTTTCTTTTCCTTCACCTCTCAATCTCTAAAGCTACTGCTCCTTTTCTCCTTTCTTCTTCAATATTATAACTTTAAATAAGTGAGAGAAGCTTTTCTCATTTCTAAGCATACACGAACATATAAATACAAGAAACCTTCAGCATCAACACAATCAATTTCTAAAAAACTTACCTTCGATTGAAAAGGAACAAATTTAAAAATGACACTTATGTCTAAATTGTTTCTTTTTTTTTTTTTTTTTTTCTTTTTTCTCTATGTAAGGATGCTCTCAGTTGTCTTTTCTATTTTGTCCAATCTAAGTATCAATCATCTCATCCATTAAACATGACTCAAAAACTTCATAGAGTTTCAAAAATAATAAATTTACCATAAACTCAACGTGACAATGAACTGCAATATACAAAAGAAATTGTATCTAAAAAGAAAATTAATAGCCTTGAAAACGAAACTTTTTTTAACTATTCACAACAAAGAAAAATTTGTATTCGTTATAAATCGATGGTGCACATGTTCTCACTTTAATTTTTCGTACATTTTGTCCTCAAAACTATGACTCAAATTCTTAGTGTGTTACTTTTTTTTTTTTTTTTTTTGTATTGAATTCAAACGTATCAATCTAACTCAACTACTAAGGCATAATCTTTTAAATTCGTCACTACGTTTCTTTCGTTTCTAACTGCTGTATTCTATGTACTCTTTCGAGAAACGAAAGAAAGGCAAGAGAAGACATGGAAGAAATTAAAGAGAGGGAATATTGGGGAGTAAGAAGCCAGAGATTTTAAGTTGAGAGAGACGAAAGGGGCCGTATTATTTTATAAGAATAATAAGAACACAATTCTTTAAGATGTAAAGACAGAATTGTGAACTTTAATTGACTACAGTATTAGTAAAGAGAGTATGTAGGAAAATAAAATGAGAATTATTAATATAAAGTTTTGGTCATTGTAAGTTGTTGTTGGTGTACATACGTAACATGTCTAGCCATCGTACACGTCCATTTGTTAGCATTTAATACCTTCATCTAACCAAGAGACTTCAGAGTCCCACCGCATTTAAGCAGCATGGGAGCACTAAACTGGCGTCGTTTCACGTTTTGGATATAAGAGGGTAAACTAGTCATCTTTCTTTTTATTTTTCAATTGGATCCAGGATTACTGTGATTGTTCTTAATACTATAACCTATGAATTGATACCCAAAATTAGTTCTTGAAAAGTGTAAGAGTGTGACTTACAAAAAAAAAAAAAAAGAGAACTACCAATTCAAAAGAAAAAAGAAAAGGAATAGAAGATAATACGAGTTAATTCTTTTACTCTGAGAACGAGAACTTGAAGTTGGATGAATCAAGGACTTCCGTTATATTAGTTGAAAACATGACTTCCTATATGATTAGGTGCATGTTGTTCTTAAAATTTTTTCCCAGACAACTATTTGAGCTTCACAAAGATATATGTTGCTAAGGGAGTTGCTAATTTTTTTCTTATATAATTGTCTAATTTTTTTTATTTGAATAGCCTAAACTATTTAATTAGTTTACGCAAAAGGTGACATAATTTACCCTTTTAGCTCTCCTTAATTAACATTTGAATTTTTTTATGAAAAAATATAATAGTATTGCTACATTAATATCAAAAGAAATATTTAAGGTGAATCCTTTTTTTTCTTGGTAGACGAACAATATAGAAAGATGTTTATAAATATAGAAAAAACGTGTCTCACACAATAATACATGTGCAATTCTAAGAGGAATACATGTGTGCAACTTTAAGATGAATACTACTTGAACTTAAAAAGCACAAATACATGTGCAAACTCTAAGATGAATACTACTTGAACTTAAAAAAATACGAATACATGTGCAACTCTAAAACGAATACTATTTAGGACTTAGATAGCGCATGGGAAAGATGAACAATATATATTTCTGTCATAAAGATTTTCAAAGAGAATACAATCCATAGAATAATTTGTCATATGGATTGAGACAAAAAGTGGGGGAGAATCAACTTCCACGTAGGCAAGTTGCTTCTAATTTAATTTAACATTTCAATTAATAACCAATAATATATACTTAATTATATTAATATAAATCATATTTAATCATCCATTAATTGAGTTAAATTAAATAATTAATTAATTCTCAAATTAGCATATTTAATTTTAACCTAAATTTAAATCATATTCAATTATATTCTAAATTTAATCGAAGAAGATAAATTAACAATCACAACGTAACAATCTCATACCAAAGGATAAAATTTGTGGTATAAATTTAATAAGAGCATGACTTTTATTTTTATTAGAGGTAGAGTAATTGATGAAAAATATTTATTACAAATTAAATTGATGTTAATGACGTAACTAAATTAGACTACTAATCAAAACCTATTTACCTCATAATAAAATCACATGTAACCTAGACATTTTGTTTTATTTTAACAACAAATAATAATTGCTAATTAGTAAGTGAGAAAATTTCATATTTCCATAAAAAAAAAAATCGTGATGTTGGTAAGGAATGGTAATAAATTATTGCATTCAAAATTCTCAACAAACTAAACTTTAAATTCACAGAGTTGAATAGAACGAAGTAGACACTCTAATATTAATAGTCGAAATAAGTATAATTTATACCGATAAGATTCAAATAATGGTAAAAAGAATTGATTTATTATTCATCTGAGGGAGTAATCAAAGGTAGAAATAGGAGAGGATGAAACCAGTAATAATAATGTGTAGATTTTTTTACCCTATATTAATGGGGTGTCCAAAGTAGTATATTAATTGTCACATCATATTGAAACCCTTTCAACCATACCCTTTTGGAGGATTGTGCCCTTATGTACAATACATATTATATATATATATATATATATATATATATATATTTGCAGTTCTTTTCTGCAAAATATATGTCCCATGAAACATTGGCCACTCCAATGTTTGAGGTAAAATAAAAATAAAAATAAAAGTCTTTTGGATCAGTAGTGCCTATCATCTTCCATTATCAATCATTTGTTTTTTATCACATAAAGTAGTACCACAAGGGTGGTACCGAGTCTCCTATGAACTGTTGAGTTTGCATCCTCAAAGTAATATATGGTAGGTTCTTCAAAACCTCACTTATTATAAAACTGTAGGAAAAACATGTGTATAATTAGATTACACTCATCTTTTATGCATCTCAATCTAAGTTAAATAATGAATTACTACTACAAGTATAATAGAAAACACTGCTACAAATTATGAGTTTCATGTTGTACAACAGTTTATTTTTTTAATTCTTTTTGTCTTTTGTCCCTGAAGGGTATATTCCTAAGAAAAACCCTATAATGTAACTCACATGGGATTAACTAATAATTGTTTGTCCCAATAATTTTATCAATGAGGGTTTATAATTATATTTTAATATTGATTTATCAAGAAACTTTATATTATGATTCTACCCATCAAATTAATTATTTATTAGTTATGATATTATAAATAATAATAATAATAATAATAACAGTTTCACTGCAAATTAATTTTGGAGCAAGAATTCTTTATATTTTCTTAAAATTAAAGATATGTTTATATGTTTATATGTTTGAAGAATTCTAGTCAACCTTCAAAGTTAAATCATTTGCTTTTGGGATAGCAATGAGACACAAACTATTCATAAATATAACATAATGCAAGCAAAAACATAGATCAACTCTTGAAATCTCCTAGTAATAGATCATATATTGTTAAGTAGTAGAAGTCTATTAGCTTGATAGATCGTATCACTGACTAATTGGATAGTAACGGTTATCGATATAGAAAGATAAAAAATTTCCTAATTTCTTAAAATGTTATTATACACCTAATTGTCAATCTTAAAACCGTTACTCACAACAATCACACATTGTTTTATTAAATATATTACTAAGGGTATGTTTGTGAATGATTCACTTTTGTGTCATTTTCAAAATATTATTCCAAAACATATTTTCAAATTGTATGTAAATGCATAGAAAAAAAGTGATATGTGAAAAGGTTGAAAATGGATATATGCTATTGGAAATGGAGACCCAAAAGAAAAGGATCAACAAGATTTAAGAAGAAGAAAAGGAAAGATATGTGTGTTAGGATCATTTAGATGTATTTTAGAGGAGCAATTAAATGTCAAAGATTTATTTAGTGGGTGAGAATACAGAAACATTTTAAAAGAGCCATAGGTGTGTGTCCCCCTCCTCTGTGAAAATTATTTAAACAATAATATCTTATGTAGGGTAAGAAAATCACCTTTGAAGAACAAAATAGAATGGAAGAGAGACTGCACATAATTGTGAGTGAGGCAAAGGGAAAAAGAGATTAGAGAGTTGAAATGAAAAAAGAGGAAAGAAAGCAGTTGATTATAAATTTAAATAACATTGTCTGTATGATTATTTTTTGGGTGTAGAATTAGAGTAGGAATACAGAAAGATGTGTGCATAGGGAGTCATGTTTATATATCTCTTTAGACCTAAACATATCTTAGGTTCATTTCTCTAACTTTATTTCTTTCTAAATTAATTTTTCATATTTATATGTTTAATAGTTTTTAGTTTGTTTTTTTGTCTTTCATATATATATAATAATATAATTGAATTGAATATGAATCAACATCATTTAAAAGAAATAAATTGAATAAGAAAAAATATTTCAAATCAAATTTTAACAACATATGTTAATAAAAACTATTGGATTATAGTCATTATCTTTAGCACAGGAATTACGTGTATTTGATAATATTAATGTTTTATAATTATTATATTTTACATTTTAATGAATTATATATATATATTTTTATTTTTTTACATAATTAAATTATATTTAAACTAAAATAATAAGTGAAAATGTTAGGAAATATAACATGGGAAACAAGAAACATTAGATGATTATCAAAACGAATTTATGTTTCTGTTTTTTTTCTCAAGAAACAGGAAACGAAAATAGTTATCAAACATAGTCTCGTTTCTTGTTCTAAAAAAAACAAGAAACGAGAAACAGGGAACAAAAGGCAAGAAAAACTAAATGAGAACGTTATCAAACAGACCCCTAATACTCAATTTCATGCTTTCACACGAGAGTTATCATGTTGTTTTATGAAATTCGAAAAATTTAAAACTAAAACGTGGATTCAATCAAAAATTAAAGGAAAAGACGAGAGCTTCAATTTTAGAATTGGAGTACTTTTTAGTCCTTTGATTTGTAATCAATCCAACTCATGTCGATCTTAATTAGACGATATTATCTCGATAAGGTGGCTAAAACTTCTCCTTCCTAGCTATTTAGAGATCGGTAATATTCCAATTGTAACGTTGTGATAATCATAACGAAATTGGTAATATTTATTTGAATGCAAAATGTCGAATATGATTCTTGATTTCAATTTATGAGTATGCAAATTTTCAATTGAATTATTGATGCTTGCATTGATAATCTTAACGTTAGTTAATTAATGTTGACTCCACGATATATAATTAGTCATGATCTAAAAGATTTAAGGATAGATCGTATAATTGAATTATTAGTACTAGGATTGGTTCATGTGGAGGTTTTTGTGGCTTTTTCCACAATCTCATAGAGCTAGAAATAGTGATGATAAATTCTAATGATTAAAGAAAAGTGTTGCAAAGTTAGGTAAGTGTGTAGGCTATACCTCTTTTGATTAATTTATCTTGGTGGCACCAAATTTCTCAATGCTCATTTCTAACCAAATATAGAACGAGACCATTATCCTATCCAATAATTAATTAGATATTAAGAGAAAAAAGAAACAAATGATTAAAAATATGTGTATAGAACTTCATGTGTTGTGATGCAATAAAATTCAACAATCTCTAACTTTCTTAAACCAACCATAAAAAGTGATTGTGATTTTAGAGAGATACTTGTCCTATTTGATGACTAATTGATTGATGAGCTACAACAATTTTCTCTTATTCAAGTGCAACTCTTTCTATATGCGTTAGATTGTATTTAAATCTACTTGGAAAATTTTAGCATTTTGGACACTACAAAATCAAAGAACTTTCCTTTATCCAATTATTATATGGCTTTACAAAATTGTCGTTCTACGTTTGAGTGAAAAAGGAGCTTAAAAAAGAAAACAAAAGAACATTTTGTTTTATTATAGAAGAAATGAGAAGGATAAAAAGCAAAGTGATTGTGATTTTAGAGATTACGTTATCCCATTCGATGATGATATGAGAGATCATGGGCCATAACAATTCTCTCTTATTCAACTGCAATTGCTTCTATTCATTGGATTGTATTTAAACCTAGCATTTAGTATTGTGGACGATACAAATTCAATTTTTCCTTTTCATAAGATATGACTTTTCTAACTTTATTATCATTCTATGTTTTATGTTTGAGTGAAAAGAAACTTAAAACCGAAAAAAAAAAACACCACAATCAAGCTAGTTTACATCTGAACCATATCTTCGAATTGTCAATTTAGTATTATCAACTATTTGTCGTTTACGATTTAAAGGTCATCATCAGACATAAATGAGAATATAACTAATAACACTGAATTATAAGAAAAAGAAAAACTTGTATGTAGAGAAGGTACGCTAATTAGCACACACTACAACACGTACGTATGAAAAACAAATATCTTTTATTAACCATTTTTGTCAAATGAAAAAATTACCAACTCATCTATGAATATAGCAAAATGGCAAAAATGTCGTTTTATTTCTTCAATTCCCATAATTATTCTAATAATATAGCAACGTTGAGCTAACTAATTCTCTAATATTCTATGGTTGGATCTTTGCAAGAACATTAATGTATTAATTAGATGTTGTTCACACAAAATTATTCCAACAATGAACTTAGCTTAAGTTGCATATCTAATCCTTAAAAGTCATTTTTTCAAATTATTCGAACTAATCAAATCATCTATTGTCATATTCGACTTTTTTAGTTTGTTAGAATGTGTTGGAATGCCTTGAATTTGTTATGTGACACTATAACAAAATACGAGAACATTGTCTTATATTCTAAAGAACCTATTCAAAATTTGTATTTACCACTTCTCTAAACATTGCATATATTTTATAATAGCGTCGTATATATTTGAAATAAATTTGCTATGTATTTGAAAACCAAAATTCTGTTAGTAGAGATATGTAACGAAATAAACCAAAATATACCAAATTGTGATATAACACCAAACCATGAGCATGGACTTCATTCGAGCCAATCCAATCCAACCTACTAATTAAGGCCCAATCCAACCTAATATTAGAAAAAGAGTTCCTTTCTATTATTACAAACATTCACTTTTCCCTTATTAATTTTAAACATAAACTTTGAAAGTTTAGGATTCAACTAAATATAATTTTATATTTTATAAACGTGTTGATTACATCGATGATTCTTGAACTTTTGAATTTTTTTAATACTTATTCAGTTGGGCCATCATGGCTACCTTTTTCATTTGTATTAGCAATGAAGATCGTTGATATGAATACAAAGTGGTATTATATTAGACTTTTCTATTTAAATATCATGTCAATAACATGATAGCAGCATTTCAAAACATTATAGTTAGCGAATCAACAAACATTAGTTTATTTTAAAAGATATTATGAATTTGTGTTGTCTTAGCAATAAGATAAAGTTAGGTTTTCTGATTTTCTAGTAATTTAAAGTGGGCCTCTAGAGTTACATGTGGATGCTGCCCAATCAGTTGAGAAAGATTGTAGTGGGCTGGTTGGATTGTTCGACATCACAATGGCCATGGTGCCATCACCGGAGGGTATAAGTTCCAAAGTCACAAGGCTTAAAATGGTCGGGAGTAAAGAGAAGAGAACAAAAGATTGAAAAAAATTAAACAATATTGGAAAATGAAAAGAAAGAGAATGTGAAGAAGTTTGACGATTTGTACACGAACTGACGAAACAATTTCTAAAAAAAACAATGCAAAAGAGTGACAAAATTTCCTGTCAGTTCTTTTTCCTTTTTATACAAACAATGAAAGCAGAAGAAACCTGAAACTAACAGCTCAATGCCTCATACTTCACCGCAATCGGACGCCCAAATCCAACTTGTGACAGTAAATTCCCCACCACTGCAAGATCTCGACAAAATACCCCTTGATAAACTGACGTATTATGATTCAAATTCGATCCAACAATGTCCTCTGATTTTAATTCCATTTCATCAACACCACCTTCATGGCTTTGTTGTTGCTGTTGCATTTGAATCACCGCTGTTGTCCTCTTCCTCTGCTTCTCCGCCGCTTCTTCGTCCATAATGGTTGTCATAATACTTGAATACCCTTTCTGTAGTAACCTATACAACAGCAATGCGGACATTTTAGCTTTATCTCTAACGGAATCCAGATCAAAATCATCCCCCAATTCGCATCTCTCTAGAAATCCAGTTGCCTTATCGGGCGCATGCTTCAGACAGAGCAATAAATGAGCTCTTTCTAGCTCAGATCTGGAACACCCACGTCGCAATCCGATCAAACCATAGTAATCCACATTACAAGTCTCACCTGAAGCAACCCTTTGCTTCAATTTCTGAATCCTCGCTGTCAACGCACAAAGCTTCCCAGGGATTTCTCTGTATCGTACATTATGGCGCTTCCAGGCTGGACCGGGAAGCTTTCGATCTCTCAAGATCGAATTGTAGAGGAGTTTTAAATGTTCGAGGTCGTGAAGGCAATCTACGAGGCAATGGATGGATTCGAAGAGGTGGGCTCGAGTTTCTAGTGCTTGGATGCAGGTCGGGTCCAAGGTGAGGGTTCGATTGCAGTCAGCGATAGAATCGGCAGTGCGGCCAGCAGCGCGGAAAGCAGAGGAGCGGTGGAGGAAGCATTGGGCAAGGAAAGTTTGTGGGACAGGGCGACGACCGTCAAGAATCTTTGTAAAGAGGCGGATGGCCTCGGAGGGTAGGCCGGCCTCAAGGGCGGCAATGGCGGCAGTGCGACGGCGAAGGAGGAGCTTTACGTGGCTAAGGAGGGCAGCAGTGGTGTCAGATTCAACGGTGGTTGTTGGAACGATTGGGAAATTGTTGAGTGAGAAGCCGTCGTCTGACCGGCTGGTGCTTTCCCGGCGTGAGGCGGCGGTGGCGAGGCGCTTCCCAGTCTGAAGAAGAACCATGGCATCCTCTAATAGGCCCAAATGACACGAAGCTTGACCCAATACCACATATCTACACAAATCAAGCAACTTTACTTTGTTAACTCAATGTTGAATATACATTATCCACTCAAAATCATTACATTCAATAAAAGATATCATTTTCATAACAACAACTAAATGTATGACACATAATGAAGTTAATATTATAAAAGTTAACAATACAACCAAAGCGTCATAACTAAAATGTAGAGTATTAACCATGAATGTTACGACGCCAATTAGAAGTCATGTTAAACACAATTAGTACCCAAGTATCGATAAAAAAAATTAAAATTTTATAATTAGCAGTGATAAATTCATTTTTCTATATAACAAAACATTTATCAATTACCATTTTTTTCTTTTGGTAACTATTAAAATAAATTGTTATATATATATATATATATATATATATATATATATATATTAACTAACAAGTAAAAGACTTGTATGTAGTAAAGAATAATAATAATTATAATATAAACTTAAAATCTAAAAATAAAAACTTATATTTAAGTATTTTTTTTTTAAAACTAATTATTGTTTGATTTTTCCTTTCTAGAAAAACTGACGGAATAATTTTAAAGAAGGAAAATTATTACCTCCATCGACTTTCGTTCTCGCAACAATTACAAAGCAATCCCGCCATGATCTTCCTCCTCAAATCCGCAACGGAGAAGAAGCACTTGAACGAGGAGTCACGATCCTGCAACTCCGACAACGAAGAAGAAGAACAAGTAGACGACGAAGACGAAGAAGAAGAAACGAGAAGTTTCGCTTGCTCTCTGGAAAATTGTTGCGACGAGTTATCCGATCCCGACGACTCATCTCCCCCACTTCTCATACTCGGTAAATACTCCTGAAGCATATCGGCAACATCCTTATACCGCCGCAGATACAGAAGCGACCGAGCCTTAAGTTCCAATGCCTGTTCATACCTCGGCGCAAGAACCAGAGCCGCATCAAGAAGATTCAAAGCCGAAACCACCTCGTTTTCCCCTCCCGCACCAATCAAATACTTGGCATCTTTCACATACCTATTCGCCATCTACCCAAAAAAAAAAAAAGTCAGAATTAATTTAAAAATCTCGAAATGGAAATGAAAATCGAAATTAAACGAGAAAAAAAAAACCTGTTTATGAGAAAGCCACCATTGCTTCTTCTCGGTAAGGCGGAGAGAGGGAGATGAAGATGAAGAAACGGGCATTGTTAACAAATTGTGATAAAGAGATGGAGGAGATGATGGATGAGGTAGAAGAAACAATCAGAAATGATGCATTTTTATTTACATTTGGGTTTTGAGAAACTAAAAAAATTTTTAAAAAGGGATTGACATTTTGCGTGAAGAAATGGTGAGTAAATAAGGAGGGGGGAGGTTGGTCTTTGGGTTTTGGTAGTTGCGGGAGAGAGAAGTAATTTTATATATCACAAAGATATTAATTATTAAACCAAGAAGATTATTTTTCTTTCCGAGTTCATGGCTGGCAGTGGATTGCCATTACATCGGATTCTAGTTTGTTTTGAGAAAAGGATACTGGTAACCGGGTACATCCGGTGGCTATCTATAGTTTTTTGGTTATTGATGACCGGGTGTTGGAAGTGACTCATCACGGGTTCTTGCCCCCCCCCCCCCCCCCCCCCCCTTTGGCTTTTGGATAAGAAACACCCCCCCCTAACCTCCCAAAAATTAAGGAAGCACCACAAACATACAATACATAATATTTCCATCTTTCATTTTTATCCTTATCCCTTAATCCAATTACTAAATTCTATATTAATTCCCATCCTAATTACTAACTAATTCTTACGTTTAACTTTCTATTTCTGCTTCCTCCTAACAATTCCATAATTAATAAACGAATCATACTATAAACATTTTTATTCAATTCTATCATAGTATTAAGAAAAAGGGGGAAAGGGAAAATTAAAGGAAAAGTAGGGCAATTGGATTTATGAATGCACATGAATGTGTATGGATGGCCAGAGGGGCATTGTCATAAAGACACACTCTCCAACTTCCCCCCTCCCCCCCATTTCTTTATTCTTTCTCACATTCTATTTTATGTTTTCTTTTCATAATATAATATTCTTAACTTCCCACTCACAAAAACCCTGCCACGTCACCATACTTTCCCTCCACCTGTCACTTTCCCATTGGATCCCTACAGCTAGTTTCTTCCCTTTTGTATGGAGAATATATCAATTTTGTATGTAAAACACATCGACGTTTCTTCGTTACATTATTATAACTTTTATTTAGAGTACAGTGTATTAAATATATTGATAACATGAATAAATGATGGGATTTGTATGAAATAAATTTTGTAATTACTTAAAAGAAAAAGAAAAAAAAAAAGAGTAAAAAGAGAAGTGAGAAGTAGGGCATTATTTATGTGTTGAGACTGATAAATGGGAAAAATGTAAGAAGAATGAAATTAATCAAGACACCTAGATAGTTGCTATAAATTTGAATTTCATTTATTATTTAGATGCCAAAAGTAAATTGGAAAGGGAAAGAAGTTACTCTTTTGCTTGTATTCATAGAAAGAGAGAGATAGGAAAGGGATATATATATTATACTCTCAACTGTGGCATCAACCCACTGCTCCTTTCCTATAATGCCACTCTAAAGGAAATAAAATTATTTTATAACCAAAAATCACTTTTTGAGTGATCTTATAATACTTTTTATATTTCCCTTTTTTCAAAAAAAAAAAAAGAAAAAAGGTCTTCTTTATGGTTGATGTTTTTAGATGTAATTGATTATGTAGTTTGATAAATTAGAGTGTTCTTATGGTTGAGATTCAATCAATGTGATGAAATTGAGTGTGGAAATTTTGTCATACTCTTTCATACAACTTGTAATTTTGTTTTTACTTTTATATGAATTAGAAATGTCCATTTTTATTTTATTTATTTATTGGTGAAAGACCATTAATATGCATTAAAACTTTGCACACCACTTGGGAATAAGCTTTTCATGCCACATTATATTTTGCTGTCTTTGTGTCCCCCCAAAGACACCAAATTAATAATAATCAATGGGTGTTTTCTTTCTTTTTCGAAAATTATTTGAACTTATTTTACCATATTTAAAAACAATATTCCTTAAAGAATATGTTTGGGTATTTTGGGGAGGAGAAAAGGGCAAAGATATTAGAAAAGGGGTTAGGAGAAAAAGAAAATAAGAGCTGTTTCTTAACTGTCCCCCAAATGATTCAACAATTTCCTCTTTAGTGTTTCCACACATCATTTTATTCTAAGCCTTCCATTTTAACCATAAATATTCCTATTCCTATTCTCTACTCTCTACTCTACACTTCACACCCACACCCCCCCTTTCTTCATCAGTTTCTTTCCTTTTCAACCTCCCATGCAGTGTATTACTAAAAAATATATCATTCAAAAATATAACCATTTGATATGTACTTTGTGTTAAAGTGAACACAGTTGTAAGTTCAATGTCTAGAATTCCAATAATATATGATTCAAATCTCGGATCCAAAGCCCTAACGTTCGTTGACAACCTAGTAACACGCAAATTGCGTCAAAGAATAAAGGCAATCCTCACAAACCAAACCATGTCATTTTAATATGTTTTGTTCTCATGCACAATTGTTCTATATGAAAAGAAATGTTCATACCATTATCCAATATAGGATTGTTTCAAGTAAAGCACACTTAAACTTTAGAGTTTTTATAACTAAGCTACGAAAAAAAGAATGTTATCACCTAATTATCGGTAAAGGTAGTAGCGTACTATTGATTCGTTTGGACAATATTTAACAATACTTTCATATATCTCTCTCATAAATCTATGGTATCGTCTCTTGGTTTATTCATATACCTCTCCTCCATTCAAAATTTTTTAATATGTTTTATCCTAACGAAGTTGAAGATTCACCTTTTTGTCTAATTATAATTTTTATTCGAAGAAAGTCATCTTAACACAACATAAGGATCATATAAGAAATTCCAACTCAAGAATGTAGTTGGATTCTAAATCTTACATCTTCTATGTCATACTGATCTAATCACAACTTCTTGAAATGAGCGTATCACAAATTCTTGAAATATATGAAATTATCAACATATAATAGTGATAGGGTATATATGTAGATGGACCCCAAAATGAGATTTGTTTGTGGAAAATATGAGACTTATTTTGTGGGTATGTGGAAATATGGTTGCCATTGCCAACAATTATATGATTGGTTTGGTTGGTAGTGCATGCCTTCTGTTATTGTTTCTACTAAAAGTGAATGATATAAAGAGAGAATCTCTTAGATTGATTTCTTTCATAATAGAGAGAGCCCTCTCATTGTAGGAAATATGAGAGAAAAAGTCATTCAAATAAGAACCTTCTAAAGTTAAAATCTCCAACTTTATCCAAACAAAACCTTCAACTAGAAATTCACAATCTTTTCTCAATGTCTCAAAATTAAATCTTAAATTTAAAGTATACAATACTATTTTATCAATTCAACACCACGTCGATCTAACACAATAATGTATATATAAATGACATAACATATCACCAATATATAAGGATATCTTCCCTTCCTTTAGAGTTTGATCTTATCATCATCTAACTAAATAAGTAGAGTTAATGTGGATGTGCAAAGAGATTCTTGCATCAACATTAATAGAATAATAATAATAAAATTAGTTTGTTCATTAAACCCTATCTGTTGCCCTACAAAATAGGGGCACCAATGAAGCCATTAATTGATATCTATGAATTATAATAATGAAATGTGGTGGGTAGTGGGGAGATCATAGGATACCCCTTTAAAATGTAGGGGAAGAAGTGCATGCCCTTGTTTAATACACAAAAAGAATAATTATAGGACAGCTCTCTCAGCTCTCTTTAATAATGAAATTATTGTAATCAGATTTCAATTATATATATATATATAGATTAATGTTGTTATTCATTAAATAATTAATACAAAGTTTTAAAATTTATTTTACCAAAAGTTCTCATTATCCAAGACATGTTTGCTTCCAAGGAAGCATTAGCAAGCTGATGTCATTCCCTATGGATCAGCTATCCAAATATTCCCTTATAAATGTTGAGTTCTTATTTTCATAATCTTATGTGGTAAGTTTAGTTTTAAAATAATAATAATATATATGTATATATATTTAAAATTTTTGTGTTAAAATGTTTATATATAAGAAAAAATGAGTGGAGAATATTATTGGGAATTGGAAATTATTAAGAAAGGGGCATGTGCAAATGGCAAAAGATCAAGTTTTTTTGCAGCTTTATTCATACAAGAATAAGAATATGGTATGAACTATGAAGAAGTTAAGTGCTCATAATTTTCAATTTTTAGTTTACTTTAATCTAATTTTGTGTTGTGTGTGTGTTAATGGACCTCTGCATTATCCTTTTTCTCAGAAGCCCCCAATCATACACATGATATTTTCAAACCCCTAATCTAATTTCATAAAATTCTGATCATTTTTTTTTTTTAGTTTAGATTTTCATAAAATTCTAATAGCATTTTTTATAGACAACTAAACGTAATTCACACTTTTGGTAGGAAAAAAAAAAAGAAAAAAAGAAAAAGGTAATTAGAGGTTAAGTGATTCTTGTATAAAAGTGATTTTCAGAAATTAGAAAACTGCTTTTCGTTGGAAAATGAAAAGAAAGGTGATTAAAGGAAAAAAGTAATTATAAGTTATAGCTTCACCATTTTAAATCTTAATTTTTTTTGTTTATAAACTGATGCAAAATAAATATATTCACAATTACATCTCATTTTAAGCTCTATTTTGCTAATCCATATTAATTATAGAAAGTATGATAATATATTAAAAATGATTACTTTTGATAAGAATTATGATGGGATCATTTACATGTGAAATAATTAAGAAAAAAAAACAATTAAGTATTAACTTTAATTATTCTTTTTTTTAAAAAAAAATAATAATAATTAAAAACCATTATGGAGCCTATAATAATTTCATTATAATTATATAGCGTTCTCTAAAGTAAAAGAATAGTTGTTTATCAAAACAAACTTAGCACATAGTTTAGAATTATTAAAATGTATATATTGTAAGATTAGGTCATCTTGATACACTTTTATAATAAATAATTATAGATGGTGTAGTGTTACATGCATTCTTGTTTAATTAATTATATTGAGAATGTCAACACCATAGTGAGATCATGATCATGATATAAATACAATTTTTAGATTTCCGATTTCCATTCTAACATGTAAGTCATTCTTATTAATTAACACTATCCTTCATCATGATTAATTAGGAATTAGAAGTTAATGGAACACTTGATTATTCTTATATTTTTGTTATAAGTTTAGATTTTAATGGATTCAAATTGGTTTGGTAAACATAGATGAAAGTTTGTAATTTAAGACATGAGACTTCCACCTATATTTACAAATGTTTGTATACAATCAAATATAAATTAGAGGATGAAAATGGAGAAACATTAGAATTGAAACTTGATTAATTTGGGTGATGGAGAATAGAAAAGGGTATATATGTGATGGTATAATTTATATATATATATATATATATTGCTACCAAAAATGGAGTGCACATGTCACACTCACACCACCCTAAATTCCCAAATGCCCATCACTCTGTTCTTCCACATGCCCCATGAGAGTATCTGCCAGCTCTAACCCCCCAACTTTCTTCCCACCATTCTTTCAATTTTCATTTCTTCATCTTCATCAATTTAATACCCAACATTCAAACAGAATCCATAGTTTATGCTTGTGTTATAACATTTGAATCTTTTAAATAAGTTGTTAAGATTGTGATTTTTTTTTTTTTTAAAAAAAAGGGGTAGGTTAGACTTTTGTGTTCATACATACATGTATATAGAGATGAAATTAATATAAAACTTTGGTAGATGATCAAAATCAGATTTAAGAGTTAAAATAAGAGTTATAATTAATTCAAAATTCCTTCTCAAATAAACCAAACAGTTGGATGAATTTATATAAGACTACAGATTTGCTATTACTTTATTCTAATCTTGTGAATGGTTTGTATATAAAAGAAAAAGGATTTTATTCTTTTTGACATCATGGGCTAAGCTCATTTTAAAATGTCTTCAAATCTTTACTTTATTTATACTATTAATTAAAAGTAATTCGGCAAATACTACTTTAAATACCCAACGGTCACATTCTTCTCTTTAATTTGTATATAATACTCTTATGTTGATAAGTTTAATATATACTTTAATACTCAATTTTGTTTTGAGTCTTGTAATCACAAATATCTATGGTGTTATTTGTCAATTGTGAATGTTGTATGTATGTAATAATGTGTCTCCAACAAAAAATGATTGGGGAAAAGAAATCTATTTCTACAAGGATTGTACTATAACATTGAATGGGAGAGGAGAAAGAGAGGAGGGGGTGCAAAGTAAAGGACAGAAAAAGAGAGAAAGTCATTGGGATTTGGGGATATGGCAGATGATAAAGTGTTTTTTACCAACTCAGAATTGGTCCCAGAAAAAAAAAAGAAAGTAACTGCAAAAAATGCCATTTTAAATGTTGATGGGAAGCTGTTTCAAAGAAGAAGACAACCCACTTGGAACTTCTTCTTAAGTAATGGGATGGGTATTGAGAATTTGTTGTAAGAATTGGATTCCTAGGCCAACCCTCTAGGGTTATATACAGAATATGCCTTTAATGATGCTTTGTTTATGGCTATGGAATAATTTCTTTTCAGTAGGGTTTGTTGGGTTCTAAACCAAAAGAAAAAAAAAATGGAGAATTTGTTAAGTCATTTTCACACACATAAAGTCTATGCCTAAACCCTTAGTATTAATTTGTTGGGACCAAATTAAATTTTGCGATACTACTAAAATAGATGGCCAAAACTTCTTCAATGCTAGGTATGAATGAAATTGAGAAAGACACTTTTGAAAGCCTGTTAAAAGCACTTTTTAGCTATTAAAAAGCACTTTTTTTTTATAACAATTTCATAGTAAATTTGATTGTATGATTAGAAAAGTGTTTTGAGAGTTATAAAAGCAATTATAAGCATTTAAAAGACATACTTTATGCATAATAATCGCAGTTCCAATTGAGGTCTAAAAAAATATCCCTTCTCTTTCCATAAATTTGAGACTTTAACCAAATCCCACAAACAAAGACAAAAGGACAAAACCATCAAATATCAATCAAAAACTCCCACCCATTTAGGATTTGATAATTCCTAATGTCTGAGGCTGTAGAGACACAATATGCCTAACATCACCAACATCAATCCCATGCTCTCCCATTGCAACTCTTCTAATACCAAATTTGTCCACAACGCTCAAAAACTTACAAACGTGGATATTAATCTCCACTTCCTTTTGGGCCTGGGCCTCAACATGGACCTTCTCAAACGCCACAAGCTGCTTCTGGGGGGCCCAAACCCCCATTGGTGGCCTCGAGTAAACTAGCAACGTGTGCGCACCATCTCGTCCGCCTATGTTCCTCACTGCCACCTTGATCACCAGTGACAACCTCTCGCACTTTGCGTGTGTCACTCTTATGGCCTTGCCGGAGAATTCAGTCGCGTTCTGGCGGTGTCGGTGGCCGGAAACGGGGACTGTGAGGGTGGTGGGTGCGGCGAGGATTTTGTGAGTGAAAGTGGTGTAGCTTAAGCCGTGGCCGAATGGATAAACAACCGGGCCTTTGTAGAATCTGTAGGTTCGTCCTGGATAAGATGGTCCGGGCCTTAGGCTCATTGTTGTCATGGGTAGTTTCGATACGTAGTCTTGTGGATACCATGTCATCGGTAGCTTTCCACCTAAAAACATAAAACACGAAGAGAAATTTCATTTCAACTTGAACAAATAAAATACTTTACAAGCTAATGAAACATTGAAAAGTTACCTGGATTAGTTCGACCAAACAAAACATCAGCAATGGCGAGTCCTCCAGCTTGACCGGGGTACCCAGCCCAAATGATACCTGAAATTTTAGGATGATCCTTCGCAAACGACACGTCGATTGGGCCACCCGACATTAAAACCAGAATAACTGGACCTTTCGCCATGGAAGCCACCTTCAATACCAAGTCTGGCTGAAGCCCAGGTAGAAGAAGCTCAGCCCGATCCCTGAATTCAGCCTCAATGGACTGGTCTAGACCCATTACAAGCACCACTGCATCTGCTTCACGCGCCGCCTCTATTGCTCCACCGAAATACTTGTTCGACCGGCAGGCCACGCCTTTGCAGCCCTGCTGGTGAATCGTCCTTGTGTATTTGCTGATACCTTGCAATGGCGTAATGTATTCACAAGCTATACCTGTTACATAGTCAAATATGTTATTGATCGACAAAAACAGAGGTTATTATTATTGTTTTGCTGGAAGATGAGATTCAATTAACAATTAAACCAAGCCGCACAGACAAAATGAAAATGGAATGTTGAGAAGTGGGAGAAGATTAATTACCTACCAGCATAATTGCCGATCATGGTAAGAGTGGCATTGGAGTTGGGGCCAACGACAGCGACGATACGGTGGTGATAGGTGGAGAGCGGAAGAGAATTTCGACGATTCTCAAGAAGGACAATACCTTGACGAGCGGCATCGACAGCAAGCTGCCGGTTGTGGTCGCTGCAGACATGTTTGGCGCCCAAATGAGCAAAAGGTTGTGTTTTTAAATCGCCATCGAACATTCCAAGGCGCATTTGAACGGAAAGAGTGTTGGACAGAGCACCATTAATGTGGGATTCATTTAATATCCCTCTTTTCACTGCATTCTCCGTATGGGTTTCCAAAAATGGTCCACAATCCAAATCCAAACCGGCTTTAATTGCCATAGCAGCGGCCTCTTCAGGAGTAGAAGTGTAGTGTTGACTATCATAGAAGACTCCAACGGAGTCGCAATCAGAAACAATGTACCTACAGCCAGACAAATACACTCAATAAAATCAGACGATGATCCAATTAAGCATGTTATAAAACAATGAAACAGTTAAGGAATGAAAAGAATTCTACCCGTCGAGATGCCATTGAGAACGGAGGGTGTTGGTAAGAAGATTCGGATCAGCACAGGTGGGAACACCATTGACCTGATTGTATGAGCACATCACGCTGGATACTTTCCCTCCCTCAACGCACATTCTGAATGGCACCTCGAACGTATCTTCAATGTCTTGTTTACTCACCTAAAAAAAAAAACACACAAACTAAGTTAAAAATGAAAAAAAAGCAGGTGAGAGCCTCTACATTACAAGTCATCATCATAAGAATGTATATTACTTGAGCGTTAAAGTGAAAGCGGTCGACGCCATTCCAGTTATCTAAGTCATAGGCAGTAAAATGCTTACAACAGGCGGCTACCTTCAACCGGTTACCCTCAGTGCCCTGCAAACCTCTAACGTAATTAACAGCATAGGTACCGGCTAAGATGGGGTCTTCACCGGGTGTCTCTTGTCCACGACCCCACCTAGGGTCCCTAAAAATGTTCACATTTGGACTCCAATACGTTAGCCCGCCTACCCCTCCATTGTACATTGCCCTTGCTTCGTCCGACACCACCTACATCCACACCCTCAGTTGAGTAATGGTTCAGATTTTAAAGAATAAAATGAAAGTTGGAAAATGTACTTGTCTTGTTTAAACAATCCAATATTTATCTAAATCTAAGTATAATTAAATTTAAAGTATCGATGCTTACGACGAGAAAATGTTTTAAAAAAGAAAAAGTAAAAAAAAAGGTATATACTTTCTACTCTTTTTCGAGTTTCGCAAGTAAAAAGAAAAGGGTGAAAAAGAAGAAGGCAAACCCGTCCGATAGCTTCCCACAGCGAAGCATTGAAGGAGGCGACGGTGCTAATGACCTGCGGGAAGCTTGTAGCCGCGGGGAATTCGCCGCCAAAGCTCGTACCGGGGCCGACATTGGAGACCCCATGCAAAGCCTCCGACCACCACTGGTACGCTTTAATCCCCAGCCGTGGAACGCCTCCGGCATTGCTCACCAGCAGCTTCACCTTCTCTTCCAACGTCAATCTTCCGATCAGATCCTTCACTCTCTCTCCCACTCCCAACGACCGCCGGCAGAACGGATAATCGGTGGTCGCTGAGTTATTTGGATCGCAGGCGAATGGGCCCCGAGAGGCCCCGCCGTGGATGGCGGAGAGGAGGATGAGGATAGAGAGAATGAGGGTGGAAGTGGAAGGCATAGTTTTGGCGAGGAAGAAATTTAGGAAAAGTGTTTGGTGTATTTATTGAAGTGATTTTGACATTACAATATTAATACAAAACCATAAACCCATTCCAAAAATTATAAAACTAAAAATGAAATGTTTCAATGCAAGTGTTTGACAATTCAAATCTGAGAAACAAAATGGAAGAAGAAAAAGAAAAGATTCCAATATATTTATTACCTTACCCTCTACATTTGGGAATCAATCAATGATGGAAAGAAAGAAAGAAAGAAAGAAAGAAAGAAAGAAAGAAAGAAAGAAAGAAACCCATACCTTTTACTTTAATTCTTCATTTCTCTTTTCTAAAATAAAGTAAATATTTTGAATTCAATATAAGGCAAAAATAAAATAAATTTATTGTTCTATCTTTTGGTATTAACCATTGTAAACTTTCTATTGTTATTAGAAAATGGTGATTTAGTTATAAAGTTATCCTAACTCGATTATATTACTTCGTCAACCATTACATATTGCATCGATTTAGTATATGTTTAAAGTTACATATTTTGTTCAAATAGTTATAGTTGATTTAATGATAGATTATGAAACCAAACTTTAGCAACTCAGCATTGTGATTTTTAAAACTAATCCAAAATAAGTATTAATTTATGAAATTAGAGTAAATTGAATGGATACGCTTTGAGGAGTGTATTAATTAATTTTGGCCAAGTTGAAGAGCAGTTCTGTAGCCATTAATTTCTACTTTAAAGTGGCTTCATTTCCAAGGAATATAACCTTTAATGGCTATTTCCATTCTATTTTTTTCCATTTTGAAATTATGGTCGTAATAAAAGTGTAACATTTGAATTTAGGTTAAAATTTAATTAATTTCAAACTTATATTGTTATTTTAAGGAAAAAATAGTTCAATATAATCTTTAAAGTAATAAAAGGAGATAATTTGATTTATGTTGTGGTTACTAATACACTAATATGACAAATGAATTAGATTTGATTGTGATGACTAATTTTTAGGTTTAATGAAATTACAAGAACTAAATTTGAAATTAGAGAAACAAAATTAGTATTCCAATTAAACGCAGTCTCATTTTGACGAATCTTTTATTAGATGAATGAGTATTGAATTTGGGTTTATGGACAGAAAAAGGAAGAAAAAACAACATAAAGAGCAAGAGCAAGAATATAATGAAAATATTAAATCATTAGATTCTCTAGATTCCAACACGAGAGAGAGAGAGAGAGAGAGAGAGAGAGAGAGAGAGAGAGAGGAGAGAGAGAGAGAGAGAGAGAGAGAGAGAGAGAGAGAGAGAGAGAGAGAGGAGAGAGAGAGAGAGAGAGAGAGAGAGAGAGAGAGAGAGAGAGAGAGAGAGAGAGAGAGAGAGAGCAGGATAATAAAGTTTAAGAATGGAAAGAAATGTATAAACTTTGGGTGGTGGATTTGAGAATCTCTTTCCCATACCCAATGCCCTCTTGATTTTGCCTTCATGTTTATAAAATTTAGTGAAGTCGTCTTGGAACTAACTTTACCACAAAGTTATATCATACAAAAATAAACGTTGGATTGGGCATAAAAAAACCAGATTTAGTGATCAAAACATTTCGTTGCTAAAAACCAGATTCCTTGTATAGTATGTGTTGATCACTACCATTCGGTTAGGTATACTCATTCATCAATATATTGATTGATTTAAACTTTTAACAATTTAAAAACATAATATAAAAAAAAAAAAAAAAAAAAAAAAAAAAAAAAAAAAATCAGATGAGAAATGCAGCTTCCAAATGTATGAGATGCTAATGATCATAAGTTGCAAATGGAAAGCTTTAACTTTGAAGCTTATATTCTGAAGTTGTTTGAAGCCAAGACAGTAAGTCAGACTATAATATTGATAATATCTACGATCACCTAATTAAACAAAAATCAATAATTCTAGTCTTTTTTATATATAAGGAAGAAAAGCCCATAATCTTTCTTATCTTCTTCGATTTGCTACATTATATAAATACATAGCTTTTTCATTCCCAAGACAAATATTGAAATAATCATCCAATTCTTAAATAAATTTGGTCAAACCACACTTTATTCTCGACACATTTTTAATTTTCACATTGCCTTCAAATATTAAATTTGACTAATGGAAATCCTAATTTGATAATATGCATTTGAATTGGACACATAGATACATCATGGCTTATAGGAAAGAACAAGTAGGTTTTTATAAGCTCCATGCAAGTTCTTATTAAGGATGAACCACTGACATTTTTATGACCGGCTCTTCACAAATGTTTAAAATCTATCCTTCTCTTCTCAGCAATTATATAACATATTGTGATGGTCGTCTCTATCCCCAAGAAAACCTCTTTCCACAAGTTATGAGAAAAATAAAAAAAATGGAGAAAGCACAACAAACTGAATCCATTTTTTAGCAGTATGTGATGATAATGTGATGACCATCTCTATTGTGACATCATTTTTTGCAACGATTAAGATGACCATCACGTTAGCGGTTCCAATAAATATGGCCAACTAATGCTCATACATAAGCTGAAGGTTAAAATTTTCAAATCACACAAATCTACCATCCCAATCAAAAAAAAAAAAAAAAAAGCGGAAACAGAAACGGAAAGTCTTCCAAAAAACAGCTATGATTTCTTATTCAGAACCCCAAAAAATATCTTAATCAAGTTTTCATGAATGCCCCTCAAGTCCAAGTTTTTACTTTCTCAGACCTTCCACCTATAACTAGAGTTGAAAAACAACAATTAGAAAAGCGCATCTAACCAGTCAGATGAATAACAAGAGAGATAAGAATGTCAAAAATAATAAACTTGAGGTAAGGAAGTGAATTTTTACATAGTAAGCATTAGTACCTCCTTCCACACATCATCTGAAAGCAAAAAAAAAGTTCAACTTAAAGCCCCTCTTAACACACTGAATATCAAACTGCAATCCGTACGTTGACGACTTGAAGGGGCTTTGGACGGTGGGATTTCATCAATTCATGAAACTGTATGACATACTCTATTGATCTCACCTACTTGATGTATTGAGACATCCACTTGAAACCATCGCCATAGCCCATTTTGCGAACAATACTGCACATGAATACCTCTAATGGACGTACGTTTGAATCAGCCAGATTTACTTTTCCCTTGCCTGTGGTGAAGTTGGTCAAACCGAGGTGATACCGCAATTCATCCTCTGAGGCAGCATATGGAATGTCAATCTTGTTGCCCAAAATAAGGAATGGCACAGTAGCAAGAGACTCATCAGAGAGAAGAGCATCGAGCTCCTTTTTTGATTCTGCAAACCTCTCTTTGTCAAAGGCATCAACCAGGTACACGACAGCATCTACCTGTAGTATCAATTTTCATTTCAAATTAGAAATCATGTCTAAGGACCATAGTATTTGGAGAAAACTGAAAAATATATGCAAAACCATCCACCACATAGCACTTCACACTTCAAACTCAATGTAATTGCCTAAAACCATAAGGATGACCAAGATCCATGGAAATGAAATACTACAAACTGGAGATAATCAACACAACACCAGGCAACAAAACAGACATTGAAAACAATGCTTTCTCACTTTAAAAGATAAATAAAAACAGATAATCAACAAGGTTGACCATAGCTTTAAGAACTTAGTTAACTTTCTTGCAAAGGTTCAGGGCTAAGATAAATTGTTGAACTCCATTTGGCACAAGAGTTGGGTAAATTTATTTCAAATTACACTAAACTATAGGAAATATCACTCCCCCGTAAAGCAACTGCTATTAGATGTGTATTCTTTACAAGTCCATGGCAGATGAGCATATTATGATGACAAAAGACCGACACGAATAACTGATTACATGCGTATCACACAACAATAAGTAAGATGAACAACAGGTGCAAGAGATCCAAAACACTAAGCAAGTAATAAGCAGCTGGAGGACTCTGGTTTTTCTTACAACATAAGTAAAATAAAGGAACCAGTGTCATTCATCTTTCATCAATGGCGGAGGAAGATGCATATAAATCATAATTATATAAGTATGTAAGTTAGATGGAAACCCAAGTCCAGAATATTTTACAGAACAATCTCAGACTAAGAACATATGACAATCGATAAGAGTACAAGCATTGAGAGGTAGTTCATAGGAAAATGGTCTTCAAAGAGCCTAATGCCCAAAAAAAAAAAAAAAAAAAAAACTCACCACAAAAGCAAAGAAATCAAACGAAATGGAAATACAATAAGGTTGAGTTAGAGAAAATTGGGTACCTTAGCATAATAATCCTTCCAGACTCTACGAGCAATTTGATGTCCGCCCAAATCAAAGGCCTTGAATTTGATTTTTCCAATACTCAACTCCTCGGACGTGGGGTACTGGGTAGGCTGATGCTGAACTAACCTCTAGAACAAGCAAAGCATAAAATAAAAACAAAAAATAAAAAAAGGAAAACAAAGAAGAATAACCAAGGCAGAACATGAGCAAGAAACGAAAATCCGTCGCAATTAAGAAAACAAAACAACACATGGATCGTCAAAACAAAAAATGGGAAAAAGGGTAAGGGAAGAAATGAATGAAACCTCATCTTTCAACATATGAAGGAGGGTGGTTTTTCCTGCATTATCGAGGCCGAGAAAGAGGATCTTGGCCTCCTTTTGCCAGAGACCGAGGGAGGCCAAGACGCCATAGAACCAGTCAATGAGGAACATTGGGAAAGCAGATCGGAGGGGATCTAGGTCGGCGATTAAGGAATCTGAATGGTTAAGGTCTTCGATCTGAAACCCAGAAAGGGATGTGGAATTGAGAATTGGGAATTGGGAATTGGGAATTGGAGAAGAAGATGGGAGAAATAGGAAAGGGATCGAAAATACAGCTTTTTGTTGTTGTTGTTGTTGTTTGGGTTGTAATGTAAAACTGTAATGTGAAATCAAAATATCACACACACACACACACACACACACACACACCTCTCCTCTCCTCTCCTCTCCTCTCCCCTCCTTTCTCTATTTCGGATCCAATTCCTTCTAATTAAATTAATTTCCTCTTTCTTTATTATTTATTCAAACTATTTTTCTTTTCATTGTTTTAAATTTCAACAAAATTAAATAAATGACGAGATTTTTTTGGATTTTATGTTTTAACCTAAAGTTTTGGTTTAAAATTGATTTGAGTAATTAATAAAGAGGAGAAAATAGTTATTAAGGTTTTTACGGAGACATTTGCAAAAATAACAAAAAAAAAATTACTAAATTACAAAAATAGCAAATTTCGAATAACCCTCTGATAGCCCTTCGATATTCGTATGATATCATTAATTATTTGTTATATTTGTCATATTTGCAATATACAAGAAAAAATGTACTACATACTATTTTTTAAAAAAAAATTTATCATATGATGTAATCTTCTTTATATATGTACATATTCCTTTCGATGTTTATTCATCCATAATATGAGTAAATTAGAAACTTTAAATTGTGGTTTGATAAAAATATCTAAAACTAACCAAATTTTTAAAATAAGGGGATTTAATATTTCAAACATTTATTTGGTAGTACATTCAAAATTCTAATTTTGGTAATTGTTCAAAATATGTTTTATATGGTTATATTTATGAACTATAATTTGAATGTAATTAATTTACAATATAATGTCTCATCTTAGTTATTACCATCAATTCAAATGTAAGATCAAAACTATAAACCTAAGAGTAAAGTTAGTAATATGATTTGACAAATTGTTGTCCATACAAGTTGTTGATAAGTCTAAAACCTATTACATTCACCCAAGTTTGTTTAGATTTCCCACTTTAAATTTGTTCTTCTACGAAATTGTACCTTCCCATAATTTGTCACCAATATTAAGTATCTTTGTATATCCACTCCATTATAATTTAAACTACTAAATTTCAACAATTTAAAAATAAGTAGAACGTTTCCTCTATCATCCTCGAAAGTAAAGAGACCTAATTTCCATTGAGATTATAACATATAATAGTACAGTTGAATTACAACCTTATTCTTTTAATACAATGCTCCGAGATGAGAAATCAAGTCTCCATCCTCTCATAAGAAAGATCATGCCAATTAAAATTCCGTTAATTCTCTTGGGTGGCTTTTAATTATTCTTTTTTTTCTCTAGAATCTTAAGGATGTTTCACAATAACCACGGGACATTTTGCATATTTCGCACAATAATCGCTCACACTCCCGAGCAATGCCCTGCAAACACAAAATATCCAAATATCCCATAAGTAAAAGAAATGTTTTGAAACATAACTTTCAAATTTGATGGCTATATGTTCTAAAGGTCAAAAATACTTTTAGTAGATTTATGAACATAATCAAAAGAGGCTGGTAGAAAGACATAGAATGGAGATAGTAGAGAGCCTAAAAATCCAAAGTCCAAAATGTTGAATCCAAACTACTTTCATGTACTTTCAAATTTTAATTCCTACAATAAAAATTTCCTAATTAATTATGATCATGGGGGAATTTCTATACGGAAGTTTGAAAAAGATGGGAGTTGTTTGAAAAGGAAGATGGAAGAAATGAATTTGTGAGCAAACCTCTGGAAGAAGCCATAACCATGGCATCCCATTACCAAGGTATCGGCTCCAAGCTTCTCCACCGTGCGACATATCACGTTCTTCGCATCTCCCTTCCCAACTACTCTCTCCAAATTTACCTGCAACAGCACCAATTAAGTGTTCGACAAAATGCCCCACACATAATTACCCAAAAAGAAAAATCAACCAAGAGATTCGATTCTTCTTCATCCACTACTCACGTTGCTACTAAACTTCGCATAAACCGCTTCCGCTCTCTTCATCACCGCGCTAACCAAATCCTTGCTCTGCTTTTCCATCGCCGAAATCACCTCGCTTGAAAACACATACCCTACAAACACAAACCCCCCCCCATATAAATCGAAATCGAAATAACCATCCCCGTGCCGATGCCTGAGTTGAGAAATTTTAATTACCAGGCGCATCGAAGGAAGAGATTGAGATGGCTGGAGGAGGCTTAACGTAGAGTAGAATCAAAGTGTTTTTGGTGTCTGGAGAAGTGAGATTTGAAAGACACCATTGCAAGGCGAACATACTCTCTTCACTCTCGTCCACAGCAACCACGATCCTCTGGCTCTCTCCCTTCGCCTTCAATGAATTCTTCGCTGCTTCCATTATCGTCTTTCTTTCCCTCGATTTGAGTGTACTTTTGTTGAGATGATGTTAGAGCTAGCGCTGCTATAATGAATAATGGTATATGTGTGTGTGTTTATATATGGCGTCGAGAACTGTATTGGCCTCAGGATGTGGATCACACCCCGGAATCCATTTTTTGTTTAGGCCTAATTGCATAATTTTATACAAATCCATTCATCGATAATATCGTAAACGTCCATATCACTCCATACATCTATATAAGTTACGTTCGTATAGAGTTTACTTTTTCCTCTTTAGACTATACAAACTACATACTAATATTGAGAATTTTAGGTTGAAAAAATTGGTTTTGAAAAGCAAACTTCTACTTTTATTCGACATACAACTTCGGTTAACAATTAAAAATTTATTATTCAAATATGGCACGTTTATGGTAGACGATCAATCCACTGTGCTACACAAAAAGTGGTGTAAATATTTTATTTAGAAATAAAAAATGATAATATCAAATGAAAAAGAAAGAAAAAAGGGAATAAAAAAGATATTTAATTATAAACAAACAACGAAAGCAAAACCTAACCCAAACTAAAAAGAGAAACAGTTGGCTTCCTAATCTGTTTGTCTCAAGAATACATACAAAGCCAAATGGAAAGAGAAAAATAATTGAAAGTTAATACACAATAACATTATATTTGTCAACATATCAAGTCTCCTTCATAAATAGAATACCCTTTTATTACTACACAAAGCTGTCCAAAGAAAAATAATAAAATAAAATAAAATACACCACTACCCCCCCCCCCCCCCCCCCCCCCCCCCCACAATAAAGTTCGATGTGAACGTAATAAAGTACCATTTATGAAAGACCTTTGACATAAGATTCACCTCGAAACTTCGATGTAATTAGCTATAAAAATATAGGATTAATTGCTTAGGCATATAGAAGTTGTCATTGGTTTCTAGAAATTGGATATCTATTGTAATAATACGATCGCATGACAATTTATCTGGAGTTTGAAACTTGACATGTAATTCGTTGTTTCTTATTATTGTTTATTCTTTTTATTATTTAGAAACAATTACATTAAAATTGGTCATTTCTATCAATTACACTTGGCTTACATTGAAAAGTTATTTCTTAAATAATTGAATTACATAGATAATCTTGTGGGAAATAATACTTGAATAATGTGTGTTTGCACTACATGTTATAGATCATTTTGCACCTAAACACATCTCGGTCATCACATTAGAGACATTTTGTTATGGATCATAGTCATATTCATGTTTAATTTGAATGAATTCATGGTGGGTGTGGATTCCATCCAATTGCTTTCATTGAAGTTTATCCTTTTAATTAATGAATGATTCTTTTTTTAATTTAGAGTGTGTTGTTTTTTCCCCCCAAAATTATAGATTTATCATCTATTCGATCAAGTGAGAAATGGAGATTCTAAAGGAGAGGTGATAGAAAGTAGAATTGCAAGCGGTTCAATTCGGTTATTATGATCACATCGTGATTTTGAAAAGTTTGCCATCTCCATCTCTCAAACTATTGTACTAAAAAACAAGTTTGTCTACGCTACTTAAAATTTTCAAACTTTATATGTTTTCAATTTGAAAATTGCCAACTTCGCTAGTTCCCAACCCGAAATCGATGAACAATTTAGAGTTGAAGAAGCAATTCCAACATGAAATCAACAAGTAATTTTAGTAAAAGAAGAAGAAGAAGAAGAAGTTTTAGGTGTGTTTTTCATGAAAAGTATTCGGATGTAGCCATAGGTACATATGTCTAATAAAATAGGAAACCCTAATTATGACATTTATATATGTAAAGAAATAGAGAAAAAAAAGCAATATCTTACGTTATGGATGAGGAGAACAATAAAAGGTCATAATGTAATTAAAATTGATGGGTGCACATAACATTAATGAATGAGTGACAAATTGGGATGAGATAGTTATGAAATGATTGGACACTACTACTCCTACCTATCAAATCCTTCCAACTCTCTACACTATAATTTCTTTTCTTTTTAATCTGTAGAAGAAGAAGAAGAAGAAAAAAAATACTTCAGATGGGAGATATTATTTTTGAGATATAGGAATCAAATTTTCATCAACTTTTCTTACCAAAAAATTTAATATCAGACCACAAATTTCTTTTTTAAAAAATTAAATCAAAATTTAGTAGAGCTTTAAAATATAACGTCATGCTGATCAAATTTTCTAAAAATAAATTTAATGGATAATTGAAAATTCGATGACTAAAATTTTTATTTTTATTTTTATTTTAAATAACGAAATCTTGAAAGTATCTACAATAATAATAAAAGAATAACAAAACGACGAGATTAATTTTTTTTTTATCATTTTCTATTATATATAATTAAAATTGTCTCACATATCTATTCAATAGATAAGACAAAAAAGAAATCAAAAGTTTACCTTTCGTTAAGACAAGAAATTTGAATATTTAGTAAAACTTAACGTTAAAATTATAAATTTTAAAATTTATGGATCAAATTAAATAAAACCCAATTACTTATATTTTAATTGTAATGTTTTAAAGTTGAATAAAACCCAATTTCTTGACTTTTGGGTATTTGTATATATCAAAGTTAAAATTTAAATTTAAAAAAAAAAAATTGTTGGAGCCGCCGATTTTGAAAGGAAAAGAAAAATCAAAATAACATATTGTAGTTTTTGTTTCTAATAATGATAATTGGTTTTATGATATTTTGGATCAATTGGAAGTAAACAACTGTTCTTTTTTCTTTTCTTTTTTTTTTTTTTTTGTTCGACAATGATTTTGTTTCATCATTTTTTATTTTTATTTTTATTTTTGTCTTTTCTAATATCTTAGAGAAAATATCTTTTTTTAAGGTCAAAATATCTAAGATTCAAAAAAGAAAAAGAAAAAAAAATCAAACTTATTGTAAATATTATTAAATAGATTAGTATCAAGTAATTTCTATTTTTATTTATTTATTTATTCATATATTGTATTTTTTTTTTATATTTGTATTTCCACTATGCTTTGTTTCTATAACAAAACTTTCATTGTGAAAAAATTTACTAAGTAGAAAATTTGATTTGTTTTGCTAGAAAAAGAAAAAAATTTCATTCGCTCGGTTCTTAGCCTATATTTTCAAATCATAATTAACATAAAATTTATTATGACCTTTTTATTTCAACGTTTGAGAGAAGAAAAATGAACCTCCAATTTTTGGACAACGTAACAAAGTAATGTTAGCTTAGGAGAGAATTTGAGGCTTTGAAAATTAGAGATTCACCTAATTAACTTAGCTGTGTATATCTTAATGCAATTAGAACAAATTGGAATTGCATGTTTTTCACTGTTTCAATTTAGATCACTAGTTATTTGATTAGAATAAATTAATTGACTTTTCCAATTCTTTTGGTTAGGCATGAACGATAGTTACTTGATTCCAATAATGAGAATTCAGTGATCAAACATTTTGAATATGGAAACTACGTTACAACCCAAGCTAGAATTTTATGTAATTCTTTATAACTCTCAATTTATTTGCTTTTGTTTTACGCAATTTACTTTTATTTGCAACCAATCAAATTAATTATAAATCCTCCATTCGGTTACCATAGGAATGGTAACCTGTTTAGCTAAAAAATTCAAAGGGTTCCTTGCGTACGTTCAACCCATTATATTACTTTCTTTTTAGTGGATATGATTACATCATTTTGTTTAGATTTTTTTGGTGACGAAATGCACCCGATCATTCAAACATGTACAAAAACTGGTAACTCAGTTCAGTGTAATATAATATCGTCTACATTTGGAAGGATGTGTGTCCGGTATAAAAGAAAAATTTAGTAATGACGAGAAAAAGAAAGTTGTCTAGAAAAAAGAAAAGAAAAAAGATGCAATAATAATTCAATGGGGTCCAAGATCTTGAGTTATTATTAAAAGCTAAGGGGGAAGAATTAGTGAATGGCTAGAAATGAGGACACCTCCTTTGATTTCATATCCCATTGCTCTTTCATCAAATCACGCATCCATCTTATTCCCTTCAATTTCATTCAACTCTTCATGTGCATAACTTTCTTATAATCTTCTCAAACTCCTAATAACAATACCTATCAATATCAATTTAATTTAATTTTGATACTTTTGATATTTACATAAAAACTTATCACCCACTGATCTAAGTCAGTCAGATTGAAGTATGCAGAATCAAATCCCTATTTATCAAATTAATTTGAGATATAAATTGTGTGATTATGGGTGGAATAATGGAGGGAGGTCCATATTAGGGGGAAACCCAATGTGGACACGATGATATGCCTTTTTATTGGGCTTCAAGAATTCCAACCCAACCATACTACTTTTGCTCTTCTCAAATTAAAAACATGAGACAATTCTATATATATATATATATATATATATATATATATATATATATATAAAAAAAAAAAAAAAAAAAGATTAACCACCCTTCCCAAAATTTAAATTATAAACATATCTTACTTTTTCATAAAATAAAGTTCTATTTCAATTTTTAATTTTTACATTTTTTTTTCTTGATATTTTTAAAATCAAGTTAATCTATTTAAAAAGAAAAAATAACTTGTAGACAATTCGATTCTCACTAGTAATAAAAGAAAACGTGTGAATGACGTAGAGGCTTCACTTCATACATCAAATTAACTTTTCTTAATCCAAAAGTTATTATTAATTTAATAGACTTATTTGAAACTTCTTCTTTGCTAAATTTCTCGTACAACTAAATTTATAATTCAAATATATCTAATAGTATAATTTAATTTTATAACACATAGAAATCTCTTTTTAATGTATGGTTCTAAGCTTTCAAATTTTCCCAACCAACATACCACTAAACTATATGATTCAATAAGACATACCAAACAATCAATACATCAAATCAATTCGATTATTTTGTTACTTTCTATAAAGAAAAAAATTTGCTCATATCATTTCCTTTGAAGGTAAGACTTTGAATTGCTACCAAATTATACACAGCAAAGTCTGGGTCATAACAGCAATTAGTTACTAAACTTAAATTTCTCTTATTAGTTTCATGTTGAAGATTTCAAACTTTAGGTATTGAGTCAAAAATCTTCTCCTTTATTGGTCCACTATTAAATGCCCCCCCCCCCCCCCCTTATTCCACCTACAGTCATACATATATAGTTAACATGTTCGAGAGATTAGATTAGATTATCCTTTTTTTTTTTCAAACTCACGCGTTAGAATGTTTGCTCTCGTATATTTGCAATCTAATACGACTAGTTAGTGTCACAAATTTTGAAAAGAAATTTAATTCATGCAAGTGAACTTGTTTGTGATATACAATAACTAGTGGACTTGATCGGTCTTTGTTGTGGTTCAAGAAAAAGAAAAAGAAAAAGACTTAACTCAATGATTCGACCGACTAGACTATTAAAAGAGACTATTGTACCCAACTAAACTAAGTTTGTCTTGGACCAGCCCTCTTTATACAAAATTTATTTTCTTAGTACATTTTTGAGGCAATTGAAGTTGGGCTCAAAGACTGTTATGTATTTATTTGAACCAACAATCACAACTAAAACATATATCTTCCATTTCAATTTAAAACAAATATTGCCACATTTGATAGGGCACAGTGAGCCTTTAATCACTTAATATAGTTGCTCCTATTAATTTAATTGAAGGAAATAAATAAATGGTTATGATTGGTATCAATGAGTTTAGAGTTAGAAAAATATGGAAATTTGTAGAGGGAAGAGGAAAGGGAAAGGGAAAGGGAAAGGGAAAGAAAGAGAGTCAAAATTGAAAAGCACAATTAGGACGATAAGAACAAGAGAGTGGAGAGAGAGAGGATAAGTACAAATGTCCACATCCTAAAACCCCAAACCAAATAATATCCTAAATAATACCATTAATATTATTAATTTATTAATTATTATTATTATTATTATTTTATTTTAAGGAAAAACTATGAGAGTATGAGGAAATGAGTTTTAGGTGTCGACCCCACAGAATCTGAAAGGAAACCGGCCACCGTCCTCCTCCCATTTGTTCGAAAATCGGCCCCGGTCACCATGGGCCCACATATTTTAAAAAATATATTCAAATGAAAGCTTTAAATTCCTCCTGACCGTTTGATTTCAAAACCACGGGGCTCCTCCTCCTCCTCCTCCTCCTCCTCCTCATCCTAACAGAATAAAACGCCGTCAATCAATACGACAAACAATATCATCTCAAAAGACGATTTTGTCCCTACCACCACCTCTTAACTCCTCATTTCTTCTCTTTTATATATACACATAAATGGGTTCTTCCCTTAATTAATTTCTTTTGCCCATCATTCTTAATGTTCATGTGTGGGTGGTGGTGGTGGTGGTGGTATTGAATATTCATCCTTAGTGATTCCTAAAATTTCTTGAAAGTTCGACCTATCCTTTGTGGGTTAATTTTTGTTTTTTATTCTATTAAACATCTCCATCTTATTTTTTACTGAAATGAACTGGGTGTGAGAGAGGAGGTAAGTTTGATTAACAACGGTTCGAAAGATTTTATTGAGATAAAAGATAAAGGATGTCGTTGTAGAAATTAAGGACTTGATAGGTCAATTGGGTTTTTTTTTCATATATATAATACTATTAAATATACATGACATAACTACATAATTGCATAAGCGAATAATAAATTAACATCATATATAATTGCATTAGCGAATAATAAATTAACATCATATAGCACAAAGACATAAATCAATCAATAAAATGATAAAAATGACGAAAATTGATAGAATATGTTTTTAAACAAACATTTGTTTTGTTTTTTCTTTTTGTAAAACTTTATTATAATCAATAAATTGATGAATAAATTGCTAATAGGTGTTTTTATCTATTCAATTATTCAATAATAGTATATTGATAATTGGTTATTAAAAAAAGTAAGTAAGAAATTAAATTATCTTCATCGTATTATTATTATTTTAATTAATTGCTTTCTGTGTTTAGAAAATGGGAAAAGTAGGGATTGAATTTCCAAATGAGAGAGACCTTATCCATAAAAGATTATTGAGAAGGATGACCCATATGAAGAGTGGATATATTTATAAGTAATCATGAGGTTAATTTTAATTATTTATTTAAGGGGACTTGTGGGCATGTTCTACATTATATTCCTTTCAATCCATAATATTTTCAAATTCAATCTTGATTGGGATTTGCTTCATATATTTATAAACTTAAAATAGTTTAAATCATGGAATTAACTAAATTGGGTTTTTGTATATTTTAATCACATATTATATTGGAACATAATTCTTAATTAGTTCGTGGTTTAAATTATTGAAACAATTATGCATTTTGGAGTTTTAAATGATGGTAAATAGAGGAATATAAATTAGATGTTTTCCCCTATATTCATAAAGCCTACTTATAATAATTTTAAAATTTTAAAAGTGATCTATAATTTTTTACTTCATGATTTAAATTATTGAAAATTTAGATTTGGTTTGGTAATTTTAGTTTTTTATTTTAAAAAATTAAGTTGATTTCCTCTAAGTAAAAGAGTAGAATAATTTTTAGACAAATTAAAAAAAAAAGTTACTTTTTTATAAAAAAAAAAAAATCAAATCTTGGCATGGTATTTAAAAATATTTTAAGAAAATAGATAACAAAATAAGAAATATATGAGAAAATGTAAATACACTTGATTTTCAAAATGTAAAAATAATAAATTAAGCTCGATTTGAAACCATTTAGTTTTTTATTTTTTAGAATTAAGTTCATAAATACTATTTCAATATCTAAATTCATACGTTTGTTATCTACTTTTTTACCAATGATTTAAAAATTTTAGTCAAAATTTAAAATCTAAAGAAAAAATAGGTTTAAAAATTTGTTTTTATTTTAGAATTTGACTAAAAATTCAACCATCGTACTTAAGAAAGATGCTAACTATTTAAAAAAATGTAAAAGTATAAACTTATAAGATCATTTTTAAAATGACAAAATCAAAAAAGGGAATCCAAAAGGAGTGTAAAGATGGACAAAAACTAAATAAAGGATTAGAAATGGTTTCTTATCCAAATATATATATATTCTTATCCAATCATGAATTAAAGCATCTTTGAGAAATAGGGTTTCATACAAAACATCCTTTCTAATGTTTTTCTTACAAGTGATCAAGAACCCTTTTTGGTCTTTCAAATTCTTTATGGAAAAAGAAAACCTAAATGTTGTTATAATATTATGTTGTTAGCAAAATTGAGTTGCTAAAGATGAGTGCTGACGTGACATAGTCAAAATGATAAAAAATTAGGTGAGCTCAAGTGGATTGTGATTATGATCGACAATAACCAATATCGGGGGCTAAATATTTTATCAGTAAGTGCATAAATGTCATTATGTGGGAAGCTGAAAACAATGTTGAAGGATTTGTCCATGCTTGTGAGCCATGAGTGGTCAGGTCCAATCAGTCGTTAGAGGTGGAATTTGATACATTGGAGTCTTCATTGAGCATATTACTTCTGTTGAGAACCTTGTTAGTAGTGGTTACATCCGTAGATAGGGTAACAAATTTGTACATACTATTACAACTTGTATCCTTCCACGATTATCCTTTAGTATGAAAAGACGTATTTTTTAATATCATCATCCTCTATTTCTTATGTGATAAGAAGGAGATGGATTAGTGGGTGGACTTGGTTTACTCAAACGAATTAAAGCTCTAACCATTTTTGAATAATTAATTTGAAAATTATAAGATGTGAATATACTTAAATTCCATTTATATCAAATTATTATTTAAAAAAAAAAACAGATAGAAAGAGTTAATTAGGCAAAACTGAAAAAAAAAAAAAGGAAAGTCTTTGTAGGAACTACTTTTAGAATCCAATGAATCAATTTCCTATTTGATGTAAATTATCCACAAACATAATGTATATTCTTAAATCTTTCTTAAACAACTCTTTTTTTATATTCTGAAATTCTTATTTTCAGCTGCTTTATTTTATTTTCTTTTGAAGTTTTAATAATTGATTAGAATAGAAAAGAAAAAAACCTTTTTTTTTTCTATCTCCAAAGGATGTTTTTATTTATATTCACTAATGGAAGCTGCTCTACGATATATCTAACCATCATAAATGTTTTTGTCACGTTTGCTTTACAAATTGTGATAGAAATAGTTGATGGATTTATCTACCTAATTTGTGATTAATAGATTCAAAACGTTATATTTATATCCAAAGTTTTCAATTAATAAGCATTAAAATATATATTTATTACTACGTTACGCCCTTCTCAACTCTATCTATTAATGGTAAAAGACTACTGTAATTTGTAGATTAGATGTATAAGAAAAAACCGACTTTCATATATATAACATAGAAGTTGACAAAAAAAGGTTTTTGACTTTCCTAGAATTTTCACATTTTCATGATTTCCTTAAGATATAAATTGAGTTGGAAGTCACTGTGTGAGTGATCATTAGTTTAATTTAATTTCCCAAAATCCATCTTCGGTGTTAAAAAGATTCAATCTCTTCATTTATATGTAAATTACAAAAGAAAATATTAGGTCAACTAATTAAATTTTAAATTATAATAAAAGAAAATTTATTTTGACATTCGAATAGCTTTAACTCTTTAAAATGAGTAAATTATCTTTTCATAACAAACTACCTCCAAACGTAGGTTTTATCGTCATGGACTTTTGTGTCTCTTCAACTACTTGTTGGTGGTATTTTGTTGTTACAGTTGTTGTATGTGCTTTTCTTTCAATAGATTAAGCAACGAATCACCTCAATGCTTTTTTAAACTTTAACTACCTATTTCTAATCTATACGAGACCATGCTTACATCCACAAGATCCAATTGTATTGACTTGTAACATATTAGGTTTAATTAGAAACAACTATAATGCGTTAATCCAATTACATCTATTAAAAAATGTTAGCTAGTTTGACTTATCGAGACATATACAAGTAGATAATTATACAAATATAGTGATGCACATCATTCATAAAATTGCTCCTAGAAAATGGTACATTCCACTTGTACTTTCTTTTTATCAATTTGATTCGTGAATAGTCATTAAATCGTAAAAATTACTATATTTAGGATTTAAGTGTGATTGAATTAATTTAAAATACGAATTAACATCATAGGTTTAAATATCTAAATAAATTGATTTTTGTTCATCCGCCGCATCTAAGAAGAGAAAGAAAAATCAAAGTTATTTGAATTTTGACTTTCCATGGTTTATTGTGTTCATATATAAATTTAATTAAATTCATTGATTGATTAAAAATCACAAAAATTAATTGTCGCAATTTATGAACTGGCGATGCGTTAAGGTCATCCATCCAACGCGTCTAAGAGTCCACGTCGGTCCCAAAAGGAACCAAAAGGGTAATTTCGGAAATTTCATTACTCACTTCTTCCTTTTTATTTAAAGCTGAAAAATCCACAAAACAAAACAAAGGAAAGGAAACCGAGAATTGGACATAACAGACGTTGAGCTTTTCTTTTTTTTTTTTTTTGAAAAAACAACCAAAAGAAAACAACAAAATTTGATACGAAAAGAGAAAAACAGAAGAGGATGGAGGAAGTATTTGTATATGTGGAGGAGTTTCGATTTCAAACGTCCTACGACGTTTCGCGCTGTAGGATTTGCCACGAAGAAGAATTCGAAAGCCCTCTCCAACTCGAAGCCCCCTGTTCTTGTTCAGGTACCATTAAGGTAAAAACAAAAAAAAAAAAAAAAAAAAACCCCAAATTTTTCTAAACCCATCCATTTCTTCTTCTTTGATTTTAGTTTTGGTTTTTTTATTTCTGGGTTTTGTTTTTTCAGTTTGCTCATAGAGATTGTATTCAGAGATGGTGCAGCGAAAAAGGCAGCACAGTTTGTGAAATTTGTCTCCAGGTTCGATTTTTTTTTTTCTTTTTCTTTTTGATGTTTGAGTTTCTGGGTCGAATTATTTCCACCAAATTTGAAGTGGGATTTCATAGATTTTGAATTTTGAAGTCTCTAAACTTGTATTCTGAAGCTCTGTTTCTTGGGATATGGTTTTTATTTTTAAATTTGGAAAAGGGGAAAAAAGTTTAGGAATTCTTCTTTTTCTTTGAGTTCAAGTCTCTCTGTTCTCAAAGTTGAACTTTCAAAATTCCATAAAGTTCGCTTAATTTGCTTCTTTAACATTTTTTTCTTCTCAAGATTACTGTTTTAATTTAACGAAGATTTTGATGCGTTATTTAATGGAAAACTGGACATTTACAAGTAATTTGTTAAAAAAAGAAAAACAATTCAACTTTAAGAACAGTAAATTGGGGAGGAAAAAAAAAAAGAAATTAAATATAATAAAAACAATATTTCAAATCTTTTATGTTGGTCACAAGTCTTCTGACTACTCATGTACTGTCTTGCATTACTATAATTTTTTTATACAAATTTCAAAATGAAGAGAGAATATATTTATATATGTATATATAAATGTCTTATTAATATTATTTAAAATTCTCTTCAGAATTACGAACCTGGATATACTGCACCTTCTAAGAAGCCTCATCACACCGATCAAGGTGTCACCATTAGGTATTTTCTCTTTTTCCATTTGTTATAATAATCAAGGTGTAAAGTATTTTAATTTGGTTGTAATATGAGAAATAGAGAAATATGTAAAAGCAGGAGCCAGACATGCTTTACACCCAATTCATCCGCTCTCGTGGCCACTTCTTCGAACTTCGAGAATTATAAATTAAAAACATAAAATTGAATTAAGAAATGGGGAATATGAGAATTCAAATATATATATATATATATATATATAATACACGATTTGGTCGACAGGGATGGTGTGGAAATCCCGAGAAGCGAGGATGAAGAGGCGGCAGAGCCGGCATCGCCGCGCGATGGCGACGGCGCGTCCCTCTCCGCCTGCTCTACCACCGCCAACCGTGGTGCTTCCTGCTGTAAATCCGTCGCTCTTACTGTAAGTTTCTCTTTTCTTTTTAAATTTGTTTATATGAAATCAATTATGATAGGAGAAGAAGAATTGAACACATGGGTGAGTCAAAAAGGAAAGGCTTTTATTAGTGTTCCTAAAGTATTGAAATGAGTAGGGATTGTATTTGTGCTAAGCCCATTATATGAACAAAGTCTCATTGCTACATTATGATAAAAATAAAAATTAAGAAAGAAAAAAAGAAGAAGAACTTAAGTGGGTGTAACTTATCACTACATAATTGGAAATCATTATGCAAAACACTAATTCCACACCCACTATCATATGTTAAATTTATAATTTATTTAGTAATTTTAACTCAAAACTTTCATCCTTTTTATTTAATAAAAATGTTATAAAAGGTAAAATTTCTTGGTGGGGTTGGCCTTCATTGAAACTTTACTCAATAATTAAAAACTATATTGTTAAAAAAAATATGTAACAATTAATATATAATGTAGCTCACCAACCCAACAATTAACGGTTAGCCCCTAGCAGCCTACCATCACTTTCCTTAGCTACTATTTCTTTTCTTTTTCGTTTTTCCCTTGAAAATTTCATAATAATTAATCCTTTTCATACTAAGATTATTCTCTTATGACTTTATAAATTCCACATTTTTATTTTAATTTTGTTTATGCAGTTTACTTTAGTGTTGTTGGTGAGACATTTCTATGATGTGGTTGCTGTTGGCACCGATGAGTATCCATTTACACTTGCCACTGTGAGTACTCAACTTCACTCGATTCCGTTTCGTATGTGTTCGAGAGTTGTATTCTGTGGAAAATTGTAAAAATTGAACCTACACTTTAGGAGGAAGACTGTATGATATGATATACTAAAGTATTTTGTTGTGTGTGTTTGTTTTAGGTGCTTATTTTAAGAGCAAGTGGAATTATTTTTCCTATGTACGTGATAATTAGAACGATCACCGCTATTCAAAACAGTGTTCGTCGAAATCGGTATCGGTATCAATATCGGAATCACGAGGTGAGTTTTGTTTTACTGTTTGAAAGCCAAGAGAAGGGGAAAAGTTGAGGTGTTTTCTTCTTCTTTTTTCCATGGTTGACTGAATTTCTTTTGGACGTGATTGAAATAGGATTTTGATGATGATGATGATGAAGAAGATGATATCTCGAGCTTTGAAGATGATGATAGAAGACTGCATCATATTGTCTAAGCTTTATACGGACACTCATTATTTGTTACATTTTTTTAAAAAAGGAAACATTATTTGAGCTAACTCAACACACATCATAGATTCTTCACTTTGTCCATATCTTTTTTCCCTAATTCAATGTAATTCTATCTCAATAATTGGAAGAAAAAAAAATCTTTTCTCTTTTTCAATCTTTGTAACTCACTCATAAGGTTTTTTGCTTTCAATTTTTAAAATTTTATTTATAAGGTTCAAACATGGAGTTATGCCCAACATCCACATAGAGTATATTTTCCCTAATAATTTAGGTTATCTAGTGTTTAATTAGTAATTAAGAATGTATTAATATCCCTTAAAACTCAAATTGTAGAACTCTAGTGAAATTAATGTATACGACTTAAACATATGGGTGAAAGGGTTTTTCTTTTTCCTATTTGTTTACCTAACATTTATTATTAAAGCAATCCATATAGCATAAAAATTTGGGGTTTTTTTTTTAAGAAGAAAAAAGATTCAAACTTCAAAACCAAGTAAAGTAAAAGATGACCTAACAAAAGGTTACCTTATATTGTTTGGATGAAACTTCAAACAAGTAAAATTGACTTGTTAACTAAAATTTGGAAATGGGTTTGTTTACCTTTGAAATGGCATGCCCAAACTTTAGGTGTTTTCATTTAATTTGAGAAACCAATATGCTTTTTTCCAATTTCATATGGTTGTTGGGGCTTTGGAGTTGGAACCTATGGACCTAATAGTTAGTCTGTTGAATAACATGTGATTTGAAAAGTTAGAATATGATTTGGCATAATTGGGTCTAATATAATCTATTTCTTGGACCTAAACATTACATGCTTCAATTTATAAAAAGTAATGTAAAAGTTGGTTTAATTTAAGACTAATTCTCTTTTGTCCTTTTTTTGTTTTGACTTTTCTTTTTTCTTTTAGCTATTTATTATTATAATTTGTGTTGGTAGGATAGATGACCTAAATTTGGGGGAAATGAAATTCTTTCTCTACTTTTCTAAATTGAGGTTTTTCTGGGATTCTCTTGTTGATGTCAAATTAGGGTGAAATCATTTCCCCCACCATGATTTAACCTTCCGTTTCTCTCTCATGTAGTTTGGTCTCTTCTTATTCTCACCCTCATCATTAAGATCAAAACTCTCAAAGATGAGGACGTAACTCACAAAGAAGAAGACACAAACTCAAAAGAAAAAAAAAACAAAAAAAAAAAAGTATGCGAGAAAGAAGAAGGAATAATAAAAGAACTCGAAGACGAGGGAGACGAGAATATTAGCAAGGAAGAGGAATGGAGAAAAAAAATAAGAATTGGAGTGGAAGGAATAAATAAAGAGCAAAAAAGATCAAAATGATTAAGATAACATAAAATCTAAAGATATATTATAAATTAAAATTAAAGTAAAGATATATTATAAATTAAAATCAAAGTGACGAGAAATATAGTTAAACAAAAAAAATTCTATTTTTTGAAAGCGGCTAAATCAAATACATTTGAAAGAGTAGTTAAAAGAAATCTAATCTTAGTTAAAGTCATCCGTTCAAATATCAAAACTAGAGAAAACTTAGACTCATTTTTCTTAAATAGTATGTGTACTTTATCTATGGATTTTGATAGCATTGAATCAATCACCGGTATTCCAAATTACACTGAATTAAAACAAATGATACATAACATAGAATGTACATAACATACTTTTGTCAAGAAAAGAAAAAACATATTCACACACAATCTTACAAAATCTTGCCCATGTTTTTGCTATTCCAAGTTCCAACCATTATATTATTGAAGCTTGAGTTTGTAACCCAACAAAACATATAAAACTCTTTAATGCAAACTAGTTCATTGAAGCTTGAGCCTAAGTGTGACCCACTGGGCGGACCTTAATGGGCCTTTAGCCCACGAAGAAAGTAGATTTTTTTACAATTTCTTAGTTCTTATTGGATTAAAATATATATTTTTTTTATCTTAATGCTATGAACTTTTTTTCAATTTTAGTTCTAAGAAGTCTTGACATGTTTGCTTAGATTAAGCTGAGTAAAAAAATTAATAGTTGTTTATGCATAAAACATAAGAATAAGATGAAATTACTTTTACTATATATATATATATATATATGTAAATCAAATAAACTAAAATATATTTTCAACAACCTTGTTTCCAACTAAATCTAAGATAAAAAGAAGAAGAAGATATCGTGTTAGGGTGCAATTATGCATGATATTAAGCATTAGTAAGTATTTGGGTTGTCTAGTGGGAATGAGGTTCTACACAGAGGGCAAGAATTGTTGTTGTTAAGCCACTCGAAGATGCATGATTCATGATAAACATGGCCGCAAGGAATTCTTATCACCTCCCTCTTTCCACAATCCAATTCATCCAAACACACACTGCAATCTCCCTCTTCTTCCTCCGATTTCAACTTCCTCAACCTCTCCCCCACCACCACTCCTCTCCTCGCCCGCGGAACCTCATCGAACACCACCGTCTCGGCCTCCACCACCACTCCACCCCCATCTCTCCACATCGACTCTTCTTCAATTCGGATGGCTCTCACCAAATCCACTCTAGCGATGACATAGAAATTCGAATTCCTCCCCGTGTTTCCGTTGCACATGTGGGCGACGTAGGAAGCGATTTGCCGAGCTATGTTTTCCCGGCGAATGTTGAGTGAGAAGAGAAATTGCCGAATGTAGAACAACGGATCTTGAAGGTGGTGCACCGAGAGATAGAAGTGTGCATTGTTGAAGGGAATGGGTTGAGTTTCGTACAGGATTCGTTGGGAGACTGAAGAAACAGAGATTACTCGTTCCACGTAACTTAATTGTATCTCCAGTACTCCATTGCCGAAACCAGTACCGTTGAGAAGGTATTGAATTGGAGAAGAAATTGCAAAGGACATGATGATGTATGTAAAAAGTTAAGTTTTTGATTGAGAGTGTAGGTAAGGATGGTAAAGAGAGTTGTTGATTTATTAATAAGAAGAGAGTGCTGAATTTGGAAATTTTAGAGAAGGTTTAAGGTCAATTTTGTTGATATGGAAAAGAAAGATTTTTTCCTTTCTTATTTCTCGTCTCCGTCAGTCGATCCCTCAGAACTTAGGACCCTCTCTTCTCTAAAAATAAATAAAGAAAATAAGCAAATGTGGCTGCTGGGATTCGAGCCCAGGTCTCCACGGCCACAACGTGGAATTCTCACCACTAAACTACAGCCACTTGTTTGGTACTTAATTTTCTTAAACAGATATTAACTAAAATTTAATAACTCATTAAGATTTTTTTTTTGTTATTAATATATACTATATATCCAAAGTGCTTTATAAATATTATTTTACTTTCAACAATTTCAATTATAGTTAATTATGATCTTTATGTACTTTTAAGCACCTTCAAATATTTTTGTTTAATTTTATCATTGTGTTTTCAAAAGGTTGATTTTAATCCATAAACTTGTAAACATTTTCGTTTATTTCATTAATTATTGTTTTACAATGACACCACATTTACTAAAATTGCTTAAAATGTAAACATAAATTGGTATTAAAGATTTTCCCATGTATACTTGAAAATTACTTCACCATATACTTAAATTTGAAGAAAAATAATTTGTTTCATCTCATACTTTTACAAGAATAGAAGGAATCGATTGAAACATTTATAATTAATCTAATTAATAAAGATGGGAGAGCTTTTACACACTTTTTTGAGTGTTTATTTATAATCAAATTCAAACCAAAGTAATAAATTTTATCATTCAAATTAATAGGGTTGCTTGGAAGTGTTGAGAACATAATTTGTAAAGAAAAAAAAGTGCATAATATTTGAAAAAAAAACATTTAAACTTCTTCGCAAATAAATTTAAGTTTTACAATACGATTAACATTTCATAAAAGATTTAAAAATTATGATTGAAACATAAATAAAGGTGGAAGGTTCGAATCCTCCGACTTAAACTATCAAAAATTAATTTTGACGTAAATTGATAACTTAAATTGGGTGATAATGTTTTGACTTCCTGATTTTTATTAGCCGATCATTTTAGACCATAATTTTCATTTAATATTTTAACAATTTTTTTTCTTTAACAGTGATTTTGAGATGTTTGTGAAGAGTGATAACGACATCATAACTTTTAAAAGAATGAGTATTTTAAACATTGACATTTGTGGTGTAATTTAGCCAATAATATACTTGATGATTATGTTTATTCTCTGCCAATTTGAATTAACTATTACATTCAAGCTAAAAGTAAACATAACTCAACAATAATTAACATCTATTATCTCATTTGAGGTTATAGTTTCAAATCAACGTACTGTTGGAAGAATAATGTATATAATGAAAAGATCAACTTAATATTATACTAATAAACTGATTTGACCTCAATCGAATAGAAGATATAGATACTGTAGGCAAAAACGATGATCAAATTCAAAAGAAAGCTAGATAACTAGTGCATGATACCGAAATTCAACCAAAACTCACTAAATGAAACAAACCACAAAATTATAAATGAGATATTATCTTGTAAGATGAATTAAATCCATCTATTGTTCAATCTTTTTTTTCATTATATATAAAATCCAATACATATCTCCAATTATTTCAATAAATAAATAAATAAATAAATAAATATATTCCACAATCAAACATGTGAGCCACGCCCAATCCCTCATGCTTTCTAGTACATATTGTTTACATCACATCATTCCATATATATATATATATATATGGAATTGAAATTGTCTTGCATCAAATTTTCTTTGAACAGAACAAACATCACTAACATTATCGATAATCAGTTGACTAAATAATTAAATATATATATATATATATATATATATATATATATATATATATATATTTACTTGCCTTCATCGAATTCAACTAGTACAATAGCTCATGAAATCGTATATTTTCTTCTTAATTTTGAATGTATAAAATCAGTTACGAACTTTAGCTTTTAAATAAGTTAATAATGATGTTATTGATATATATAATTAACCGAAGTTATAGCCTTAAGAAACAATTAAAATTGTTGGGAAGAAAAAAAAGGAAGAAAATTAATGATGGAAAGTTGTGTTGTGTTGTGTTGTGTTGTGGGAGAAGAAAGAAAGTGTAGAATGAAACGAAAGACAGTTACTTACACGGTGTCGTCACGTCCCATGCCATTTTGCCAGCTATGACACCGACGCGATTCCATTAAATTACTTTTTTCTTTTTCTTTTTCTTTTTCTTTTTCTTTTTTATGATTAAAAATAAAATATATCCCATTTCTTTACTTCAGCCCTTCACGATTCTCTCCTATAAATACCCCTTTCCCACGCCTTGCCTAACCTTCTTTCGCCTCGCATTTCGCTCGCTCCGCATTCCGCCTCCTTAAGCTAAGTCTCCTTTTCCTTTCTTTCTTTCTTTCTTTCTTTCTTTCTTTCTTTCTTTTTTATCTCTTTCCTTTCTCTTTCTTGCGTTTCTCTTTTTCATTTCTCTCTCTTCTCTTTTGATTCTCTTCTTCAATTTGGAATCTCTCTTCCCTTGATTTCTGCCTCTTCTTCCTTCATTCATATCTCCTACTCCCTCTGTTTGTCTCTCTTCTTCTGTTCCAATATCCAGGTTTTCGTTTGCCCTTCCTTCTAGGGTTTTGTTGAATTTCCTCAGATGTTTTTAGGTTTTCTATGACGTTCTCTTTATTAAGGCGACGTATTCGTATCCTCCACTCGTTTTCTGTCGTCTTTCTCTACTGGTTCTACGTTTTCTCATGAACTACTGATCTTCAACTTCTTCTTCCTCCTTCGAATTCCATTCATTCAGCTGTACATCGGGACGTTCGTTTCATTTTTATCGGGTTAGATTCTGATAATAGGGCTTTTGACCTCGAGATTAATTCACGGGAAGTAATTGAAAGAGACGATTATATATATATATATATATATATATATATATATATATAAATAAATATGGCTTCTATTCCAAGGCAAACCAGTTCGGGATCTAATGGAGCTTCTCCTCCATCTGCTCTTCCTGATGAGAGGAAGAGGAAGCGGATGCAATCTAACCGTGAATCGGCTCGGAGATCTCGGATGAGAAAGCAGAAGCAATTAGAGGATCTTGCTGGTGAGGTAAGCCGATTACAAATTGCCAATAATCAGCTTGTGCAGAGCATTGGTGCAAAGGAGCAAGCTTTTGTCCAAGTCGACAACATGAATAATGTTCTCAGGGCTCAAGCTATTGAACTCACTGATCGTCTGCGCTCCTTGAACTCTGTCCTTCATATTGTAGAGGAGGTTAGCGGCCTTGCTATGGATATCCCTGAAATACCCGATCCGCTCTTGAAGCCCTGGGAGCTCTCTCGCCCAGTTCTGCCTGTAGCTGACGTGTTCCTCTGTTAGTCACTCCTTATTAAGGGGATTAGGGATCCCACATTTGCGAGTCTTTTTGTCCATTGGAACCATAGTCGTTTTTGAATTTATCGCAGGTCTTAGGATTCTGCTGTTTGTGTCTGTGTTTGCGTGTCATGTAATAGTGGTTGGTTGTGTATCTGCAAGTGTGGATTAGTCAGGACAATGTCTAGAACACGGTACTTTATGTGTTTTTTGTTTATTGAAATGATACACTAATGTTATCTGTATTTCGGAACTTCTATACATGCTCGATCTACTGATTTCTCTATGAGTAATTGCTGAAACGAAGAAGTTGATATCAATGACGTAGAATTTGATCTTCTACATTGAAATATTGATGATGCAAAGATCTGTGGGTGTTTCCTGTTAATTTTGCTGTTTTAGAATATGGGGTTGTTGCATTTTGAACCGAGTTCAATTCTATCCCTGTTACAAATTTGATTTAGATTATCAGGAATTTTGCCGCCTTACCTTTTGAATTGATTCATTACAGTTGAATAAAAAAAAAAAAAAAAGTCTCGTGGCTGGATTTGATTCATGGTTATCACGGATGAGAAAGGAATATGCCTCAGATTGTGGGCTGGAGAAACCCCAGATGAGTACTGTTCCTTATACTAATCCATTATGTAATGATAGAGTTGATATATAGAATATATATTTTTCTATGTTGAACTTCTTTGATTTTATCCTCTTGGATTCTTCCTGGAATCTTGTTTCTGGTCTTTATTTGGACCTCCTCTTTGGTTTGGCTTTGTGTGCTGCAGCAGGGTCTTTTGTAGTTGGAGTTGGTAGGTAGGGGAATTATTTAATAGGAAAAGAGGTAGATAAATACAATAAACAGAGTCTCTTTCCATTAATAGTTTATTTTATTTTGCTAAAAGGTACGTTTAGATATTATAATGAAGATTATAGATATAAGTCAAATTAGTCCAAAAACACAATATGCTTTTATTCTACTATTGCTTGTCAATGAGCAAATTTGACCTGCCTGCCCCTTGGTTCCGTGGGTAAATCTAAATTATCAAATGTGAAATTGTGTATTTCTTCTTCTTTTAGAATGTGCTGTGATTCTTTTCTTCATAAACTAAACTTATTCTCTAAAAGTAGCCTTCTCGCCACAAATTGCATAGATATAAAATCTAAAGGTGACGTAATTTTCCATGGTCTCTGTTTCTTTAATGAAGAAACTATCAAACTGCCACTTGTTTCTCGTATTTACTTTTATTTTTAAACAATCTAGTTCTGTCTGATTCTGTTGCTGTTCTAATAAAACTGTTTTCGGTCTTTGGGACAAAATTTTAGTGAGTATTTTGTTGATTGGTTTTGAAAAGTTATCCTGTCGCAGGTTCTTTAGATATTTTCATAGATGTGTGTGGTTGTCTTTTTGATGATTATTGAACTACTTAGTTGATACCCTTTCTGTTCTTTGAAGTTTGGAATGTTAGTCAACCTGAATTGTTTTTCTTGTTCGCACTAATCATTCTACATCTTTAAACTAGTTTTCTCCCCAGAGTTAATGGGAACATTACAGAAGTTGACGGGAAAAATTCATAAGAGTGATTTTTAATTTTAAGAATATCCATAGAAAATGAAAAGATAAAACGAATAAGAAAAACGTAATTTTCAAAAATAAAAATGTTCACAAATAAATGAGGCCTCTTTTTGTTTTGAAATAACATCAAAGAGGACCTTGAAAAATGAAAAATAAGGGTCTTTACACTCATGACAGTGTACTCTCAATGTGCAAACCTTACATCATATCAATGAGATATGTTTTCAAAAATAAGTTATTTAGTTTTTATTATATTTACATAGGTGAGGTTGCCAAAAATTGTTTTGAAATCAATTACCTCAAGAGTAGGTTAGTGTATGACATGTAGTCTACTCTCTGATATGCAATTGCCAAGCTTTTACATATCCTTTGAGAATACAATCATATTGAAGCCTTGAGGAAAAATTGTTAAGTCTAAGGAGTTAATAGTGAACCTCAAGAAATAGTTGAGTTTAAGGAGTTTATAAGGTATAACATGATGAGCTTTAGTAGTGGCATCTATAAACCCTTGGGTCAAACAAATACTAATGTCTCCAACTTCATATTTCTCGACTCCTACTCTTACTCTTTGGTCTAAACAGCCTTTTTAAGTGGTTCCAAATTGAAAGTTTAAACTCAAACCTCTGCTTCCATTCCATATGTAGAAGTACTGGGATGGTCTTTATTGATTTTTAAATTCACAAACCATGAAACATAATTTGAATTAATTGAAAACTGAATAAAGTTTTCCTTGTCTATCTGCAGATAAAATTTCATCCTTTATAATTCCCTAGGTTCCCACTTGCTCTTGATAGGCAATTCATAAGCAAGAAATTACCAAATGTAATGAACCTCCTTAAAGGGAGACAAGGCTTTGACCTCATAAACACTTCTAAGGATTTGCTTAAGATTAATCTATAAAGAGTGCAATATTTTTACTTGATTAATACATTAGATAATATCTAAAGCTTTTAACTAAGACAAGTTTATGGCCATTTCATGCAACTTTTGTAAAATCAACAACTTTAAAAAGTTACACAACGATATGTCATCCAATAACTTTAATTCAAATCAATATGTAGATGAAATAAAATGTCTAAAACTTAATATCATTTCATTACTCAGTTGTCGTAGGTGCGACATTCCTCAGTCTCTGGGTTGTCCTTGCAATAGTTTTCCAATGGATCCGATTCCTTCTTTCTGTCACGTGCATGGCTTGCTGCTGCGCTTAATTCCTCAACTTCGTCCCACGCTGCAGCACACTCGCCACTCACGGGGTCACCTGCACAAGCCTCCTCCGCATTTTTTATGCTCTCTTCTACCTTATCCGATATCTTATCCGGTGCAGCATGAACCGGTGGGACTCTCAACCTTATGGCTCCAACTCGGGTCGATTGCTTCCACGAGCAGCGGAGCCACCCAACATTGAGAGGCTGTACTTTAGGTGTCTGGGCTGCCTTGGCCAAGATTCTTGGACTTGAGAGGTTCACTCCGGAAATGGTAGCCATATCTTTGTGTAGGGAAGAAGTAATGTTAAAGTTCAATTGTGAGCTTGAAGAAGGATATAAATCATGGGGATATGGCTTTAGGAACTATATAATATATAAATGGAATGGGAATTGTGCCATTGACACATATTTCTTATCAAATGACAACCAATGGATGGTGCCCACGTCATAGGAGTTATGAAGATATTTCATCAAAGGTCCAAAAAATTGAACAAAGGAAAAAACAAAAGGAGTAGAAGATTGAAACAAACTCGAAATGGAAAAATCTTGAGAAATTATGGCCATTTGATGGGCAAATGGCAGAATATATTGTCTCATAGAGCATAAAAATATCAAGAGATTGGCTAATATATATCTTGCAGATGCATTTGTCCTCATTTGCAAATGGCTTTCATTTGATTACTACAAGTTAAAAGAGAATAAGAAAAACTAAACACAGATAAGAGCCACAAAAATTAAATATCAAGTTCGGATGTAATAAAATTTATCATATAAACGTTAAACTACGAAACTCTTAAGAAGATCTTTAGCATTGTTCAAGCTAGCTACGGCTTAACCTAATTTAGGCAAAAAAGAAAAATATCAAACTCATGGCACCTTAATATATATAACTACTACTCTAACCATTATTGAATACACTAGTTTGAGATATGTTCAATGATAATAAATTTTTTTGGTATGAATCGTTGGTAATGTTATCTTAGGTTTCTTGGTAATATAAGAGAGAAATTTAATCAAAAGAAAAATGGTTAGTTTTATGAGCTTCAATGTTTTAGTACATTTTGAAGATATTGAATATTTTATTTATAAATGATTTTAGTGTTTTTAATTTTTTTTTTAGTGTAGAACTCGACTAACTAAATGATTCTAACACAATTTAAAGATTTTATTGTTAGGTTTACCTAATAATCAATTATTTCTCATCCCCAACTTCAATTACCTGGCAAGAGTTTATTTTATTTAGATAAGAAACAACCTTGTTATTATTATTGGACACAAAAGACATGTGCCAATAATAAAACAATATCAAACAACATACATGAAAAATCGTATACCTTAGTTTATAGAAATATACCATTGTAGCCAACTGTCCGATCCGGTCAAACTATATCAACAAATGAATACTCATATAACTTTGTAAAATCATTAACTAGGACGATACCTAATCTCATATGTTAACAAAATCTATTTTGTTTTGGGTTGGTTTCGTTGGTTGAGAATGTACAATGATAATGAAACTCAATGTAATACTAAAGTTCTCTCCTATATTGTTTTCATACTCATGTCAAGGTGTGGTTGCAAGATGTTTTGATGTTAAATTGAGTTGAAGGCTCAAACATGTAAGCACTGATTAGATATTAGTTTGGGATGGAAATTAGTAAAAGGCTCAAGATTTGGTTGAGTTGGTGATTTTTTTTTTTTTGGAAAACTAGACTTTGTTTGCTCTTATCAACAAAGGGTTTTGAGGTCAGACAACAACTAGGCAACTTCTTGCCTACCGTAAAGAAAATAAACAAATCCAAACAATATTGTCAATTAGAATATGGTGTATATTTATTGTGTATGAATAGGATAGGGAGTTGAAGCAAAATTAGAAAGAAAGGAAAGAATTTATTGGTCAGCTACAAATATTAAAAGAACTCTCACACTTAATCAGTACAGACAACTATACCAAAGCCTCTTGACAGATAGTGAGCCTTTAAAGTAGATTTGGAATTAAGTTTATTTCTTTTCAATTTTCTACTATGATTCGTGTATATATTTTTTTAAGTATAATGATTAAAATTTTTAACCAAATTTCAAAAACAAAAACAACTTTATAAGAATTTTTTTTTTTTTTTTTAGTTTTCAACAACTTAATTGGTTTTCTGGACTATTGGTCGAATGTTGATAACAAAAGAAGAAAGTCGAAGATGGAATTAGTGTCGTCTTTAAACTTAATTTTAAAAAACAAAATGGTTATCAAGTGGAACATAATAAATATATGTTCATCTAAGTTCAAATTCAAATTTAGAAGTGGAGAAACAAGGATGGTAATTCAAATTAGAACCATTATGGTGGTCCATTAGAATGAGTAAAAAAGTTTGTTTTCTTTCTATGGCAGATAAGTACAGGTTGCATCTAACCTAACCTTCCATGTTTTGCTTTTGTTTTGAAGCCTTTAACATATACACATGTTGCCTTTTGGATCTACTTCTACATTGCATTAACCTTTCCTATTCTGTTAAATTAAATAAACATGTTTTTGACAGAGTTTTTCTTTTCTAGATATAGCAAAACCAAGTTAAACTTGTTTATGGATGTTTTAAACTAGTGATAGATAGTTGTGTTGGAAATGAGATTTAATGTATTTGATTAAGATTTGGAATTTTGTTTATATGCAAAAGATGTTATTACAAGTTGAGTTGCTCATGATCTTTTGGCAAACCTTGAAGGTTGCTTTCCAACTTCTTTTTGTATATGTTTTCGTCTTTGTTAAAACACATTTATTTTTTGAGCAAGTTTTCTCGGTTGTTACAACGGACCTCTTTTAGTGTTTGTTTTTCCAAAACTAAATAAGTTAATGGGGGTAGTTCTGTCTTTTACCAATATTTTACTTTAAAAAACATATAAATAATAATAATAATAATAATAATAATAATAATAATAATAGGAATTTAAAAAATATATATATAACACGCCGATAAAATATTTTCACCTTATACAACAATTTCAAAAAGCCCATAGACTCACAACCAATGATCTACGATCATTTACGACTGTGTAGTTCTTTTTATCAATGAAAAAATGTTTCAATTTTAAACGATCATGTTGACTATGGTGAGCGATTGTTTAGATCATATCCACATAATCGTATAGTTCTTTTTAAATGGATGGAAAAGTGCTAAACGATCATATTGACTATGGTAAGCGATCGTTTAGATTATTTCAATATGGTTGTTTAGATATTTTTAAACGATAGGAAAAATGCTCTAAATTTAAATGATCGTGTTGACAATAATAAACGATCGTTTAGATTCATGTCAAGATGATATTCGAATGATTTTGATATTCTCGAATACGAAGAATATGAAATAAAAGATTTAACTATAATAATAATAATAGTTTTTAGTTTTAAATTTTTAACTGAGAATTCAAAATTTGGAAAAGAAGAAAGAATTTTAATTTTTTTTCCTCCAAAAACAGAATTTTTTTTTAAAATAATGTGGTTTATAAAAATATTATCGAAAATAGGGTTAGTGAAGTCGTGTACTCGGTACATGACTTCCACAAAATCGTGGGCCTGGTATACGATTTGCGCCGGCGTCGTGAACCCGGCCCACGACAATTGACTGGAGTCGTGTACACGGTACACGACTTCTGACTGTAGTCGTGTACCGCGTACATGTTTTTCGTACAGGTGGCAGTCAACAGTTGACTGCCATTTTGTCGGGTAGCGGGGAAATCGTGTACCACGTACATGATTTTCGTACGTGTCAGACTGACAAATGATAGTCAACAGTAACGTTGACTGTCATTTTGTCCGCTAGTGCGGAAGTCGTGTACACCGTACACGAATTCCTTCACGTGAACAGCCACGTGTCATTCATGCAGGAAATTGTGTCCCACTTACACGACTTCCCCGCCTATAAATACCCTCCACCCGTTTTCATTTTCTCATCCTTCCTTCAATTCTCCAAAAATTTCCCTCTCCCTCTTCCTTTTTTTCCCTCTCTTCTGAAATTATTCTCCATTTTCCTCTTCTCCTTTACTCCTCATCTATCTCCTCTACCTTTCTTTTCCATCCAACTCCATCAAAGTGTGAGGTAAGTTTTATTATGTTTTATATATTTATTTATTAGTTATATATTATTTTTAGATATTTATATATTTGTATTTATTAGTTATATATGGATTTTAGGTTGTTATATATTTTAGGAATATTATTGAAATAGTTATGTATTGTTTTTAGTTTGTTATATATTAAATAGTTATTATTAGGTTGTTTTTATGTTGTTATAATAATGGTAATGATGATAATAATAATAGTAATATATTAATAATAATAATAATGACAACAACAATTAAAATGATAATGATAATAATAATAATAATAATAATAATAATAATAATAATAATAATAATAATAATAATAATAATAATAATAATAATTACAGTAGTTGTAGTAATAATAATAATATATACTACTAATACTACTAATAATAATAATAATTATAATTATAATAATAATAATTACTACGGTGGTGGTGGTGGTAATAATAATAATAATAATAATAATAATAATAATAATAATAATATATAATAATAATCATAATTATAATAATAATAATTATTACGGTAATGGTAATAGTAGTAATAATAATAATAAAAACAATTACAATAATAATAATAATCATTATAATAATAATAATTACTACAGTAATAGTAATAGTAATAATAATAATAAAAATAATTACAGTAATAATAATAATTATAATAATAATAATAATAATAATTATTATTATTATAATTACTATAGTAATAGTAATAATAATAATAAAAATAATTATAATAATAATAGTAATAATAATAAAAATAATTACAATAATAATAATAATATATAATAATAATAATAATAATAATAATAATTACAACAATAACTGTAATAATAATAATAATTACAATAATAATAATAATGATAATAATATATAATAATAATAATAATAATAATAATAACAACAACAATAATAACAACAACATAATATTAAATTAAAACAAAGAAGTCGTATACCCGGTACACGACTTCTTTACTTATCCGTCTATGTTGGACGGGCCGTTCCCATGCAAGTCGTGTACCTATGAGGTACACGATTTCATTTGCTTATTTAAAAAAATATAAAAACCATTTAGGTGTAAGTGCAATAACCGCGCCAAGTACTATTTTTACACAAGGTTTTGCTACTTCAGGTTTTTTAACTGAAATGCATCAATCCCCACTATTAGTTCCCGCTCTCCAATCTCATTGGTTAATGATGCACGTAAGTATGATGGTATTAGGTTATGCAGCTCTTTTATGTGGATCATTATTTTCAGTAGCTCTTATAGTGATTACATTTCAAAAAGCTATAAGAATTTTTGGTAGAGGTCTTTCTTCCAAATATATGACAATATTTTGCCCGATCACCCTACTTTTGCAATTTCTTTTCACCTTAACCTATTTTTGTCAATAATTTCAAAAAAAAACCATATTTCCTAAAATAATCTCAAAAACAAATTTGAGAAGAGAAGGAAAGTGGAGTAAACAAAAATAACAAAAGAAACTATTTGTTGTTGCACGTACTCCCACATCTCATACAAATAAATTTCAAACAACATTTTGCATTTCCTAAACCTCGTTTCCGCCATTGGAAAGCCTTTGACCAACAAACCCATCAATTTTTCTTCCTTCCTTCCTTCCTTCCTTCCTTCTCCATTCCACTGAGAACGAGACACCCATGGCCCTTTGCTCCACCAGATGCCTCTTCATTCTCTTCATTCTTTCAGCCATTCCCATCGCATTCCTCATCTCCCTCGAGCTCGCTAACCCCCCTTCCCATGTCTATTACTACCACAGCACCGGTTACTTGAGGGAATGCGCCAAATGGGACGATCTCGGTCGCCGTTTCTTGGTCGGATTCATGACCGGCGGCGGCGTCGGACAGGTTTCCGTACCCGATGATTACTCGCCGGATACCATTCTTGAGGAAGTTCCCGTTATCAAAGATGCTGAGTTGCAGGGGAATGCTTCTCTTGGGATTGTTGTTGACCGCCCCAGAAATCGGCTGCTTGTGGTCTTCGCCGATTTGCTTGCCAACAAGTACAGCGGCCTTGCAGCGTATGATCTCTCGTCGTGGAAACGGCAATTTCTGACTCACCTTAGTGGCCCGAGTGAGTAATTTATCTTCAATTCCATTTTCCTTTTTTTAATTCTTTGGTTCATTGGTAACTCCGCCGCAGGAATTTCGCCCTTGCGTTTGGTATTTTCCGAAAAACTAGATCTCGATTCTCTCTATTTTCTTTGTTTTCATCGCTTCCATGCTTTATATTAGCTAATCGGTTTGGAGATAACATGCAAATGAAGAAATAATCGAGCTCAATTAAGAGGATGATTAAAGGAGGAAAAAAGTCAAATTATGGATGGTTGGAAGCCATTGAAATCCTTAATCAAAATCTAACACGAAATATACTTAGTTCCATTTCATAATGCATAGTTTGTAATTCAAGTATGTCAATGGAAGTTCAGTTTAAAAGATAACAGACTGGATTGAGCAATTCAGCTGCAGCGGCTGTTGACAATATAAGAAAAACAGGAGGATCCCTGAATTCTGAATTTGATATATGCTTTTATCCCTTTTGATATTCTTAGTTAGGACTTGGGATTAAACTGCATAAGGTGAAACTATGGAATTTTTGGAAGGCGTTTAACCACTTCATCAAAATCTATTTCGTAGTATTGATAACAATGATTTCCTCTGATTGTCGAAATATATTCTGTTCTCCTATATTGATCGTTGGTTGTAAGTGGTAAGTCGTAACTTCTCTTCATCGAAATTGATTAGGACTTATATCATTATTGATCCTAAGTTTAAGTTTTATTCTGCACATTATGGTGAGCTCCTATTTCAATCTCATGTTGTCATTTTACGAAAGTAACTTTGACTGACCAATATGATTTGGCCTTCTATATAGAACAGACCGATTTCAGGGTTCGTAATAAGGCAAGACATCTTGAGTTACTATACAAACTTCTTGGAGACATTCTTTTCACACTCAGTTTTCAGCTTACAATTCGTAGTTAATGTCAGTTCTAAGATTTTTTTTATGTTGTTTGTGCATTATGTATTTAAGATGATCTCTTTTAAGCCTATGCAGATGATGAGAAATCCTTTGCGGATGATGTTGCCGTAGATTCCGAAGGGAATGCATATGTTACCGATGCCAAGAACAGCAAAATATGGAAGGTTGGGGTCGATGGAAAATTTATATCTATGATCAATAGTCCACTATTCATTCCAAAGCAATGGTACAAAAACTTGGTTGGTTTGAATGGCATAGTTTATCACCCAGATGGATATTTGTTAGTCATTCATACATTTAGTGGAAATTTGTACAAGATAGATTTAGTCAAAGGGGAGGAAGTTAAGTTGATCAATGTAACTGGAGGTAGTCTTATGCTTGGAGATGGTCTAGAACTACTTTCTCCAACCAAACTTGTAGTTGCAGGAAACCCAGCAGGAAGATTGGTGGAGAGCACCGACGGGTGGGAAACTGCTTCTTTGGTGTCGACATGTTCGGGGCTCAAGCATCGGTTGGCCACATCTGCAACGGTGAAGAATGGTAGGGTATACCTGAGCCACATGATCGGTATTGGGTATCCAAAGAAGAAACATGCTCTTGTTGAGGCAGTTTTTTCTCCATAGGATGGTTTTATAGGACAGAATGCTTGATGTGGGTTTGAGAATACAGAAGAAAATTAACTTATTCTGTTTGGGTTTGTGTTATTTTCAATATGAAGATTGTGGAGAGATGGGGAAGGTACTTTAAATCTGTTTTCAAGAGGTGGAGATTTTCTTGTGAAAGACTTTGCCAAATTCACAAAATGAAAAGGTGAAATGGATTTTAGGACTTTCTGCCATTTTGTTTATGGATTATTCGACTTTGAAATCGGTGACGCTGAATTAAGTATTAATTATGGTCATGTTTTATATATATATATATATATATATATATATATATATATATATATATAAAGGAATATAATTAAAAATGTATATATTTTATTTCAAGAGGCATTTAATTATTATAAAATAATGGTTCCGTAGAGTTGTGAATATTGTTATTATTAAGATATAAGATAAGATTAAACAATTTGTGTTGTATCCATATCCATATAATCATATTAAAGATAAGTAAATAATTGTATTTATTTCCTAATAATTGCTGTCTGCTGTGCTAATTTGTTCTTTCTATACTTCTTTGATTTACACTTAAAAGTTAAAATATTGGGTCTAATTGAAAACGAAAGAGAAATATTTGAATATATAGAAATACTGACTTGCGCTGATTTAATTAGGAAAGATTTACACAATTAGCCTATTAAATAACTTTATTTTCATAATATTTCACAATATTTTATAATATGATATATATCATTTATGAATTACTTTTTTTTTACTATTATTTTTAAAATTTTAGTACGATAAAAAAAATTTGGACCACGTATCATATCTCCTTCCACTAATATACATTTTATGTTAATTGAATCAATTCTTTTCGTTCCTTTTCAGAATAATGCCTCTTTTAAAAATTCAAGTTAAAAGTATGAGTTGAATTTAAATTTATCGGAGTTATTCGCGAAAGATATTTAGGAACGACCAACTCATTGTTTTGGTCTTTTGACATATACCTCTTATTGTTTATTATACATTAAAAATGTAACAAAATCGAAAACTAAAAGGTGAAGTTGAAGAGTTTGATTGAAATTTAGCAAGTTGAATGCTTTTTAATTAAAAAAATGTCAATCATACAACTTCTAACTTGAAATAACTCTTTACCTTAAACAAAACTCAACACTTTGAAACACCCTCTAAATATAACAAACAATAAATTTGCATAACTTAAGAAATTAATTATCATAAATTGATAATTTGGTCTCTCAACCCAACTAAAAAAAAATGGTAATAAAGACAACTATCACATACCTTAGTTAAGGTCTCTCTGAACTCATCAAACATTCACAACAATAATAATAATAAGAAGAAGATAAAAAGAGAGTGAAAATATTAAAATGATTCCTCTATGAACCAAATAAAGATCAATATAATGCATACAAAGTTTGATTGATTATTAGTCATAATTTGGTGGACCTCTTTTTCTAAAGATGAGAGGTTTGATAACCATTAATAACTCTATCTAACTTAATTAAAGATTTAAATGTAAGTTTGATAAACCAACCGTGGTATTTGGTTTTTGAAAAGCAAACTTATAAACACTATAACATATTTAGAAAACTAAAATATCTTTTTTGTAGAAACTTCGTTTTTGTTTAGTTGCGGATGAACACCACATGTCCCTAGTAACTAAATTAAAAGAAAAGTTGCCAAATTTTTTTTAAAAAAAGCAAATTGCCAATCAAATGGTCACCTAAATATTAATAAAGTAAGGTTTTTTTTTTTTTGTTTAGTACAACTTGAATATAATTTTTGGTGTTCTTAACACACAATATATGAGATCAGGTACGACCCTAAGATACTAATTTAAACATTTTCCCTCATTTGCGGAATACCTCTTTTTTCTGAAAACAATTCTTTACTAATCTTTATGTTTAAATACACTTAGACAAATAAATAATAAAGCTACTTCTTTTTAAATACAAAGGATATTAGTTTATACAGTGAGGGAGTGGAAAGATTTTGACTGTTGAGATGAATATTTAATTAAATATAAATTATAGTTAAAGATATTTATATATATATGTGTGTGTGTGTATCTTCTTAAGCAAATTTTGTAATCTAAAGAGAGAAATAAGAACTATAATTATTTTATAGAAAATATAAAAAATCAAATCTTAGTAAAATCCACGAAAAGCCGTTATCAATAGATAATCAATTTAGAGGTAACAGTACCATAATCGAATTCAGTTTCATTGCTATATCTTCTTCAACTGAAGAAGAAGATCAGTACTTTCATGGGGTGTTGTGTTGTTATACCAAACTTATCTCAGAAGAAAATGACATTCTATTTTTTTTTTTTCTAATTGCTCCATGACTCCATTTTAGTGATTGATGGGAAGGTGGAGCAGTTGAGGTTTCACAGAACTTCCCCACTAACGAACCCAATTTTTTTTCAATACCCTTTTCTGCTGCTCGTCTTTATTCGCTGTCACTCTGTTTTTCTTCGATCTTTGTTCCATGTTTGATGTGACATTGCAATAGTTTCTTTGGTTTCAAAAAACCTTTTTTTTTCTGTTTTTTTTTTTCATTTTCTACTTTATTTGGTGGGGGAACTTTGAGAATCGATGGAGCGACAAAGAAGCTTCATCATTAAACCCACTAGATTCTTGTTTTTCACTTTCACAATCTCATCGTTTATCATCATCATTTCGTTTTTTTCCCTTTGGATCGTTAAGAATCCACCTGCTCGTTCTGAGAGTTTTTTGTTATTCAATAGAACTACTACCCCAGTTGCAGTGAGCTTTTTCAGACCCGTGAATCTTCGGACAGTGAACACTTCCGGGAGGAATTTCTCAAGAACTGATGCGGTTACTACCCATTTCGTCGATGCCCATTTGAGGAAATCTGAAAATCTTTCTACCCATTTGAAGAAAGCTGACAATGTTACTGGGTATGGTGGGATTCCGCTTTCCGGCGAGGAGAGGAGAGAGAACGACGTGGAAGAAGGGAAGAATGACGGCGGCGCTGATGGGAATACCACTGAAGTTCGGGTAAGCGGCGGCGAGAGTTCGATTAAGGGAATTGAAGTGGGATTGCCCATTAGCGATACGATTGAGAAGAAAGATTCGAAAGTTTTTTTGGAGAAATTGGAATCCTCGAACGAGATAGTGAGAACAGAATCTCATCAGTGCGATTTAACAAAAGGGAAGTGGGTTTATGAGGAGAGCTACCCAACTTACTCGAATAGTTCGTGTCCTTTTATTGATGAAGGTTTTGATTGCGAGGGGAATGGAAGATTGGATTTGAACTACAAGAAGTTGAAATGGCAACCCCAAGATTGTGGTGCTTACAGGTATGTTCCTCTTCATTTTCTTTCCTTTTCCACTTATTTTTGACAAAGAAATCCTTCAAAGAAAATGGTTTCTGGATTTATGATTGTGAGGTTTCAATGAAAGGTTTAATGCAACAAAAATGCTGGAACTGATTAGAGGGAAGAGATTGGTTTTTGTGGGAGATTCGATTAACAGAAACCAATGGGAATCTATGCTATGTATGTTGTTTGTTGCCATTAAAGATCCAAGGAAGGTTTATGAAACTCATGGCCGAAGAATCACCAAGAAGAAAGGGAACTATAGCTTTAAGTTTGTGGTAATTCATTCTACTTTGAAGAGTTTTTTCTTCTTTGTAGATTTATCAGGTGTTGTTCGTTATCATTGTTGATGTCTGATGTTTCTCTTTGTAGGATTACAAGTGTACTGTTGAGTTCTATGTGTCGCATTTTCTTGTTCATGAGGGCAAAGCAAGGTTAGGACGGAGACGAATACAGACGCTGCAGATCGATACTATTGACCGAGGATCATCGAGATGGCGGGAAGCTGATGTTTTGGTTTTCAACTCTGCCCATTGGTGGTCTCATTACAAAACAAAATCAGGGTTGGTTTCTCTTTTCCGACCTTATAGTTATATTAGAAGCAATGTCCTTTTCATTTTGACTGGTTCCATACCATTTGCATTCTCAGGACTTTTTTTGCCATGTCAGTGCTTATTAGCGCCTATTTCATTGATATGATAATAGGAAGAAACTTAGAAGCAATTCTATTCAGCTTTTCTATATTTAGTGAACTCCATTCATAGATTAATGAAATTTCATATCCTGAAGTCGATCATTGACCAAATTGCAATCTAAATTGTCATAGTACTCGTTTATGATGATATGGTTTTATAATAGGATCAATTACTACCAAGAAAGAGATCAAGTTCTTCCTCAACTTGACGTAAATACCGCTTTTAGAAGAGCTCTAACAACTTGGGCTTCATGGGTTGACAAATACATCGATTCAAAGAAAACCCGAGTTTTCTTTCGAAGTTCAGCACCATCCCATTTCAGGTATTTACACTTTCAGTTGCTCCAAAGACAATCTACACTCAGTTGCTGAGTGTTGCATTTTTGTGATTCTTTTGAATAGGGGAGGGCAGTGGAATTCAGGTGGGCATTGTAGAGAAGCAACGGAGCCTCTAAATGAAACATCAAGCTTGGATTATCCTGAAAAGAATGTAATTGTAGAAGATGTCATAAATCAGATGAAAACTCCTGTTACTTTGTTGAACATAACTGGTTTATCAGATTATCGTATCGACGGCCACCCATCCATGTACGGGAAATCATTTTTGAATAGGAAGTTTGCGAGAGGAGGTGAAGATTGTAGCCATTGGTGCCTTCCGGGTGTTCCTGATACATGGAATGAGTTATTGTATTTCCATCTGAAATATAAAGACATGGTGAAATGAACTATTTTTGACAATGTGTACAGAATCATTCCATTTGTAGACGAACAAGCATACTAGGAGTGCGATTTAAATCTTCATCAGTCTCATCGTTTGTCGAAGGTATGAACATATTCCTCATTCATTGCTTCATCGATTCATGGTTGAAGCTGAAGAATTCTAAGCTTCAAGTAGAAAAAGTGATTTGATACTTCCGATTCTTTTCTCCATTGTGGGTTTAACAGAAAGTGATTAACTAAATATTCTCCATGTTTTTCTATGCCAAAATTATGAAATAAAAAGAAAATCATTTGGGATTCGTACTTGTTGCACATGTGAAATGGCTTTGATTTGCCAACGAAGGACGAGTTGTATGCACACAAGGGGATACATTCTTTTTTATTTTACGTTGTTCAAATTTCAATATTCACCAACTTAGCAGACACATTCTAAAGTTCCGCCAACTCTTAGACCTAACAAATTTACATCTAATCGGACCATCAATCTTTTTAATAAAAAAAAATTAATTTTTAAAGACGTCTAGATAAAATCAAACGTTTATTCTTTTACATTTGTTATTTTTACGATTTAAAAAAATGTAGTAACATATATCTTGTTATCATAAAATATTTTTACTATTTTTGAAAATGTCCCAAAATTAAATAACTATGGATTTAATTAGTAATTCATTTGTTTTTAAAATGATTAGATAGACCAAAGAGTGAATGAATTTTGTTATATATGTTTGCAAATTAAAAAATTGGTTTGTCAATTAAAAATTTGAACTAAATGCTTCAGTGACTAACGAGTGAGGGTAAAGTAAAAATAGGATCGAACTTCCATCATGGGAAACCAAACTACATTCAAAATAATAACTCGGCTTGGTTAAATTGTTGATTTTATCAACTTTCATCTGTTCATAAACTTTTAAAATTATTTAAATCTTTTCCATAACATATTTCACAATTTATAAAAGAACAAAAGACAATTTTAATTATGCCCAATAGATTCATGTCTAAAGATCAAAGATTTATTACACAACATCAAAAGCTAAAACATTCATCAACTTACAAAAAAAAATAGAAAATCAAAAGTCTATTGTTGAAAGTTTAGAATCTATCGAAATTAAATTAAAAGTTTAAAATAGGTCATCCATTTTAGAAGATCTTTTTTTGTCGTTGGATGTTAACAACAAATTTTAAAGTTTAAAAACATATTTGACACAATCAACTAAATATATGTATGTATGTACATATAATCCGGTAATACACACAAACTTCCCTTTAAACAAACGTCATAGAGTGAGTTGACGTGCAAATCGGATTTCCCGACTTGCATAAAATGATTCTAAATTTGGTATACAATTACATATAATGTTATACATTATTTCCCACAATTTATTAGGGTATTGTATCATTCCTCTAAAACAATACTGTATTATTGACATGTATGATTATTTCTATAACTTCTTAAAAGCACCCACCCATCCTTATTTGACAAACACATTCACAGTTCTAATAAGCAAACATGGACATGGTTTGTGCATCCAAACCTTTTTAAATGGAAAATCAATGAGATTGGTGTTTCTTAGCTCTCCCTTGCGAAATTGAGGTGTCGTCTCTCTTGGAACCCTCAGGTCTTCGAGCCCACGCAGGCGCTTGATCGGGTCCATAGCGATAGTCATAGAAAAGCTCTTCAGTAGCTTCAATTCGCTCCTTGGCAAAAATTCCTACCCTATGATCTCCTGCCACCAACATTACCTGTCCAAGCCAGCAAAAGACCAACTATTTCCTTCCTTTCTTTTCCTTTTTTCCTTTTTTTTTTTTTTTTTTTTTGGTATAAAAACGTAACATGAAGAGAACTATGAATTTCAGATCTAATGAGCATTGCTGAAACTTTGTTTACCTTTGCATAGCAGTTGGGGTTCGATGAATGATTTGCAAACTTTAGCTTGTCTCCTTTACGGTAGGCGTCCAGAACATACTGTAGATATAGAAACCAGCTGATGTATAAAACAATTTTCCAATGGAGTTTGAAGGATAGAGATAAAAAAGATCTTCTTAAATAACTGATTGACCTAAAAGCTTAAGCTTATTAACGAAGATAAAGTTAATATTGTACGCTTTCTCTCACTTGTAGACTTGAAATATGTAGAAGACCCAATAAATGTAAATCAATATTGATTGGAAGAGTAATATCGTTGTAGTATTGATCACAAGACCTCCTAAACCACCTGCTCTAATACCATCTTAGATCATAGATTTATCTAAAAACTTATGTTGAGTAAAAGTAAATTTAATGCTATATTATCTAACAAAGTTTATAGTGTATACAGGTCCAGTTCCGAAAGTAACCTTATCAGGATAAAGAAGGTATAAAATAAGTGTATAATAAACGTGAAAGAAGCAAACCTGATCATTCAAGTCGAAAAGGAAGGAAGAGTTTGCACGATCGTAAATTTTTCCTCGTTTATCTGCTTCCCGGTGTGAGATTAGTTCTCCTGTATATTCCCCAAGATAATCATTCTTGTTGACAGAGTTCTGAAATCATGTTTTCCCCTGGTTCAGAATATTATTTAAACACAAGAATGGAAAACAAAAAACTAGTGTCCAACCTTCAAAAACGCTCCCCATCCAGCAACATCAGACTTACCCAGGAGAATCTGAAATTTTCAAAAAAGAAAAGTTGTATATTGAATGTCACAATCATAGATCTAGAATAATTTCCGAGAGATGCAGTTGTTAAGTCTTTGTATTACTCACTCTCTGCTGTTGCCTTAGGAGGAGTCTCATGTTACCACACTGACCATCTCCCTGTCTAGGTGGCTCTCCCAATGAACCGTCACCACAACTAGATACATTCAACATATAAGCAGGCATCATTAGGGAGCATAGAAGTTATTCATAACAAGATACATATATATAACAAGTTCCAACAGACCAAATTTTTGCCGCAAATTGGGAATGTGAGTTAAGAACACTCATGGTTCCTAAAGAGTTGAGTGAAACAGGTTGATCATAGTGGACTCAAAAAAGTGTATGAACTTCCCATGGCGTCAATGTTCTAAATAATACGGTTTCCATATAAAAGTATGATTTGTTCACTGGGAAATTATCTAAGAAATTTTCAACAAATAATATATCTAAAGGTGCGGGGTGCAGATTGAGGCCAAAGTAAATCTATTGAATAAAGATGGAACAAAAATGCGATCTTCAGTGAAGTTGCTAACATACTTCTGCATAAATATTCACCAATATACACGAATATCCATCAGAAGTACAAGTTATGTGTTTGATGCTCAATACCTGACCCAGCAGTTTCGGCATACATCGGGATCGCACTCACGTCCAGCAGCGAAACATGGGCATTGCCTGCTTCTGCATTGACTCTTGGCACAGTGGCATCCCCTGAACCTATTTTTGCAACTTTTTGAGCACCTGATAGAGAATGTAAATGCAGGATAAGTTGATAAGGCCCTTCCAGAAAGAAAAGTCCCGTAAGTTTCAGGCAACAAAAAGCTTTTTGACAATCAATAAACGATTGAAATATAGTTGAACCGGGGGGCTGGGACCAAGAATTAAAAAATCGTACCCACAATATTTTTCACAGCAGGTCCCATTGTGAAGACAAGGGCATTGTTTTCCACATGAAGACAAGCATCCACATGGTGTATATTGCTTACAAGATTGATTTTTCCCATCAGCAATCCTTTTCCAAAAAGACGGATGACCAGCAGACTTCCAAGAATATTTGAGCTTCCGTGCTTTTCCTCGTTTACGAAGTAGACGTGATCTAATTCGCATATCCTGTTCCCAACACAAGTAAGACAAGGTGACTGGAAACATTAGAATTAATTTTTTTTCGTAAGAGTGCAATTACAAATTATTGCAGAAATAACAAATTATTTTATTCATTTGCAGTTTACCAATACCGTATAGTCAATATCAGAACCACCATTGTCATCTGCATTTGAACTTGGCATGCTGCTTGACCTGTGTGATGTTGAAGCACCACCATTGTGCATGTAATTGAACACTTCCATGCAAGTCTTCAATCCAGAAAGCAAGTTTCTAGATATAAGGCAACTACAACCAAAAATTTTAACATAGATATGAACAAGGTCTCGAGGAAAACAATCAGATTAATCTACAACTCATCTAGAAAATAGAATTAAACTCTATTTACAGAAACAAAAATGAAAACACTAATTACGCATGACACATTCCCAAAAAAATTAGATATTTTTCATGTGAAATTCACAAAGAATAGAGAATAGCTGACTAATGAGATGACCATACACATATAGTCAAAGTCAACGTATACAATATGTATCCCATTAAGTAATCCAAAATTCATGAAGAAAGATTGGCATCTCAAAGATCTTCGTAGCCTTAAACCAGCATTAAATTTTACTGGATAGCTGCATCCCCTTCCTTTACAAATGAATGATGTTTTTCCTAAATCGAGCGAACTCCCTCCTCACTTTTTGATTCACACTTCTTTGTCTTCTTTCCGCTCTTTCCTCCTCTATGTTTACTACATAATCTGAAAAATATGGTATATAGTAGTAGAATTCATCTTTCAGCAAATACATTGTTTTTATAAGAAACTAGTGAATATAAATATCTTCAGCAAATAGAATAACAGGAGATGAATGCTTGAAAAACAATCAGATCAGTGACTGTATCCAGAATCAAATCGCACCCCTACTACCAACTTAAATTGTACCTTCTCTAAGATATTACAATACTATCTTTACCATTGACTTTATATGAAAAAATCTTCAGCCAAAATTTGAAGGACCTACATGTTTATTCCAGTTACTGAGGGTATTTACTACTATCTAGTATCCATAAGCATCTTTACTGAGTGGAAGGACCCACCTGTTTTTTCCAAATATCTCTATTCCCTTCATGTACAATTCTTTTTCCATGAGCTTCCACTCAGAATTTCCCCTCGTTCCTTCAACAGGTTCACTGACAGTTTCAGCTGACAGCTTTGATGTTGACAATTCTGTGGCTTCTACAGTGTCGGACCTGGCAGTATCCGGAAAATTATTACATGAAGCAATATTGGAGGGAGAAGTTTTCTCCTTAGTTTGTTCATTGGCTTCACCTAAAGTTATTGCATCCCTTCGAAATTCATTTTTTTGAAGTCTATGAATATCCTCTTGACTGCTTTTGATGCTGGTGATTCTACTGAGTTCAGGGTTGGTGTCAGTAGAGGTATTTGCAACATCCATGGATGGCAACATCTTTTGTTTCTTGATATCTTGAAATTTATCAGAAATTAACTCAGGGTCATTTGACACTGAATCATTAATTTGGTGCTCCAAGGCCTTCTGCTTTGCCCCAGGTCCAGGATTGGTTGCAGTCTCTATAGATATATCTGAATTCATGCCTGCGGTCACCTCAGAAACAGAAATATCTTTGGATCTACTGGACGATAGTTTTCCAGTAAGAGATTTTTCATCTTGTATGGTGTCAGATTCCAGATGAGCACCTGACTCTTCAGGTTTCGATGACCTTGGTCTCTTGTTTCTTCGTTCTGGATGTTTGTTCTTTGTTTGCTGCATGTATGAAAGTAATTAAAAAGTGAGGATCCAGCAAGTATCTTGCTGCAAAAGAAACAGACGTAGACATCAAACCTGGAAACAACTTTGCAAGAACAACAGCAATGCCACAGGAATTAGCAAGTTGTAGATGAATATAAGTAAGAGGTCAAGCAAACCATACATGGAATAGAAGTAAATGCTAATTAACAATATAGAAGACAAGTGCTCAGGGAATTCAGCATGCCATCAACTAGTGGTTTTATCATGTATCTTACACTAATTAAGCATATCAGACTCCAACAATGTGAGTTGGACAAAAAATTTGTAAGGACAAAAGTGGTTTCTGTTGTGCTACAGAACATCAAGATAAAAAAAAATGAAATTTTACCTCAAGGAAGCATTGATTTTTGCAAGGTTTTCTTTCTTCCTCATGCTCAGACCAATAGAGCTGCTTCTCATTCTGTGAGACAAGATACCCAGTAAAGTCATGGAAAGAGAAACAATTACATAGGCTACAACAGTCTGACAAGAAATGTACACTGGGTTGCTTACTGGATAGATTAATGACTGAGAACATCCATGTAGACGGCAATCAAACACCTGTCAGTGTGATGCAATACAGCAAATGAGAAAGAGCATTATTGATTGAACAAACACCTTGGAATATAAATGGCTGTATTTAATATTATTGATTGAACAATACTTTTTAGTTCCTAAATTACGATTCACTTTTAGTTTATATTCTCGTCACAGTCTTCTAACCCTTGATTCTGTCTCCAAGTTATTAGTTGAAATTAAATTGGTCTTTAATATTTACTATCAGGAGAATTAAGATACCAACATGGGTCTCTCTTACAGGAATTCCAGATGACATGGATTCAAAGTTTTGAAGAATCAAAATAGAACATAAAAAACACTGAGGACCAACATGAAAAACAAGGGGCCAAAACTACTCTAACTTGCCTAAACAAATGATGCCTGAAAGACAAAAAAAATCCCTTACCATACAACGACGACAAAAGAGGTTATCAAAAGAATCTAACGTTGAACTGAGGCTCTTGTATAAAGATATTCCCTTCTTAGACATAGATTCTTCCAAAACTTTAGAACTCAAATCTGTTTTGTAATTCCTTTCCTTAAGCACATTATACCGCTCCTAAAAATAACAGAAAAGGAGTGTTTCAAGCAATAGAAGGGATGAAGGCTCCAATCAAATTTTTTGACAGCAAAATAACCTCGTACATGCATAAAAACATATATATCATGCAAATATATATAATACATACGTATGCATGTATAATCAGCATTTCTACAGATTGTGTTTCATCATGTCTATCCAGATTACCTGGATTTCTGATGTGGTACAGCCAATAGAATGGCTTAAAATTTGAAGTACATTCTCGCCTACTCCATGTTCCTGAATAATTATCCTGGAAATACAACAAAGAAGAAAAAATTGAGCTTAACTGTTCTATGTAGGTTATAATTTCAAAAATCATATATAAGCAGACATTGCTACATTAATTCATTTTCCAACATATTTGGCTCATGTATTGCCTCCTCATCACAGAAAGCATCAAACAACAGGTCAAGTACTCAAGTTCATCTGGTCTCCAAAAATAGAAAATTCACCAACAATCTAAGAATACAATAAACAAACAGGAAGAAATGCATGAATAGTTGAAGATACTGGATCCTGAAATAACCAACACAGGAAGAAATAAATAAGCTAAAAATCACCTCTGAATAATTAAGCAGTTGTATGAAGAACAGAAATACAGTTCATATTAATATATACAAGGCAAGCAGTATCTATTTTAGCTCACCATAACACACGGTCTTCACCTTCAGAGAACTCATGTTTTTCATCCTCTGGTTCTGCAAGCTCTTCCTCACTGTCACTACAGATCAAGGCTTCACTGCCGTGCTGATCATAATAAATGCGTCTTCTACCGACTACTGACTGGTCTTCAGCCATTCTCTGATTCCTGTGCTGTGAGTGACAAATTTGAGATAGATATGACAGATATACAACAACAAAGTACTTATTCATAATAGCTGAGGCCTGAGAGCATAAATTCATACGGGGTGTTTGGGCCCTGAGTGGGATAGCCAGCTCTATGTTCAAGGCTCCAATTATAATAGTGGTTGTTTCTAGCTATTATAGCATACAATTGACTACAATATTACCATATCAAATCTTTAACAATTTTTACTATTTTCTACTAATACTCTCTTTCCCTACTCAGTATTTACTCTATTCTACTCAAACTAAAATAGTCTACAGCCTAAACACAAACTAGTATAGCCTACATACTATATATTATCACCCATAGACTAATAATCACAAACTATAAAAATCAACTCAGTTCCTCAAACACCCTCTATAGGTTTTCAAGAAAAATATATCATATTTCCTTTCTTTAGAGACAGAGGAAAATTCAAGCATATCCATCACCGAACTGTTAAAGTGAATTTTAAGGGGAAACATTGACCAAAGTATCTCAAACAATAGTATACCTGTCCAAAAATATCCACGTTGTGTAAGGAGGCAACTTCTCAATGTATGGAAGTTTAATACTAATAGAGTAAACAACCTCCTGATTGTTGATATAATCTTTATCTCCAGCACCATAAGCAATCCCGGATAACTTACAGAGAGGAAACTCCATCCTCGAGAGAAGCATTTTCCCATTCCTATTTTCTTCTACAACTGATAGAGCATTTCTAGAAGTTGTAGACATCGACTGAGCAACGTTACTTGCAAGCTTCTGAGCATTGATCTCAAGCTTTTCCTGCACAATCATAATACAATTTTCGTTTTTTTTTTTTTTTTTTCCTTCTGTTTTTCTTGGATGTCGAAGGTTTGCAGAAGTAATAAAATATCAAATAGAATTCTCTTCAACATACCTTTACCGAAACAAACCTCTCTGCTTGAATTTGCCGTTTGAGCGTATTTACACGGTTTGTCAAAGACACAACAACTGTAGATTGGTCTCCCAGTGCAACCTGCAATCAAGTGAGGGAGATACATACAGACGTACTACGATCAAAATATATTCGTAAGCCAAATAAAACAATTAAACTCTCCAAACATAATCTTAGATCAAACACCCGCCGTAATATCTTTAAAACCTCTAATTCCGAAATAACAAGCCATAGAGGCGAAGCAATTTCATCCGATTGCTTGCTTAAACGATCGTTAAATAAAAGGAAGACAAAAAAAGTGAGAGGATGGAGAGGTAGAAGAGGAAGGAAGAGACTGACAGTGAGATTTTCTTCGCCGGAGTCTACTGGGTTGGTGTTGGTGGAGGCCATGGCTGGCGCATTGAGTGTGGTCTGGAGCTGGGAAGAAGAGAGGTTAAGGAAGCTGCTTAGGGAAAGTTTTAGTGTAAAACCGACACGTAAAGAAGAAAGTGACGTGGCTCCACTAAGAAGTGGGAATCCAGGACGATTGGGCGCACTGAAATTGGAGAAATATTTATTTTATGTCAACCTCCCCGTAGAATGCATAAATTATTTGGGGGGTAAATGCCCTTTTCAAATATCATATTTATGGATATGCCCCAATTCTAAGGTACCCTATGCTCTATCTTTGTTTGGGCAATGATTTGATTGTGGATTTCATAATAATTAGAAAAGGATGAAATAGGGGTCTAGAAGTACTTTTACCATTTTTCTATTTTTAAAATTTATAATTGTTTCTCCTAGTTTTCTAATTTTATATATATATATATATATAAAAGTAACAAAATCGTTGAAATTTAAAAATATTTACAAAATTTTATATTCTATTAATGATACTTTCATCGAAATAGTATTGTTAATAGAATTTAATCTTTTTGTTATTTTTTGAGTTTAGCTACGATATCAAAAAGATATGCTTGTATTTAAATCCTCAACTTCACACCAATATTGTGTTGAAAATTGAAATTGAGAGTGTGGAAGAATAATTTAGAAAGTAATTTCTGTATTTAAAAACAATTAATTGTGATTAGAGAAAATCCAATTGATCATTAGTCTAATGGTTTATCAATTAGGATAAAAAAGTAGATAAATGCGATTAAAATTATTGAATGTATTTATAAGAAAATCCAAGCTGAGATTTTAGAAACAAAAAGAACCTTACTGTCATCTTAGTTATAATGAAAAATAACCAAATTATGCAGCTAAAATATACAACAAAAGATGAGAGTAATTGTAAATTGGAATAAATCAAATTAATTAACAACTAAAATATACAATCATGTAAAAGTAATATTTTAAAAGAATTGCATATACAACCCATAGATTTTAAAGCCTAAGTCTAAATTTTGTGATATGGTGACATTTCTTTGAAATACAAGGGTACTCTCAGGTCTTGATTGGTATATTTGCTATGAATTAATATCCCTAGATAAGATCATTATATTACCAATTACCACCAACAAATTGTAAATTTAATTAAAAAATTTCAAACATTGTCTTCAACACCAACCAGATTGGAGGTTTTAGAATGTTTTCTAGAGACAAAAATCCCACCAAACCAACCAATACAGTACTTAACAATCTTAGCAATTCCAATTACAACGGTAATGTAATATAAGCACCACCCGGAAATGTCTGCCCAACCCAATTCCGTCGACGTCAACCACTTGCTTTCCGCCACAACCACTAGCACCTCCGCCTCATCCCTCAACCGCCACCACCACAGCCCGCCCAAGCTCACCGCGGTAGCTGCCGTCTCAAACCACTTCTCTTTCCGAGATTCCCCGTATATGGTGTCGTCCACCACCGGCTTCACCACCACCCTCGTCCAGTGCACCACGGCTTCATGAAGTCCGAAGAAAAACAGCAGTCTCCTCCACATGCCACCCTCAACGTGGCCAGTCGACGTCAAGTCGTTCAGCCCACTCGATAAGCTCCCCTCGATTCCGACGCCGACACATACTTGGAGAGTACATAGGAAAATCCATGCCGTGTAAAGGCGTGGTTGGGAGACGGGACCGGGGAGTTTGGTCGGAAGAGTGGATTTTCCGGTGAGAGAGTGGAGAAGAGTGGAGAGGATGACGAAAGAAACAAGAAGGAAAAGAAGAGGAGAGTTAACATAAAGGATAAGAGAGAGCAAGAAGGATGGGGGCCACGGTAGTAGGGCAAGGAGATATAGGGCGGAAGAGAGACGAGCGAGAAGAAGGAGGGAGAGAGGAAGCAAGAGGCCAAGAAGGTTGATGGCGAAGAGATGAAACAAAAAGGAAGTGTTTAGAATTTCCATAGCGCGGGGGCTTTAGCTTTAGGACAGTTTTCGGTTGTTGTTGGAAATTGATCAGACAAAAGAAGAACATAAAAGAAGAGGATAAATGAATGGAAAAAAAAAAAAAAAGTTTGGTTTTGTTTTATAAAACAAATATTTTGGTTTTGATCGGCAAAAGACAAAGAATTTGATTGGAATAAACATATAAAATAATTATTATTATAAGATGTTTATTAAATTTATAAGTTGTTGTTATGGAATAATCTTGTAATCATTAAGTGGATGCCACGTCCACAGCTTTGGATGATGAGTTGACTAAGACTTTGTCCATTCATCATCTTTATTTTCCTTTTATGTTCATGTATTTAGCTTATAATTAATTTCTCTTACTTTTTTCATTTAAATATTTTAAATTATTGTATATAACCCTCCATGGAGATTAATGCATTCATGCAGCTCGTACTTATATCTGAAAAAACTCGTTTAAGTATTCAATCACAAATTATCATTCGGTAGTTATTGAAAGGAAATATTAGATGAATATAATTTAATTATGTATATCGGTCTTTTATTTATATACAACATAAAGATAACTATAACTTAGTAGTTTAGATTGAATTTTTGTTGAATAACGAAGGTGTGATTGCATGTTTTCGTTAGAATAAAACAAATAACACAAAACGAGAATATAAAAATATTTGTCATGAAAATGTTAATATTTTTATATCTTTTTATATAAAATAAAAAATAGGATGTAACAAGTAGGAAGAGTTTTTTTTTTTTTTTTTTTTTTTTTGTCAACGTTATATTTGAATACAATTGCTTGATTCAATTAAATTATTCTCAAGCTAAAACACATGTAGGTTTGATTATTGGCCATTATATATGTTTATTAATACTTTAATAGATATATTCAAATTGGTTAACGTATATATAATCCATTTAAAATGATTTTTTTTATCTTTAATTTCTCTTTGACTTAAATCATAAAGAATTTTTTTTCTTCTAATTCTAAGCTTCTATAATTCATCCAAGATTAATACTAATGAAATAATTTATAAAAAAAAAAAAACAGTTGCAAAATATAGTAATTAGGTTCAAAATAATTAAGTAAATAGCAATATTTTACAAAAATTGTAATGATAGAAATCTATGACTGATAAATCATTTTACAGATATCCGATCTATCCTAATAAATCATAAGAGTCTATTATTGAAGTCTATCAACAATATCAACGAAGTTTACCACTTATAGATTTTGTTATATTTACAATTTTTTTAAAATATTGTTATATATTTAATTATTATTTCTTAAGTTGCTATCTATTATATATATTTTTTAAGTTGGAGAATTAAAGTATGCATTTTAAAAATTTATATACTAAAAGGAAAAAGTGTTAAGAAGTTAATTTTATTGCAAAATTTAGGATATTAATCGGAGAAAATGAAAAATATATATATCATAAGACGATTATATTTTTTTTCCACAATCATAAAGTTTTTAAATACCTATTTTTTCGGTTGAAGTTTTATCTTTTGTTAGTGCCTACAAAGCAAATTTCCACAAGAACAAAACATATCATTTTTATTAAAAGAAAGAAAAAAAGATTAATTGAAACAAAGTTTTCCTAAAATTCTTATCTATTAAATTTCTATTCCAATTAAACTTCTACCCTCCTAAAACTTTGATTAAAAAAGTCCAATCTTTCTTTAACTAATTAACCCCTCTTCTTTGGCTTATCACCAAATTAGAAACTTTAGCCGTACTAGAATTCTTTTAAGAAACAAAATCGATGACGAAAATGTTTACCGGTGAATATGATAATTGTTGATACCAAAATTTGAGCATTGAATAACACGTAACTTTCATGTGGCAACAATAATATATAATAAATTGATAATTTAGAAAAATATGTGACGTGTATAATGAAAAAATTAACACACTCAATATGTTATTTACCAGACAAAGTTCTTATTGCTTAAGTCATAAATCCTATATATGTAGCAATTAATGATGTATTTATAGCGAATTCTGACCTAGGACATTCTTATTAGAGTTTTCAAGCCATATTAGGTAATCTCTCGAACCAAACGGGTTAGGACATGCATGACATGTCTCTTTTATCAAATTTTGAAGCTCAACCTCAACATCTCCTTGGTCGAGGAGGTTGGTTTGGGCTTTTTACCCAAATTATACTTTTCTCAATGCCTAAATAGATCACAATATGCTTCATTCACCAAATGAGGATGGATCACGTCCACCTAATCCTTGATCGAGGTTATGGCTGAGTCCAAAGCCACATGTAAGGCATATCCCCTATGGTTCTTCTATATATACTATGAAACACTAACAATATATTTATTAACAGTTATTAATATTATTTTACCTATATATGGAAAATTGAGTAATTTTGAATTATTAGTTATTTTTATGGCATGAATGCCAACAAATTCACTTGAAACGAAGATCTACGCTTTTATCTAAAAAGTATTTTTGGTTCAATATGAATTGGGCCAATGAAGTATTTTTGGACCTATTTGGGCCATGATAATTTTCTCTTTTTATATTTATTTATGTTTAATTCAAACCAGTGCCTTTTCTTTTCTTCTTCTTATTCATTATTGTTCACAATTTGGATTTAGAAACTTGGTAGAAAAATTGGAGGGTCAAAGTGGAGAAAATTTTAGAGCTTTTGATTTATTTTAAACATTTTTCTACTTAACTTGTCTTATTATATTCTTTTTACAAAAATAAAAAAGAAAATAGAAACTAGAGATTGTTCTTGTTTTTAATTACGAATTCGTAATAAAAGGAAATAAGATATCATAACATATGGTATGGTATGGTAAGTAGTTTGATAAAATTTGCGTAGTGATTAAGTGACTAGTGGCCACTAATTCTCATAACAAAATTCATTAGTTCAAGAATTGAGAACATGCACACCTAAAGAAGTTAGTGTTATGGATTTTTGTGATATGTTGAAGATTCCTATAACGTTTTATTGGGCAAAACAAATAAGGAAATTTGTTTTAAACCCTTTAACTTAATTACGGTTACAAAATTTTTTAAAACACAAATGTTTTAAAAATTCAATTTCTAACTCCTTTCTCTTAATTTTGTTCTTAAAGTGAAATAGGATTTTATACAACAACATTTGTTATGATATTCTATCGATCATAGACATGTCTATCGGTTCACAATAATTTTTCTTTTATAAACTTCGCCTAATGAGAATGGTAACAATTTGCGTACGGTCTTAAATGTTGTGGGAAGAGGATAAGAAATGAGTTTTAAGTTTAACAAAGTTCCTTTAAAGTTCCAATAAATTGTTGGTGGGGTTGGGTGTGGCATTATAATGTGAATTAATGCTTTTATTTTTATTTTTCCGTAAGTTTATTATTCGCATTTGCAAATTAAAGTTTTTTTGGTTTAAATGTGTGTCAACAAAAAGAATATCTTTTTCTATTTTGTTTAAAGTATTAAATTGTGAAAATAAAGATGACTGAACAACTTGAAATCAAAAACACAAATAAATAAGAATCATCAATTATCAGAACGAATAAAACATACCAAATATAACCATTAAAAATGACTAAATTAGAAGAACACAACTCATAAGAAAAGATTCCAAGAGAAAAATCTGATCACAATCACCCCTCTTTTTAGATGCCCCAAGTAAAAAGAAAAACGACTTGAAAAGTATTATCGGGGACCATACAAAGGTTACACTTTGACCATATATCTCTAATAAATAACCATACATTAGGCCACTCTCCAAACTTCATGATGCAAGCACAAACCTACACTAGAATGAACAAATACAATTAAGCTTCTTTTAGGCCATTAAGAAATTTGATAGGAGGAGTTAGAGTTACCCTATAAATATACTTCTCTTGAAATTGTCGGTCTAGAAGGAACAATCAAAGGATCTAATTTTCTAGGTCATAGAGCTAGCGGAAAAGGAAAAGAAAAACCTTGAGGGCCAAAGCACACAAGGTCAAAATCCCTTCCTACAATTCTTATTCTCACCACAAAATGTTAAATGTCTACAAAGATCTTTAACATCCTAACCGATACTATTTGGGTGTGGAGTGACTCAAATACCTTAACATGCAAGGAACTATTCAGAGTATACAAACGAGACATTTGATTTTGAAATGACACATTTTGAAGAATACTTATAAATATTTTATTCTCTTAACCATTTTTTAAGTTTTAATATTTATATCCACCTTAATTAACTTAAATATGATTTGATTTGCACCTGCATTACTCAAATAAATGCTCACACATATGAGGTATATTGTGTAAAGCCATGTTAAGTTTATGTTCATCAATATTTATTATTTCTTTCTTTAAAAAGGTGAGATTAGATTATAAGTTTGGTTTGACATCTAGATGTTTAATTTTGTAATCTAAACTTCAAGGACGTTGCGGTAATAGTTACTTTAAGAAAATATTCTAGTAAATTCTTTAAAAGAAATCTAATAAATCTTAAAATTTTAATTGGATATATACATTTAACGGATCTTAAATTTAATTGATCAATATTTTTATGTTGTTATGCTTACATTCTAAAAAAAAATTCAACATGTTCAAAATTAGTCTATCACATCATCTTCTTCTAAAAATACCAAGAATTTATATCGTTTGAAGAATTAAACAAGCACGATATAATTAAAAAAAAGAATTATAGCTGTAGGGGCATTTATTCCACTGAGTGAAATTTATACGTTGGGTTAGTAAATTAGTGTTTGTCACATAGAGCTATAAAATAAAAAATTTCAATAATTGTAAAAAGTAAATTAAGAAAAAATTTTAACAAATTACACGATAAAATGAAGGAAAAATAAATGTAAAAATAGAGTTGTTCAATCAAACGACCAAACTTCAATAAATTTATTAACCAAGTTGAATTATTTACGACTCCTAAAGTTAAACTCACAGTATATTTTTTTAAAAAAAATCAATATAATTATTTATTAAAGTACTTATCTACTCCTTCCTTAGTTAAAACATTGATATCTCTCTGTTGTAAAGTTAAGATAAATAATAATTAATTAATGTACAAATTCAATACATGATATTCTTTTTTTTAAAAGAAATTCATAAATTTCAAAATTTATTGCCCACATGATAGGACTATATAAATCTTTGCTAGATGGAGTAGGACCAACAAATGTGCCATGCAGCCAATAAAAAAATATCTTCTAAGGCCCCACCACTTCTTTTTTTTTTTCAATTTCTTACGATAAGGTCGTGCTATTTCAAGTTTAAAGAAAATGTACGAGGTAAATATAGCGATCAAAATCAAAATATTAGCATAATATATAAATATTTTTTTAAAAAATTGCAAATATAACAAATTCTACAAGTGCGGTCTATCGATGGACTATTACTGATAAGTCATACAAATCTATTTGATTGATGAATTATCTCTAACATATAAAATCTAAACTTCTGTTAGGGATGTTCATCTCTATCGTAACCCTAACACGAGGGTTATCTTTATCGTAATCTCTCTATTCTTCTTCTTTTTTTATTTCACTCAAGGACAACAAACTAGGAGGAAAATGGAGAAAACACACATGTAGGATGATTGTATAGCTCTGATACTAAGGTCATTCTTAATGTGGTCTTCATTTTTCTCACCAAAAAACACAACAAACTCAGGAGAAAATGGGGGCAAAAAACACCATAGTACAATGAAGATCACGATAAAGATGATCATCACTTTAGAATTACGAGCTTAGATTTCATACGTTTGTAGGAGTCGGTGATAAAAGGGTCAGTGAAATGGTTCATTCTAAAATATATATTTTACATTGTGTAATAATGCACAAACCTGCCTCACACACACTCTCTCTCCAACTCTTTTAATTACTCCATTAAATGAGTGATGAGCAACAAAAGACAGCAACTTGGGGAGGGGTGATTTTGTCATCTCATCTTTCTCTCTCATCATAACACAAATGGGCTCTGTCTTTTCTTCATCCTACTCCTTTCTTTATTGACAAACAACCTCTCTTCCCCTTTGCCCTTTTCTCTTTCAAATGCTCACCCAAACAAAAAAGAAAAAACACCAAATTAATTAGCCAATACCCATGGAGGTTTCTTCTCATCATTCTTTCAAACCAAACCCAAATGATGAACATCATCTTCTTTCAACTCAACCCACACCAGAAGAAGAACAACCCCTTTCCAAAAAAAGGTTTGCTTTTTTTCTTTCTTTTTTTTCCCTGTCTATTTTGTTAAGAAAAAAAGAAACAAACTTTTCTTTGTAAGTCCTGTTTTTTCCTCCCAAAAACAAAACCCCCCCCTTTCTTTTTAATTTTTGCAGAAAGGTTGTTCAAAAGACTGTGGTTACTGTAAAGATTGGGTCTAAAAAAGCTGCAATAGGGATAGGGAAGATGAAAAATGAAGGTCCACCTCCTGATTTTTGGTCTTGGAGAAAATATGGCCAAAAACCCATCAAAGGATCTCCATATCCAAGGTTCTTAAACAACAAAGAAAATAAGTTTTTTTTTTTTCTTTTTTTGCTGTCTCTTGTAAACGAAAAAGGGGGTTTTCCCCCCAAATTTATCTCATTTTTTGTTGATGTGTTTTTTAGGGGTTATTATAGATGTAGTACAACAAAGGGTTGTTCAGCAAAAAAACAAGTTGAGAGATGCAAAACAGATGGTTCAATGTTCATCATAACATACACTTCAAGCCATAACCATCCAGGTCCCAACATCTCTACTCTCAATTTGGATCAAAATCAACAAGAGATTGATCAACCACAGCCGTTGGATCAAGATGATGATGAAGATGATGATCTTGTTCCAAATCAAGAACAAGATCATAATAACAACAATAATGATGATGAGAAAAACAGCATTATTGTTAGTCAGTGTGAAGAAGAAGTAGAAGTAGAAGTAGAAGAAGGAGAAGAAGATGATGATGATGATGAATTATTATTATTAGAAGATGAAGAGAAAAAAGGAACGGAAAAAATAAAGGATGAGTGTTTGGATCAAGAACCAATAATTTCTTCTTCTTCTTCTTCTTCTTCTTCATGTTGTGATGAGGTGATGATCATAAAAACAAAAAAATCAGAAATAGAAAATCATGATAATTTCTTTGATGAGCTTGAAGAATTGCCCATTCCTCCACCTTTTTCAAGCACCTTGATGAGATCAAGCTATTCTTTTGATGAAATTAGGATTTCTGCTGCCCCTTCTTGATGTTAATGCTGTTTTTCTAGTGCTTAATTCCCTTTCTGTTCTTAGATATCTGTGCATATATATTATTATATCATCCTTATTAATTAATACTATTATTATCGGTATATCTTTATTCCATTTTAGTCTCTTCATATATTTTTATTATTCAATTTTACTTTTCCTAACTACAATAAATTCCAAATTTAATCTTTCAATTTTAATTTTTTCTTCGAAATTAATTAGTATCAATATAATAATAATAGTAATAATAATTTCCTTTATATGTTTTTATTGATAATAAAAGAAGGAAATGTCTACACTAAAATGGAACAAATTTAAAATATAAGATCAAAAGGTGATATTTTAAAACCTTAAAAATAGATGATTTTTTTTTCCTGTTTTTTCTTTCTTTTTTTCATTTAAAGTTTAATACCCTTTAATTTTATTTATTTACTTTCTTCTAAGTTGAAAGGGATATGGGGGAGGAAATTAAAAGTATAGAGCAATAAGAGAGAAAAATCTTAGCTTTTGGTATTAATTTTGTGAGAGAGTATTTGGCACAATTACATCATGGTATGGGTATCCTATCTACCATGTGCAATTTGTAGGCATTAACTTTGAGTTTCTAAAGTTTGGACCAACTTGGATTTGAGAGATTTGAGGTATGCATGTTTCTTAACCAATATTATAGAAATAAATATTTGAAAATCAAAAATATATATATATATATATATAGAGAGAGAGAGAGAGAGCTTGAGAAATTTAAATAATTTATTCAACTTTTTCTTTTTAATATAATGTATTTACAAATCATAAAGCAATTATTAAATATTAAGTTAAATATATAATTTTATTAATTATTTCATGAACATGTTTAATCTTAATTAAAACTCTTGGTTTAATTATCATTTTGTAATATCATATTATTTTTTAGAATAACTATTGTAAATAATAAAATTGTTCAAAATATTTATAGAATATAGTATAATTTCAAATTTTATTAATAATAGATATTGATATATTTTTATATGCGTATATCTATCAATATCTAGCAATGTCACCGATAAACATTGATGGAATTTAAAATTTTGTTATATTTTGTAAATATTCTGTTACATTTTTATATTTAAAAATGACCATATTTTTTATAGGTATATTTTTGTTATATTTGTAAATAAGTTAGCTCTTTTTGTTATATATATATATATATATGAAAAACACTATTATGGATTGGTCTTACGATCAAAACTACTTAGTTATAATTATTTTGTTTATTTTTGATATATTTATGCATTTTCAACTTTGGAATTCAAATTTTAAGGTTACTCTAGACATAGAAAATTTGTTTAAAAGTTGCATTATTAAGACAAAAAAAATGTGATTTTTTTTTCAAAAATGTTTCATGGGTAAATATTTATATTCAAACCCAAATTCTAGAAACAAAAACTATCAACTACTCATGAAACATACACACAATATCATCTGCGTACAAAAACACAAACATAACGTCGTTTATTTTCGAAAATTTTTGTTCAATTTTTAAAGTTTGGATGGACACTTCTAATTGGGAGTTCAATCGCCTTAATTGGTAGGTACTAAAAAAAATTATATCATTGAAGTTAGGTTGTAATTAATGTTTTGAGGTATGCGATTTCAGTCGTATCAAATAATTAATTCATTTTTTTAAAAAATATTTTTAATTGAATTATAGTACGAAAAACTATAGACAATTTTTTTTTTACCGTTTAGCAACCATTTCGATTTTTGTTTTTGTTTTTAAAAATTAGATCTACTATTTTTTCCATATCTTACGATAATTTGTATAATTCGCGATTAAATTACTAGTCGAACACAACTATTTGAAAGTTAGTTTTTTAGTTTTCAAATTTTGAATTACTTAATTTTAGAAAAACAGAAAACAAAATTGTTATGTTATGGTTGTACGATGAAAAAGTGATATTTGAAGAGAAAGAAAAATGGCACGTGAATCACGAGTGTGGAAATGATAAAGTATATATACCTAAAAGACATTGTCTGCTTTTTGGTAGTTGTGAACCTCAGACATCTTTTACTTTCTCTTTTAACTATATATCACACACACACACACTATATATACATATATATATATATATATATGTATGTATGTATTTCTTTTTGTTCTTTCCTTCCTCTCCTCCCATTTCTCTTATGTTTTGTTCAAGTAATTTAAGAAAGGAAGGAGGATTCGAAGTTAAAACCTCGGAGGATGAAACATCGTATCAATTTTTACGAACGTAAATTTTACTTTGGTTTCAACAAATAAACCCATTGGTAAACTAATGATGTCGCATTCACATGTATTGTTCTTAATTGGGTAGAAGTACTCGACATTTTATTTTGATGAAATGAACGTATTTGGTTTCAAAGAAACTAAGCAAATGTATCAACTAGCATACGTGAGAGTATTAGTGCCCATGAGGTTTATAGTTTAAATTTTTCATATTCCAATTGTACTACAAAAAAGTAAGTATTGTAGTCTTGTTTATAAGATCATAAATTAACCTAGTTGATATTATTTTTCAAACAACAATTTACCTGATAAAGGAACGACTAACTACAAAATTAAGAGAAGAAGAAAAGTTGGAAAAGGGTATCCATATTAAACATATAAGTTAAATTACAAGTTTCATGTTCGAACTTATCTGAATTTTAATGTTTTTGTTTTTTGGTAACATCGAAGGTGTCTTGATCAGTGGTTTATACTTTGAGTTTTATGTCTAATAGATCATTATTTCTTTTAAACTTATTATCGAAACGTAAAAACAAAGACAATTTAGGATATTATTAGACGTAAAATTTAATTATATATCTAATAGATTTACTTATTATGAAGAAAAAAAAACACATGTCAATGATTTAGTAAATACAAAACTAAAAGTTTAAAAACCAATTAAAGAACTATAGAAAAATATCATGATAAATCTTTGATTGTCCATACCAGACCATGATAAACACATATAGCAACTATTCGTGGTCGCTAATCTGAGCTTAGACATCTAGTAACAGGACAAAAGGTTTCAGATTCAAATTCCTCCACCTAAAATTGTACTAAAATACATGGTTTTTCCACCAAAAAAAAAATTGCATATCATGACAGACTACAATATGTTAATATATTCATAAATATTTTGATTTATTTTATTGTATTCGAAAATAACTTTAATTTTTTTCTACCATTATCTTTTTTCTTTTATTATTTTTTTTATTCTTTTTCTTTTTTACTTTTTTTTTTCTTTAATTTTGTTGAAGAAAAAGAAATAGGTGAAGGTCAGCCAACCCAAACCAAAGTCCACTTTGTACTTTGTGTACCTATATATATATATATATATATATATATATATATATATATATTGTATATATGCATAATCCTAAACTACCTTTAACTTCAAGGGCTGTCCTTTATTCTGCCCATATTAATTATTCTTTTGAGGAAGCTTTCAAATAGTTTTCATCCTTCCAATTTCAATTAACTCCTATCAACAATACTTCAAAACCTGTTCTTTGTTATCGATTTAGTACAATTTTAATTATTTTACGTTTATCGTTTTTTTACTCTTATCAAACTAAAATACTTTATACATCAAATTCATATTATTATAACCCAAACTTAAATAATTTACTTTACAAACACAAACTACTATAACTCAACCTTTTACCTTTTTATTTTTTGTTTTGTGTAATTATAAATAAATTATTAATATTTTACCAATAATGATGAAAGATGATTATATGAGAAGAAGGGTAATTTATATAAAGGTAAGCATAAATTGCTTTTTAGGAATTATTATGTGGAGGAGAAAAAAACATCTTGTGGTTAATAGTAAATATTGAAAGATCCATTTTGATAGTGAAATGGTATAAAAGAACACTTTGTAAAACTCTCCCATTAGCTTTTTTCAAGCCAATAAAATCAAATGACTCAAAACTTTACATATATGAAGCAAAATTATTTCATTTTCACTACTTTCATTTTCAATTTGCAAAAGTTAGGAAAGCATCAATTTATTAAATAATTGCAAACTGTTAACCATAATCATAGTAATCAAAAGCTATTCAACATTTTATATTCCCGAATTCTTCATGCTTTACGTGCCTAAAATAAATCAATTTACACATAAAATCTTTCACCTATTTTTGTAAATTAAAAACGTTTTCATAAATTAATATTATTGTTCTTATTAGTATTCTCTACGTTCAAACTTAAATAATAGAGAGTGATTTGCTATCTTTAACCATAATTCCATGAAAACCTATTATATCTTTTGATAATTTTTATCTTGTGATATGTTATAACTATTCAAGTTAATGTGATTGTGCTAAAGTAGTTTATTCTTTTGTGTACAAATTTAATTTGGACCATAGATATGAAGCATCAAGTTCTATTAGCAGAGATGTCATATTATATCGTCGTTTCTGATCTCATTGCAACAGCATAAAAATGATTGCATGACGATGTGGTTTAAGCTTTTGTGTACACAACAATCTAAACTATAAATATGAAACATAACAATTTAACTAAAGACATATATTCGATGAGTATATAATCATACCTTTTTTTCCGTTTAAACTATTCATGTTGAAGTGGTTACATGATGAAATGTGACATATCTTTCCGTGTCAATAAAATATCACAAAACTATATACAATATCACAATCAATCAGTGAAAATATATTTGAATTGACAGCCACATTATTTTGCCTCATTACAATAATTCAAGCTGAAATAGTTATAAGACGAATTAATGTTTTATTTGTTGTGATTTTAATATAAATATAAAACATCACGATCTAATAGTAAAGATATATTTAAATGAACAATCATATCTTTTGTCCTTCAAAATATAATTTATAGTTTATCTCACTCCAAAAGGTTATTCCTTTTCATATCAAACAAAGTAAAAGATTATATTCAATTTTTTTACAATAAAAATGAAATAATGAAGACATGATATTAAGCTAGATCTAACTTGGTTTTCACTCGATCTACATAAACTTAGACTATCAACCTTAAAGTCTAAAAGTCTAAAGTTCGTCCATCTCGAATTTCAAATGACAAAAAATACACACATCTTTATCCCACAAAAAATTTCAAAATCAAATTAAAATAATAACATATATAGGCACTTTAACAAAGTCTCGTTTATTTAATTAAAGTTATATGCTAATGAATCACCTGTCTCCTTTGAGTTTACACTCTTTAGAGGAATTTGGAAGTACTTTCCCGGCAACCATAAGGGCCAAAACCCTACAAGTATCTTTATTTTCTTACAAAGGCAAGGCACCTAGTGCTTTTTAGCCTTTATTTCAAAAGCTAAAAAGTATGATAAATTTTAAGGGAAAGTAGTATTTGGCATAACTAAAGTACACTTGACTACCACCAAAAACACTTCAAATTACTTTTGGGGGGAGCAGTAGTAAAAATAATACTTTCTTCATTCTTTCACTTCAAACACACGCTAGAAACATCATCAGATTTCCCCATTTTTCAAGGAAAGAAAGATACAAAATGGAAAACATCATCAATAATGACTAATAATGCTACTTCGGTACCAAATTTCTTAAGAAACATATCCATAATGTAACAACTCCATTGAATAAAAAAATCACTAAAATTTCAGAAACAACCAAGTTCACCTCCCTGCAACGTATATGGAAAGCTACTGAATGCATTAGAAATTCTCAATGAAACCTAACACATATTAACCCACAAATAAGAAAGTGACTACACAATAATGCCCTTTTTTTTTATAGGGTCGGCGGGATCTTTTCACAATAATCAATCAAATATTGACTAGTGTTAGGCCAGTATCATTCATGTCATCCCAACCAACCAGAGAGGAAATTTCTTTTAATCAGGGCAGTAGCTTTAATGAACGTTTCAATAAAATAATAATATCTTGGTGGTATAAGGAAACAGCAGTAATTCAATGGGCATTTCAAGATTTCTCAAGCTTAAGCTACGATGAGAGCATGGAAGCCATGTTTGTTAATGGTCAAAATCTGCATACACTACGATGATTTTCACTTTTAAATCTACAAGAATATCTAATCGGTTGCACGGCAGGATAAAATTTAAGCATCCGGCTTGTCTTCAGTGGAAGCTGCTGCTGCTAAAGGTTGGAGAGCTTTGAGAGGATTCATTATAACTCCATCTATGAGTCCATAGTCTTTAGCTTCTTTAGCACTCATAAAGAAATCCCGATCCGTATCCTGGTTAATCTTCTCAAGACTTTGACCGGTGTGGTATGAAAGATACCCGTTAAGATTTGCTTTATGATGCAACATTTCATTTGCCTGACAACCAAGTAAGAATTTAGGGACTAAGTTGAAAATGCTTGAAATTAACAAGGACAAAATTGAAATCTAAGGCAATAGCACATTCCTACCATAATCGTTGATGGAAAAGCAATCCTAATTTTCCTACTGAAAATTTTGTTCAAGGAAAATGAAAATTTTCATTTTCGTGAAGGATTACCAAATGATACCCAGCTCAAATAATTTGACTGGGCTAGTGTGGATCAATTGCAACATTGCCAGATTGATGAAATTGTTAATCAATCGACCCAGAGGGTCAAAAACATCTGCCAAAAATCCTCCAGTTGAACAAGTTGGAGGCACGATCAATTTTGAGCATCATGACTTTGTGAGGTATGAGTAACAAGTGGTGCCAGTTGAAATTTCTTAGCTTTAAACAGAGTGGAACAACCGAACAACTATAGGTTGAAGATTCAAACCCAAAGGTTTTAAATTCTTGCACACTTTTTAAACAATCAAATGTTGAAGAGCTAATTGTGAGGTCACTTGAGCGGCTTAAGGTGACCCAAACACACTTCCTATCATTTATCTCCATCTCCAAAAATATAGAATTCAAACACTTCCTCTCACTGAATTCTCTTTACTCTTACTTATTTCACTCTATACACTCTTTTACCAGTCTTTTCCAACACCTAAACTATCTCATTAACTTATTAATTTGTCCCCATAGAAATCCTCTCCCTAGCTTCTTCTACATATATGCCTTCTCTCAACAACTTTATACCTACAAAATTTTCCCTATGTTCCCTCTCGACGCACATTTTTCTTTGGCTAATCTTTCTTTATACACTCCCTCGCTATAATCTATTTACCAACCAAGAGGATTTATAGGGATACCTGAATATCAATGTCAGTCTGTCCACCCTGAGCACCACCGAGAGGCTGATGGATCATTATCCTTGAATTTGGCAAACTGTATCTTTTTCCTTAAGAAATAAACAAGAAGATGCAGACTTAACACACAGCAAAAAACTTCATTTATTTTTTAAAAGAGAAATATTTAATTTAAGAAACCTACAAAAATAAAATTCAAAAGATGTTAACAGTCTAACTTGTACCTTTAGTTCCAGCGCTAAGCAGGAAAGCTCCCATACTGTTAATAATAGAACAAACAGAAAATCCAATGTAAGAACAAATTCTTAACTAAAAATAAGAGGGAGAAGTCGCATACAACAGCTATAGGTTAGGAAAACTCCTCCTAGTCATTCATACTCCAACCCTATCTCTCCTGAGCTATTCATTCAAGTGCACCAGAAAAACTGAGTCTATGTTGGAGTTGGCATCAGCGCCAAACTTAGAAGCATTGTGGGAAAACAATAATGAAGGCTCCAGGCTTTACAAAATTATACGCAATATGCAGGCCATATAACTAGTCCATTATAGGATAAAATGATGACTGGAACCAAGAAGAAGTCATGCCACTAGTTTTGATAATAATTCTTCCCAACACAGTTCGGCAATGCCATGTTAAATCGTAAACAAAATGGAAATAAATGAAGAAAAGAAGAATAAATCAGTTTAAAAAGTACTGATACAATGAATATTGTACCTGGCTGCTAATCCAACGCAGACAGTAGAAACGTCGGGTCTAATATGTCTCATAGTATCAAAAATGGCCATACCTACATAAATCCATGTTAATCAGTAATTAAAAGATAAAGCCCGTCCCAGTTTCCAACAAAACAAATAATCACTGATATGGTTTCCGGTTTCAATATTACCAGCTGTAACTGATCCACCAGGGGAATTTACATACATCACAATATCCTGTTAAGCATACCAAAAAATTATGTCAATCAGTTAGTTATACAGAAAACCTGATGAACTATATATGAACTACTTTCTTAAAATGAATTGAGAGCAAAGAAAGAGAACCTTATTGGGATCAACAGCATCAAGGTATAGAAGTTGAGCAACAATGATGTTTGCCATATCATCATCAACAGCTCCACCACAACGAATAATTCTCTAATCCAAAAGCAAACAAAAGTATCAACAGATGATGATAACAACCTACAAGTGCAACATAAAGCCTGTGTCAAGGAAATAATTAACACAAACCTACACCCTTACATATTGAAAAAGCTGGCTTATAACACTTTGGAAGCGTTCTTGCACCATTGGAGGAGGGCCTTGCCCTTGTGCGTAAACAGGGAAGTATGGTGAAGATGGAACTTGCACATCATCCCTGTGAATTATACAGAACAGAATTCAAACCATTTCCATGTTTAGTATTTCAATAACTGATAATGATTGTAGCTGATCTTTGGCCCCAAAACAACGTATGCAAAACTGCTAGTTAATCAATTTGTGTACCTTATAGACCAAATTCCTTGGCGAGAATTCCTATCCATTGATGAAAACTCCCCCGAGTACATGGCTTTTACTGGAGAATTCTTGAGGTTCCTTCCACCTCCAACTAATTTTCCTAGTTTCCTGGAAATAGTGGGAAAATTACCCGGTGCTACTACGATTAGAAATAATAGACATACAAAAGAATACTAAACTTATGCAACAGAAAATAAGATTATCAAGAACAAAAGAACGGAAGTTGAGTAAGTCTATCCCCAGGAGTGTAAAAAATTGAGGTTAAAACCAAACCAAACCAAAATTTCCCAATATCAGAACCATCAAAAAACACCTAGGGCGTGCACTTGACACTAGTAATCTCCAAATACCCAAAATCAATCTGGACATCAAAAGCATTCAATTTCAAAGTTAAACAAAGAAATACACCAATTTAGGCAATTCATCACAATATAACCAACTACCCCACACATTCACAATCCTTGCCATTCAAACGAACTACCCAAATACTACTAAAACCCCAATTGAACCAACATTGCATATAAACACAAAAAAACGAAGACAACCCAGAAGAGATACCTCGAGTGAAAAGGCTCCAGTGGAAGAAAGAACTTCTGGGAGTCAGAAGAAGAGCTAGAATTTGGAACAGAAACGAGAGAGTTTAATCGGAAAGACGAGGCAGATGTGTAGGCGAAAGTATGGGCCATTTTTGCAGGTAAAGGTTGGGAAATATCACAGGAGAAAGTGAAAGTGGCGGAGAATTAGGAGGAGGCGTGAGTTGGGAGGAAAGTCGGAGAGGCCTTATCCGCTGGAAGAAACCAACGACGGCGAAGATGGTGAAGGAGAAGAAGATGGGTCAAGCAAGTAATTTGTTGGCAGTGACCTCCGTGAATATCTCTTCTTCGGAAACTTCTCACACAGCCACTTCGCTTTCACAAACCCCGAGCCCGACAAGTCCAGGGCCGCAACCCATGTGAATTTAATGGGTCGGGCTTCATCGTTATGTATGCACCCAATTGGCCCATTAACGACTTTCATCAGAAATGATGAAGAATACCTTGCCGTCAAACCAAGTAATAACAGACCTATCCTTAATACACATCCATTTTTCATTTCGTTTCACCGATCTCGATCTCGAATCTCAATTGAATATTCATTTGAATCTTTTAAGTTCTGAAGTTGTATACCTGAGATTTCATCTCAAAACCAATTGATAAATGTCTGATTTTTTTTAGATATAAAGGAGTGAAGGTTTGAACCATGAATCCAATAGTTGTTAGTATAAAGGGATGAGGGTTTGAACTACGAATCTAATGGTTGTCATTGCATTATATTGTGTTTTGTGAAGGATTGGATTTGAATGTTTAGGGCATTAACTTAATGGGACCATTTTTCTTTCTCTTGCGGTTATATATGTATATTCTTCTTTCTAGCTATGAATTATGTATTGGGTGGAAACAATTCCCACCAAAGCTAACAATTCTTCCATGGTTTCAGAAATCCTTGAGAAACTCTTTTATAGGTTTAAGAAAGTAAGACATAACAACATCATTTAGTGGCCACTCCTTATGATCCTCAAACCAATGGCCAAGCCAAAATATCAAACATGGAGGTGAAGAATTGGCATAAAATAGAAATGGAAATTTTATTAAATTTTAAAGTATAAAATAAATAGTAAATATATACATTATGGTTTATGTTGTAATTAAAGAGTGCAATTTCTTAGTAAATTTGAAAAGAATTTGACTGACCGTGAAAGTATGATAGAGAGAAGCGAAGTATAGAGGAAAGAATAAAAAATGAAGATTAGAATAATAAATTAAGATATTATCTTTTTGTTTTGTCATTGCCAATTTGCCATCGAAACACTTTACAAAATTTATTCATCGGAGAGAATGAACGAATACTTTTCGATTACTCTTCTCCATATGAACACTTTGATGAATTGAAGAAGAAGAAGAAGAAGAAGAAGAAGAAGAAGAAGAAGAAGAAGAAGAAGAAGAAGAAGAATAAGAATTGGCATATATAAATCCATCAATAGAATTAATCATCTTCTCCAACTCGCCTCCGGTTCAGTCGGTTTTTACAGAAGCAATTTCGAAATGGCCAAGCAGTTACTGGCGTATTTGCTCATCTTCGTGCTAAGATTATCCAATGGAGAATCCACTCCCATCTCTGCAAAAGTATCATCGCAAGTCGTCAGATCAGTCAGTACAGCCGTCAAAACACTCTCCATTCTACCAGCATCGCGTGCATCGATCGATTCCACTCCAGCTTTTAGATCTTCAATAGCCATATCGAAATTCTCCAGGCAAGTATCGTAACAAGCGATTTCTGTCTCCGATGCTGATGAATCTTTACGAAGTGAATTCAATGTTGCAATTGCTTTCGTTACCTCTTTAATCGATTCCTCAATCTCTGTTTTCAGTGCTGAAGCTGGATCCACTTTCGTTCCCTCGATGTGAGATGAAATCGAAGTTTTACATAGTTGAGGATTGCTCGTCACATCGCAAATCTCCACCAGATTCGTCTTCACAGTCGATGCTGCCGTCGATATCAAACCATCCGAATGCAAATAGTCCAAACCAAGTAGTCCTGAGTCTTCTTCATCAGATATTTCGTTAGAGGAAGATTGATCAGACGTCGATGTTTGTGGTGAGGTTGCCTCTGGTGGCTGCGAAACGGTGGTAACGGCCGGCGGTGACTGATCAGGGGCAACTTGAGGGGAAACGGTTTGTTCAAGAAGTGGAGGAATGGCAGTGGATTCAACGTCGGTGATGTTGATGTTGAGAGGGACACAAATGGCAATGGCAGAGAAGAAGACAGAAGAGAAAGCGAGGAGGAGGAAGACATTATTGATATTATTATTGATGAGCTCCATTTTTATTCTGCTGTTCTCTTCCTCCAGAGAACAAGAGAAGATGAGAAAGGTGAAAAGAAAGGGGAGATGAATGAGATTGTGGAGGGAAATGATGATGGAAGAGATGGGCTTTGTAGAAGATGAACAACAACAACAGCCATTGAAGCTCGATTCAACTAACTCCTACAAATAGCTAAGCCTAATTTTCTTTTGCTCTGAAATTTTCTTATTGCATTTCCACCACAATTTCCTCTCTCTCTCTCTCTCTCTCTCTCTCCCTTCTTACTATTTTTAACATTAACAACAACCATTTTTAGAAATTCTGTTGGATATCCATCCATTCTTTCAGAACTAAAATACCCAAAATCAAAGGCTACATTTTTCAAATTCCTATCTCTATTACTTCTTTATTTCCTAATATATCATTTGCAGATTTTTTCTAGAATGTATCAATAATCTAACTATAATGTATCATAATTTTTGTTTATATAAAGGGATGCTTCAAACAAGCATTATATTTGGAATTATAACTTACACAAGGATTCAATTCGTTGTTAACACATTAAGAATAGGCTAAAGTTCGTCAAACTCAATATTGCAATGTTTGCCTTCAATGTAAATAATGGTAACTCTTGGATGTCTTATTCATTATAAATTTTTATATGTAGATAAACATTATTGGAGTATATCAATCTCAAGTACTTTTGCCAACGAGACTCTTATTCCGAATTGAGTATTTGGAAGATATCTCAATCTCAAACTATTAAAATCTAAACGTCCACAATCTTTTCTAATTTATATAGTGAAAAACCAAAGTTGTAAAATAGATGGGATATATCTTCTATCCCAAATGGAATGAAGTTAACCCTTACCGAGAGTACGTGAGAACATGCCCAAGTTGGAGGCAACTTTTGAGTTGTTTGAGCCTATAAAACAACAATTTCTAGATTTTTGAAATCATAATATTCAATTTTTGGTGTGTTAAAAAAATATATTTTTAAGTGTAATTTAAAAAAAACAAGTCATTTTTTTAAGGAAATCAAGCTTTTGAATAGGCTTTTTTTTAAAGATATGAACAAAATATTTAAAGAATTTTGAAAACAGAATAAGCCCAAAAATCTACGATAAAAAATACAAAAATGTCTCAATCAATGATACATGATTGACTATTTTTTTAAGTTCTTTGTATTTGTAGATTTCCATTTTTTTCAATATTCTTGTTTACATTTGACTATTTAGATTTATTTTTGCATTGTGGCATAAATTTTCATGGAAATAGTAAATAAAAGAGGAGGGATAATAAGCAAAAGTCCTTTCAAGGCCATTCCCCATAAAAGGGGCTACAAGAGCATATATTTACAAAATCTATGAACCACAATGAGAATAAACAACACTGCCATGGGAAAATTGAAACAGCACTTCTCCACAATGACCAGCAGAAAGTCTGAAGAAATTTAACACCCCCTTCCTTCTCCCACCATTCACCATTACAAAGTCCCCAAAAAGATTACACCACCATGTTCTTTCAACGTTACCTACCCCCTCTTCTCTAAATATGATGCAAAACCAAAAAGAAAGAAAAAAGAAAAAAAGAAAAAGGAGGGGTAGAGATGGCAGGGGATTCTACCGACTCAACGGGAGATTCCAAGTTGCCTTGCTTTGAAACTTTCATCTTCCCTCATGAAGATCTTCGGAGAAAATTGCTGTCCGAGATACATTGTCATTGTCAAAAGCACTTAAACCAGAATAAGGACCAGAAGAGAACATTGAAGAGGATCCATCAGACTCGAAAGTTGTGGACGACTGTCTAAGATTGGTTCGATTGTTGGAGGATGGTACGATGGAGTCTTGGTATTCTGTAACGCGTTGCACCATTTTAAGAGACTGTACAACTTCACCCATAGTTGGACGTTGGCCAGCCTCAGGAGCAACACAGGCTGCAGCAATGGTACACACCCGCACAAAATCTTCCTTCGGATACTTTCCTCCGAGTCGTGGGTCAGCAAGTTCTTCTAACCGATCCTTGTCTCTCAAAATCGGCCTCGCCTGAAATGAATAAATATATTGTAAACATACACTAATTTTGTAAACATACAGCAAGTTCTGCATGCAGATTTATCAACATCGAACAATGAGAAGAATAGGAATTGCTCCATGAAAACGCACCCATGTGACCAGATTCTCCTGTCCAGATGGTTGTGACATATCTACAGGTTTCCTGCCAGTAAGCAACTCGAGAAGTACAACTCCGTAGCTATAAACATCACTTTTAACAAGTAAATGGCCAGTCATTGCATACTCAGGGGCGACATATCTGTGCAATTAAATTGCATTCCATCAATTCCCAAAATTCAATATATAAACATTGACAACTTTGAGAAGGGGAATGCGACAAACCCAAACGTGCCCATCACACGAGTAGAAAGGTAATTAGCCCTGCCTTCCGGAGCTTGTTTAGCAAGACCAAAGTCAGCAACTTTAGCATGGAAGTTGTTCTCAAGCAATATATTTGACGCCTTAAAGTCTCTGTGTATCACACATGGTTGCGAGTCTTCGTGAAGGTAAGCGAGCCCTCGGGCAGCATCCAGTGCAATCTTCATCCTAGTGTCCCAATCCAAAGGACAATTAACACCCAAAGGACCTGGGGAAAAATTTTAACTTGTAAACATATTTTTCTAAAAATCGTTTAAGCTCAATTAAATTGCCTTCATTTAAAGTTTCTCCAAATACTGGTCCACTTAGTAAAAAGAGGTAATGGATACCGTGGAGCCAGGCCTCCAAGCTTCCATTTGGAACAAGTTCATAGCACAGCAGATTTTGTGAAGAGTCGCGATTACTGTAGTAGCCAACAAGTTTAACAAGATTTCGATGATGCAATCGGCTAAGCATCTCAACCTCGACCAGAAACTCCTTGTCACCTTGTTGGCCTCCACTTGTAAGCCTCTTGATTGCAACAGCTGTGCCGTCACTTAAGACACCCTTAAAAACCCTGCCAAATCCACCCTCCCCCAGAATACTGGCTGCTTCAAAGTTATTAGTTGCTTCTTTAAGCTCTTCATAAGTTAAAAATCTCATACTTGATGGATGAGGGAAAGATCCTGCCACAGGCACTTTGTCCTCAACCCTTGGTTTTTCTGAGATGTTAGAAGAACGGGTGAAAATAAGGTTGACATAGAAGTAAAAAGAAATTATAAAAAAAAATATATGGAATTGTGGAAACAATAACATAGATGGTGTCCTATATTCACTGTATAGAATTCAGAACCACGTATTAGTTTTTTGAGGATAGAGGAGCAAAAATTGTATATAATGTTGTCAAAACCACAGCTTAATTCATCGATGGTCTTGTTTTTATCACAAAATGAATTAACTTTAGTTGTCCGTAGGTTCAAGGTGGTGACAGAGATGCTTTTCAAAGGCTGGGTATAAACTATACAGAAAGGGAAGAAATTAAAGGGCACAATCATTCATAATTTTACACACATACCAATTACTAATGGAGGTGCTTCAGTCTTTCCACAATGAGATGTGCATAAGCAAATTATCAACACAAATAGAATGGCAATGAACAAAAAACCAGCGCCAATGCCAAGAAGAAGTGTCAGATTAGAATGGCGTCCTTTACTAGGAGAATTCGGTGATGTAGAGGCTGGAAAATGATATGCTGGAGCTGCTACAGGTGATGCAGAAGCTATAGGAGCTGTAGAACAAATGAAGATATAGTAACAACACAGTAGCTTGAAAACAATTGCAACTACAGACATCAGCAACAGCATTTTAAGCACGGGGTAGCCTAATTCCTCAATTATTCATACACCACTTTCTTTTTATAAGTATTCATACATTACTAATTTATAGTCTTTGTGTACTGCAATAACACTCAGAATTTCAGAGCTTTTTTTTATAGCATGACTTTGAATTAAGAACTTATTTTGTACAGCATAAGCTTTCAGGACCAAGAGAGTGGGTAAAATTATCAACTTCCTCTAGCGTGCATTTTTTTTTTTTCCTGCTTTTTGAAAGGAAATGATTACTTTTCATTAATAGGATGAAAAGAGACTAAAGCTCAACTTAAGACACATAATAACATGCATTTAAAGATACATAATATGAAAAACAAGAAATACAAATCTAGGTAGTCTCCCAAAAACAGAATGCACAGTACTAATTCTCCATCTACAATATAGATCACTGCAAATCAAATTCTAAACAAGACGTAAACTAGCGAATAACAAGTTCTACAAAACCAAGAGCTACAGTAATAATGTCCTTCGTGTCATGCACTGCTATATAACTGTTTGAAATATTGGATGTACCTTGAGAAGGAGGAGGAGGCTTAAACCAGGTAATATTGAGAAGACTGTAATCGCCAACCAGCGTAGGATCCAGACGAACTTTATGCATTGTAAGTGAAGAGTTTATTGCAGATGCGTCAGCTGCAGAAAAGCTGATCCCAGTGTGGGGAGTAATGTCCATTGAGATATTTAACCTCGATAAACTAAGTACATAAAAGTTTATCAGCTCAATCTGAGAGACTCGTAAACCAAGTTCAGAAGCTAACTCTTCGAGAAAAAGTTTCCAATTAGGATTCTGTGATATGTTTAAGAGGAGGAGATCAATTTTTATGGGATACACACAATGGCAATCATCACCACTTCCTCGTTTTAGCACCATGTCAGGTTTGCAACAGTCTGCTAAATGATGAATAAAACCAGAAGCAAGACTCAAATAAGCAAACATGTCAACAAATAAAATTAATCTACGTAGCTCAGTTTTAATCCAAAGACAACTGCAAGAAAGAAAATATCAGAAAAAAAGGGAAGAACCTGCTGCAATAGGGGAAAGTGGTGGCTGAGCTAAGCCGGAGGGAATAGCACCAGCAGTGGATTGTATGGGAGCAATGTTTTCAAGCCTATCATCAGGAGGAGCTGGTCCACTTTTCATCAGTGGTTTGGAAAAATTTGAACTTGTGGGTGGGTGACCAGAAGTGATAAGATGCCCAAAATAGGGAGGAGATGAAGGTGCTAGTCCTGACATATATTTCCGGTGGTGATGTTGGTGAAGAGGCAATTTCACAGGTAGAGGGATATCGCGAGTAGCAGGTGCAACCAAAGGCGTTGGTGGTATGTTGGCAACATCGGCAACATCAGCATTGGTTACAGTAATCACAAACCACAATAAAATCAACTGTTTTGGAAACCGGAAAGAGACATGTTCCAATATACCTGCATTATAACCTACAAATCAAGGTTTCGTACGCTGAAATATGTGTCGACATAAATAGTATGTATAGTGTCTCCTTCTAAGTATGCTACCTTAGGCTTCTAAAGGGCCTTGGGAAAATTACTAAAGAAGGTACATATAGCAGCTATCTAACCGTGCATACTAAAAGAAATCTGATCCTGCAAAGCCATGTTTCACGTAGCTCACATATTCATTACCAGTAGGGGCAGAGCATAAGGAATCCTCCTTTTGGATCGTCTTAAATTAAATTTCAAAATTTATATAAAAGAGTTAGGGTAGCAAATTTCTATGTCTAGTATTTTCTGAAATTATCAACAAAATGGTGAAACCATACAAATAGTTAAAAACGTTTGCCCTTTCCTATGAATCCTTTTTTGCTGCAACCCTAACTTCCAGGAAAGGTTTCACGTTTCAGTACCAGGATTCTCATATCTACTATTTCTGGAGAACACTCAGCACTTAATGTTCATAGAGTCTACCACTTGAATAGAATAGGATAAAGGATTACAACAATTTGCCATCCTTATAACGTTCATCACTTGAAAACTACAGAAATGGATATCCGAAGTGGAACAAAGGTCAGCGAAGAAGGTGTCGGCAAGCGTGATGTCACAGCACTAGCTCAAGAAAAAACGAAAGCCAGGCTGATCATCAGTCAAGCACATAAACTCAAACAGAGGTGAATCAATTTCGCATCACCAGTTTCCTAATTTCCATCTGAAGCCTTATATTTCATCCAATACCCACCGACGTTTTCTCCCTACCTAACAAATCATATAAGATTCAAAATCCCAAACTGACCAAATCACAATCTTCACATTGACAGCCACCAAATGTCACAAGAAAAGACCATTCAAACCCCATCAAGCCCAGATAGGAAACGCAGAGAAACAGCTAAAACAAACATACCTGCGGTGAAGGAAGCCGCAGGCACCGACATCACCGACGCGTCAGATCTGTTAGATTTAGATCAAAACGCGAAAGAGAGCATTCCGGAAATGAGCGTCGGTAGGAAGCAAAAGCAGAGACGATGCAAAAGCGAAATGGAAATTAGTGAGTCCAAGAAAGAAGAATGACCAAAGTCGAGTAGTAACATCACCGAAAAAGGGGAATCGAAACGGAACCCAGAAAAGCAGAAGGTGTGAGTGAATGAACTAAAGAATGAATCAGAGAATGAAATGGAAAAAAGACGAAAAGGGTGTTATGGGAAGTTGTTGTTGTTGTTCTTCTTCTTCTTCTACGCCTGACAATTGAAAAAGTGAGTGAGAGAGTGAAAGAGGACTGAGGGGGGGAAGAGTTTTGTGTGTTGAAGTTTGGATTTTTGGGGGGTTTTTACAGAGGACAAAATACGAGGGGTTTGATGATTTGGAGTCTTTTTTTTGGAGGATGCGTGAGAAAGCAGAGAAGTAGAGAGAGAAAGAAGAGAGTGGGGGTTTTCGATGGGCTGCCATTGCCATTGCCATTGCCATTGCCATTTTGCATCTTCTTTTCTAACGTGCGCACTTAACGGAAAAAGGACAAATTAACGGTAAAAAGAGAAAAGAAAAAATGTTTGCGTCACTCCGATCTCTAACACTTCTCTATGTTTTCTCTCCCCCATCTCTATCCCTCTATTCATTTTTTTAATAAATAATATCCTCTTTTGTTAATCCTCCATTCCCCATTTTATTTTTGACACAAAGTATTATTTCAAAAAATTACCATTCTAGTTTCTAGCATAATTTTTTTTTGTACCGAATCTTGAAAATACAAGTTTTTTAATCTACTGGATAGGAGTGTTCAACATTTAATTCGGTTTTGAAATTAAACCATGGTGTATAATTCACTTTTAAAAAATGTTCGATTCAGTTCAATTTCAAATTTGATGTACTTCTAATTTTCCTACTTTGGATGTTTTGCTTTAAAGAAATTGATGGAAGAGATAATCGGAGAGGTCAATGGAGTAAGAAATGTGAGAGACTAACCTACGAATGAGGTGAAGTGTGAGAAATCGATAAATGGTTGAATGAAAAAGAAAAGATGAGGTCAAAGAAATTTACTTTCACCAAATCATAGACTTATCTTTAAAATTCAAAGACAAAATTATGATTAAAAAAAAAGGTGTGTTTTTTTTTTATTTATTTTAATACCAAAATGAAGGGTTAAAATTTTACTTTTATATCCAACAGAAGACAGTGGAAAACATGGTAAAGGTAATAAAAAGCCCTAAATTTTGGGTTTGAGAGGAAGGTTTTGGTAAAGGATGATTTTTTGAACTAATTATTTCTACAGGGTTTGCTCAATCGAACCAATAGTGTTTTCTTCTTCTACGCGCAATATCTGACCTCAATATTTGAAGAACGTCTTCGCAAGAAGAAGGGACAAACGAGGGATCGATAGAGGGAATCGACAATGACAAGGTTTTACAAGTTGATCGCGATGCCGAGGGGGTGGCAGGTGGGTGCTGGTTGAAGTCACAGAGGGTGGGCTGAGAGAGATCCACAATGAGAGTTGAGACATGAGAGAGACCGATGTTGAGAGAATGGAGCATATCCAATCCAACCGCATTATTTGATTTGGTTTTTCGATGGATTGGTTTTTGCAATTTGGAAAACTAACAATCCAGTCTAAAATAAATTTAAATTTGTGATTAATACAACTCTAAACTTTTATTTTTGTGTTTAAAAGATTTGTGAATTTAAAATTTGAAAAAATTTTAGTAACTAAGTTTGTAATTTTGAAACTTCAAGAACTAAATTTATTATTTAATCTATTTTTTATATATAAAAAAGGATATTTAGATTAAGAATTATATTGGTAATGATTTAGTTAACTTTGTACTTTAGCAAAAACATGTAATGAATTATCTTTTGGCATGTTTACGACGATTTTTTAGTTTAAATTTTAAAATGATTTATATGTATTTTTTACGTGGTCAATAAAAACACATGACATTATCCTAACAACAGTAGTAAGACTAAAGATGACTGATGATTTAATTAGTAAGAGAACTGAATGATAGAGAAAAAAATTAGAAATTCTTAGATACTTCATATAGAACTATAATGATGTATTTATAGATAAAGTTGACCAAGATTGTTCTCTGAGATTTTTAAGTTGCTTTAAGATAATTAGGTAACCTAATAGGTCACGAAGCATTAACAGTTTCCTTTTGGCTAGGGTTGGTCTTGGTCTCTAGCAAGGTCGAGCATCTTTGCTACACCACTTCTTGGGCCAAAAAAAATGTGGGTTAAGGCATGAGAAAATCATGCCCCATTGAGCATTTGACAAGGTTGTGCCTCGAGTTGGTCAAGTCAAGGTTGAGCAAAGTAGTTTGGACCAATAGAGTTATGGCCATGTAAAAACTAAGGGTGCGTTTGGGGGAGGGAAAGAGTTATGGGGGAAAAGGATTATAATAATCCTAAGATTATGATAATCACAAGATTATGATAATCCTAAGATTATGACAATCCTAGTGTTATGATAATATGTGTTTGAGGGAAAGAATATAAAAGGTAGTATTATAATAGTATGTGTTTGGGGAAAAGATTATGATAGTAGTGTTATAGTAATATGTGTTTGGGGGAAAGATTATGATTGTAGTAATTTAAAAAATAATAATAGAAATTAGATTGAGTTATTTAGTAGGGTAATGTAGGGTTGTAAGAAAGTAAAAATAGAATAAGATAGGGTTATTTAGGGATTAGGATTATTTATCATATTCTTTGGGCCAAACACGGTTTGGCCCAATTTCCTAATCCTTTTCCCCCTAAAACCCCAACCCAAACACACCCTAAATGTTCAATAAGTAAGATATTTTTTAGTTCAACATACAACATATGAAAGTTTAATAGTTTCAAACTCTTGTCATTTTAATCAATAAAATATACATTTTAAGTTGTTAAATTCAATTCTATTTTGTCTGATGTTTCCATCTCAAAATTTTGAATCCAAACAATTATTTATGTATAGTTTTGTCTATGGGTTTAATTCTTAAAACAATTTTGTAAGTTCTTTAAAAGAATTGATAGCAACAACCATTTTGTTTAAGTGATGCAGTAAATCTCTCGAGTGTAACATCTTTTTCATGGTCTAATTGTAATTAGTGCACTTTTAACTTCCACCAAGGAAGTTATAATAAAACATAACTTAATTGCAACTTTTTTTTAATTGATTAGACATTTGCTATGCTTAAAGTGGTAGGAACGGAAACCAAATCGAAAAATACATGAACTAATATGGAACAAATTTTGAAGTATGAATAACATTTTAGCTTATAGAAAAATGTTCGGGATCATTTTAGTTCGCGGGAATATAAGAAATTTGAAAATAAGATGTCCAAGAATTAAAGATAAAATAAAATAAGAAAAATGACAAGTAAAAGAGAAAGTTAAAATAATAATAATTTTTTTTTTTAAAAAAAAGTCTGCACTGGTAGAACAAAATCAATGGTAAAAAGTAATAAAGATGCCTGGAAAAGTGATATTTTAAAAAATGAACAAAATTCATCAAACAAACATGAACACCAAATATCCAAATGCATTATCGCACAAAAGAGCCTCTAACCAAACAAGAACTTAGTGCATTTCAAGTTGGATTTGTTTTATTTGATTCACCAAAATATCTAAACGCAAGCTACTAATGGCAAAAAAAGAAGAAAAAAAGTTTAGAAGAAAGTGTTTTAAAGTTTTTTCTTTTATGATGGTAGAGAATAAATGAAAATTAACGCACCCTTGATTCTAACCAAGTATTGTGTATACATGTATACATACTATTTTCAATTATAGTAAAATTGACCAAGATATTTTAAAAAAATATAGCAAAGTTTAATATCAATAATAAACATAGATAGACATTGATAGATTTCTACACATAGATACATTTTAAACATCTCAAAATCTAGCAACAAAATAGATCACAATTAACTCATTTTAGTGTTAAACATTAACACCTATTTTGGAATGGCATTGGATTTAAAAAAGAAACCCTAAAAAAGTGTTATTCTTTTCTCGGCCGCACGAGGGGTATAACGAGCGTGGGCGGATGGGAAGATTAGTCAAAGAATTGAATCAGCCTTTATTAGCGGTTGGTTTGTTAGGTTTTGGAATTTGTCCTTCAAAATTGTCCATTCTTCAAAGTACATCTTTATAATTGATGTTTACACATACAATTTAAGAAATTTCTTAACTAAAGTCAAAATTCAATTGCTTATTCAAATTTGGAAGTTTAGTTAACCCATAAAATTATAAACTCACACAATATTTCATTCAATGTAATATTCCAGAGACTAAAAACTAGTACAAGTTAGATTATTGTATGAGTTATTTTTTATTTAGTACAATAGATAGATAGATTCTAAGCATATACTTTTTTTAGAACAAGCATAAACCTCTTAGTCATTAATAGGGATGTAAATCAGTCGAGTTGTTCTTAAAATGATATGATATAAGATGTATTTAATATTGTACTAAATAATGAGTTACAAAATTAATTGGAGCGGTAAATTGGAACAATATTACATTTAATTAGAATATTCTTATACAATTGGTTAAAATATACTTTTGGTCCCTAATTTCTAAAAAAATTTACTTTATCAACTTTAGTTTGTAACAATTCAATCTAAATTTTGATAGGCATCAATTTTTGCATTCAAGTTTGTAACAGTATCAAAGCTTTTTACCATTTTTTATTATTTTAAGATGTAGATTTTGTATTTTGTAAAATAATTGCGTTAAAAAAAGTCTATTAAATTTATACACTAATTTCCATAATAGAGATAAATTTGTTACGAATTTTAAATTAAAAGAATTAAATGGTTACATAATAAAATAAAAAAAATTATTAAATTGATACAAAATTGAAACCATACCAACTAAAAACTATTACAAACTAAATTGTTATTTCCATCCAAATTTATGGATTAAAAGTGATTTTTGGGCCATCTCATGCACGAACTTAATATTGATGGGCCATAACTAAACCTGTTTGGAACACGTCGGCCTACAGCCCAACAACAAAATCACTTCAAACGATTCGGGTTGTCCCGTCGAGTTTCCGGGTCAAATAGTCCGACCGATATCCCAAATTCTGAAATTCCCCCAAAAAAGATAACCCGACCTCGTTCGCCGTCGATTCTCTCTTCGGACTATTCACTGAGCTAGCCGAAACATTAAAATCCTCTTCCTTCCCGTCGAGTCGCCGTTCCGATTCCCAAAACCCTAGCTTCAGGTAAATTCTTCACAAATCTCTGATTGAGGGTTTCTACTCAATTTCTCATGCCGGTTTAGGGTTCTGTTTTGGAATCGTCGACCAACCGATCAGAATGTCGAAGAGGAAGTTCGGGTTTGAAGGGTTTGGAATCAACCGGCAAACTACTTACAATTTTGAGCGCTCTCAAGCTCCTCAGCGGCTTTATGTCCCTCCTTCGTCACGAGGCCATGGGCACGACAACTACGAAGATACTGATGTTGATAATATAGAATACGATGATAATGATGGGGAAGAGGCGAGTGGTAACGACGATGGTGGAGCTGGTGCTGCCGGTGCTGAAGAAGAAGAAATTGATCCTTTAGATGCATTCATGGAGGGAATTCACGAAGAAATGAAAGCGCCGCCACCGCCGAAACCGAAGGAGAAGGTGGATAAGTATAGGGACGACGAGGAGGATGATCCAATGGAGAGCTTTCTTAGGGCCAAGAAGGACGTGGGATTGACGCTGGCAGCTGATGCGCTTCATGCTGGTTATGATTCGGATGAGGAGGTTTATGCGGCTGCTAAGGCTGTGGATGCAGGGATGGTTGAATACGACTCTGATGATAATATGTTGATTGTTGAGAAGAAAAAAATCGAACCGATTCCTGCTCTTGATCATAGCTCCATTGATTACGAGCCCTTCAATAAAGATTTCTACGAGGAGAAAGCTTCAATATCAGGTCACTGATCAGTTGGAACTTATGGTTTGGTTATTTTTCATTATTGTTTTTCTCTCTCTGGCTTATGTGACTGCCTGCGTTAAGTTTGTGTATCATGACCATTAATTTATCTTCTGGACCGAAAATTTAATTTTTTTTCTCTCTTTTTTGGGGAAGGAAGAACTGTATGATATATGGAGACTTAAAGATCTGATAAGATATGCAATCTTCATTCCGTTTAACTATTTCCAATACTTCAGTTTTTGGCCTTTCAACTTAATCACAGCAAAATTGGATAAAATATAATTTTCAATTGAAGGAGTTAATGTGTGGATTTGTGAGCGTATGTTGTTGCTTACCATTTTTATTGTTGCTGTTTTATATGTCTGACCACAACGTTTTTTCTTTTTCTTTTTTCCCCCTTTCCATCCCCTGTTTAGAGTTTCCTAGATAAACTTGTTGAGCGTGTGAAGAATTTAAACTATTACGTCTGGCTCTAAATTTGATGAATGTTTCCTTCACTTTAGGGATGAGTGAAGAGGAAGTTTCTGAGTATCGGAAGAGTTTGGCTATTCGTGTGTCGGGGTTTGATGTTCCCAGGCCAATTAAAACATTTGAAGACTGTGGATTTTCCCCTCAACTTATGAATGCAATCAAAAAGCAAGGGTATGAAAAGCCTACTTCTATACAGTGCCAAGCTATGCCAATTGTGCTTTCCGGGGGAGATATCATTGGAATAGCGAAGACAGGTTCTGGTAAGACTGCTGCTTTTGTTCTTCCGATGATTGTTCATATTATGGATCAACCTGAGCTTGAAAAAGAAGAGGGCCCTATTGGGGTGATCTGTGCACCCACCAGAGAACTTGCACACCAAATATACCTAGAGTGTAAAAAATTTTCAAAAGCACATGGGTTACGTGTCTCTGCAGTATATGGTGGGATGTCCAAATTTGATCAGCTTAAAGAACTCAAAGCTGGATGTGAGATAGTTGTTGCCACCCCTGGCAGACTGATAGATATGATCAAATTGAAAGCTTTGACAATGTCAAAAGCCACATACTTGGTACTTGATGAAGCTGATAGAATGTTTGACCTTGGATTTGAACCCCAAATTCGTTCCATTGTTGGTCAGATTCGGCCTGATCGTCAGACCTTACTCTTTTCTGCAACTATGCCCCGTAAGGTTGAAAAATTAGCTCGAGAAATTCTTACGGATCCTGTAAGAGTTACGGTAGGAGAGGTTGGGATGGCTAATGAAGATATTACACAGGTTGTTCATGTTCTTCCTTCTGATTTGGAGAAGTTGCCTTGGCTTCTTGAGAAGTTACCTGAAATGATTGATGATGGTGATGTATTGGTATTTGCTTCTAAAAAAGCCACAGTGGATGAGGTTGAATCTCAACTTTTGCAGAAAGGTTTTAAGGTTGCAGCCCTTCATGGTGACAAGGACCAGGCATCTCGAATGGAAACTCTGCAAAAGTTTAAATCTGGTGTTTATCATGTTCTCATTGCAACTGATGTTGCTGCTCGTGGGCTTGACATTAAGTCAATCAAGTCTGTTGTAAACTTTGACATTGCTAAAGATATGGACATGCATGTTCATCGTATCGGTAGAACAGGTCGTGCTGGTGACAAGGATGGGAGAGCACACACTCTTATAACCCAGAAAGAGGCTCGCTTTGCTGGCGAGTTAGTTAATAGTTTGATTGCTGCTGGCCAGAACGTATCAGTTGAACTGATGGATCTGGCAATGAAGGTAATTTTTCGTAATATGCTGCATATCATTAGGTTCATTGTAAGCTAATGACTTACTTTTTTTTTTTTCAAGTTGTTCGAAATTTAAAATCAAATTTCTTTAGTTTTTTCCTTCTGGGAAATATATCCATATCCTTTTGTTCGTGATTTTGTTCGTGAGTTTTGAGTATAGTTTCTATTTTCTTTCAAAATATCAAAATGTTACACTTTTACCTTAAATGTTACATTTTTATCTCATTCGATTTTAGGTTTTAAGATTATAACCTTTTGAAACCTAGGGATCAAATAAAAACTATACTCAAAACTTAGATTTGAACCAAAAAGGGCTCTTTTCAATATTTTTTTAATGATTTTATTTCTCTGTCTGGCGATGCTTTATAGGTGTTTGTGGCTGACTATTTTGTAATTAGTCTATTATTTTGTATTGTTAACAATTGGAGCTCCCTCGTGTAAGCTTTTGAGTGCTTTCTATGTTCTCAGGATTGTTGTTTTCTTAATAGCCTTGCTTATTCTTGTTCTTTCATTAAGCATCCCAGTTCTTTTCCAGATTGTGAGAACTAGTTGTTTGAGAAAGTTGCCATTTATAATTTTTTGCTGAACCATTTGCCGTTGAAATCATTATAGGATGGGCGATTCAGGTCAAAGCGTGATGCAAGGAAAAAAGGAGGTATTAATCAACGCCTAATCTTTCATTTCTTCCTCAAAAATTGGGGATTTCATAAGAGACCAAAAAATCAACGTATTGATTAAATTTCCCAATCACATTTATATATTTATGCAATTGTTGTCTTTGTAGGTGGTGGTGGTGGTGGGAAAAAGGGTAAAAGTCGTGGCAGCAATGGTCGAGGCGTGCGTGGAGTGGATTTTGGTCTTGGAATTGGTTATAACCCAGAAGGCAGCGGTAGTACTCCTTCAACAACCAATGTTCAAAGTCGATCTGCAGCTGTAAATTCATTGAGGACAGGAATGATGGCGCAGTTCAAGAGCAATTTCGTTGCTGCTTCATCGGCCCCTCCAAGTCAGGGTTCAAGTAACAGCTATAATATGCCAGCAAACAAAAGGCCAACATTATCAGGCTTTGTATCTGGTGGTTCGATCGGCGGTGGTGCAAACAGCCCAGCGCCTCCTGTGTCGAGAGGGAACTCGTACATGCCAAATCCTGTAGAATATTCAAGCCAAAAGAACACAGAAAGGTTGGTAGAATCCCTTTATCTGTTAATGTGTATGTATACCTTTTATCAATATACTCATTTGGTGGGTTATATGATCTAATTGCAGTTCTAGCGACAGGCCTCGAGAAAGAAAGAGACCCTCTGGTTGGGACAGATGACGCCTAGAATTGAAGGAAAGATATAAACTCAAATTCAAATAGTATTGAGAAAAATCTGGTATGATTAGACTCAATAGTGTAAACCCCTTTATTTTGTTTAAATTTGTTTTACCAGTGTATGATTTTAGCTTATGAGGTTGTAGAAATTGCCTGGTATAAATCTTTACCGCCCTCTTTAATTATAAATTTTTGCCTACGTTAAATTACAAGTTTAGTCGTTAAACTTTAATTGTTTGTTAGTCTATTAGCTTTTAAATGTGTCTATGGAGACCTCGGTAACTTTCAATCTTGTGTCTAGTTAATTACTAACAAATTCATAATTTTAAAAATCAATTTATATTTACTGTTTCGAACTTTTAATCTTGTGTTTAGTACATTAATATCAATTATATTAAGGGATTAAAAGTCCTATTGACTTAAATTTGCATCTCTGAAAGTTTGGGAAATAACATATATAAACTAGGCTAAATGCGTAACAACTTGATTAACATCTTTTATGTCAAAATTTTGGTATTACTAATAAGATAAATGTAACTTTAGTTAAGTGAAATGATAAATTGGAGTAAAATAGATTAATTTGAAATAAGACCTAAATTCCACTAAGTTCTCTAAGCCCTATGGCATCTGGACTTTATCCTGTAACTTTCACGTATTAGTTTATCACAATTTCTACCTATAATTATCTTTGATTTTTTTTTCCCAATTAAGTCATTTAAGAATTAACTTTACCATCAAGAGCTTAACCCAAAGTATTGTAAGTCTGGATATGAATGAAATTGGACGCTGACAAATTTTCACAATACCTCGATGAAAATAGCATAATTTCTGTTTAAAATCTCAAACAAAACCATCATTCTACACTTTTCTCAATAAGCACAAATGTTTAAACCTCAGTATTATTTTATTGTCTTCATGAATTATAAAAAGTTTATGCTTCGTCTGTAAACATTTCAGAATAAAAATGAAAATTAAGAAATCAGAAGGGTCACCTTTTAAAATATAAAAAATGCGTTGCAGGGTGCAGTGGGAAATGAAAGAACTTGGAATTAAGATTGTCCCACATCGGGGAGTTTAGAAAGATGGAAGGAAGAGACTGAGTATAAAAAGGGATTTCATTCTCAATACAAAGCATACCTTTCTCGGCCTTTTGGCTAAGATCAAGTGTAGTATCTGTTCTTATCAGTTTAATATCTGATACGTGGGCCATCGGCTCACATGATATTAAATTAATTTTTCAAGGGGGAGGATCCACCATGGTAGCTTGCTGCCAGGGCCCTCGAGCGTCGCCCATGCGTTGCACTACAGCTTGGGCCTGGCGCACCCCTCCAATAACCAGTTAAAATTCTTCGATCATTCTCTCTGAATGCGCTAGTAAATCGTTTTTATTTTGTATCTTCAAACATCAGAGGATTCATTTTATTATATATATTATTATCAAACATGCTTCTTGTTCCTAGGCGGACTTCTTCTGATAGGAAAATAACTAGAGCAGAGAATTTGTTAGTACATTTAATAATTTATCAAACAGAACTATAAATCGCATTTTGCACATTACCTGAATTTGACATTTAGGGAAAATTTCCATATCCTACTATAAAATATTTTAGGAAATTCGACACCCCTATACGTCTTAACTATAGAGTTAGACTTCATGAAGAAAATCTTTGAGCATTCTGTTTGATCCTATCCCCATTCAGAAGGAAGAGAATAACCACCATTGAAGCAACTTGAAGGTGAATTGAGTTGGAGCGATGGGGATGGTATAAGAGAGGCAATTTCAAAGATGGAGTTGAAAAAATTCGAAGAATTAGAGGTGGAAGTGTGCTTAACTATTAAAAGGACTGATTGTCATTGCAAGTATTAACAAATTTTAATAAAGTTGAAGAATGCAATAATAATCCACATAGAAAAATAATATTAAAAAAGAAATAAAAAGAAAAGGATATCTCCTGCGCCGGACTGCACGTAGAACCGTCCGTACCAAATAATCGGGGAACTATCACTCTAAGCGGAGCCGGACCTCCTCTTGACTTATTTACGTATTTCTCCATTACCAAAAAGAGGCCGCTAAAGAAGAGAAACAAATTGATTGAACAAAGAAAAGCTAACCAGTTCGCCGGAGAATCACCAACCATGTGGAGGAGATTGCTCTCTTTGCACCTCAATGCCCTAAAACGTCTTCCTTCATCATCGACGGCAGCATCTGCTGCTCCATCCGGATCCATTTCCACAGCCTCACGACTTGCTGTTGCTGCTTCATCTCGTGTTTCTCCCTCACCTTGCGTTTCGCTCTTCGCTCGCCATTTCAGCGCTGAGGCTGGTATATCCTATTCTCTTCTCTGGATTTCATATTCATATTTTAGGTTCGGTCACCGAGTGTATGGAATGAACATGGATCTATTGTATGATTTGGTCTCGTATGGTTAATATTTTGATTCTTTTTTTCTTGTAAATTAGCTGTTGATGCTGGTCTGCGAAAGAATGTTGAGGATGTAATGCCGATTGCAACCGGTCACGAGCGTGAAGAGCTTGAAGCTACGCTTGAGGTGTTTTTCTTCTGTTCTCGATGCGTGGTTTTGTTTTTCCGATTTGATATTGAAAAATGAAAAAAGAAAAGAAAAAGAAAAGAGCGGTATACAGACTGAAAATAGGTAAAAGATGCTCCCAATCATGCGGAAAATGGACATCAGGTGGATTATTTGTAGTTGTACTACCTAAATTGATTCGTTCATTTTCATCAGAAGGTCAATATCAAACCTCTACGTACGCCGTTGTATTTGTATTTGTGGACGGTCATTTATCAAACAAATCTTTTTTGCCTTTCCTTGAATTGGTTTTAGAAAAGGTCGACTTTATGTTTGACAAAGAAAATTTTCTGCACGAGGCCCGATGATGTTAGCTTATCCTACTTCAAATATGTTGATAGATTTTGGAGAGGAATAGGTGTAATAATCATCCGATAAAAGAAGCAGCGTATAACTTATGATTTATGAACAGGTGTGCTAAAAGATTTAACATAATGGTTGAGCAAACATTAAAAACAAGCTGAGTCAACAACCTGTTGGGTCTGTTTGGCTAAGGTTCTGGAATGATAGGTGCCATACGATATGACCCAAAACGTTCCAATTGGCATGTTGTATTTCGTGGGATTCTTAAATTTTCTGAGGCAATCCTCATTCCTCATGTTGTACTGATATTGAGTCTGGTTTATGTAAATATTTCAATTGATTGGGATCTGAAGTATAATTCATTATCAAAATGAAGTCTCATTCCAATGGGGTTTATGTTTGCAGGGAAGAGACATCCTTGATATAAACAACCCTGTAGGTCCTTTTGGCACTAAGGTTGGTAATTTTGCTGTTTACATATTAATTTTATTTTTGTACTCTTTGGGTCGTGTCCGAGGAAACCCTTTTCCTCCCTTTCTTCGTACTCCATATTGATGTCTTATTTGTGATGAACTTATAAATAAAGGAACATGCAATGTTGAATTATACTTTACCGTGTTGTGACTTGTGAGCCCGTGTGTGTGTTTTCCGATAATTTACATGCCAAATTACTATTGTAGTCTGATGGCTTTTGGGTACACAAAAGGGTATTGCATGCTATCTTTAGTTCAAGAAGACTTGTTCAGCAGGTTCTTCACTCTTTTTATATAAAGTAGGCGCTTTAGGCAAAATATAGGGGAGAGAGTTCTTGAGCCATACCATTTGTGTGATCCTTTGAGGAAAAATTGACCGAGGGTACACCTTCCATTTTTAGGCAGCTTGCTGAATGAAATATTTTGAATAAATCCAGGAAAATAGAAAACCCAAAGTATGATTTAGGATGATCACTGAATAAGCACTAGAAGAAACTTTCGATTTTCATAATCTTCTATTTTCAGTGTCATATAGTACTTATATGTAGTGGTTATTAATTTTGTGATTAGTTGCCTTTTTATATATGAGTACACTTTGCTTCGAGTTCAATGAGCCGGTAACTTGTTTTGCTCTTGATGCACCTCAAAATACCGTGTGAGGATGTGCCTGAAAGAATAAGTTTGGTTGCACGAACTATTTCCTTAGATGAAATCTAAACACTTTCTTGTGCCTTTAGGAAGCTCCTGCTGTTATAAAGTCATATTACGATGAAAGAATAGTTGGGTGCCCTGGAGGTGAAGGCGGTAAGCACTTGCAATTTCTCTTTTAAGTTTTATCCATTCCTTTTCATCAATTTTGTGCAAGCCTGACAAAATTTTACGTATGTAAATTTTGCTTTCTTCCCTACACACGAGATTTTCCAACTTATTGTTGTCGCATGTTTTTGATTATTGTAGAGGATGAGCATGATGTTATCTGGTTTCGGCTGAGGAAAGGCGAGCCACTTGAATGCCCTGTGTGCACGCAGTATTTCGCGGTGAGGACTTATTGTAAATAATTACGTTATGTTGCCAAAATATGGAATGCTAGAAATGGTATTGAAAAATATAAGAACGCTATAACTTCATTGATAGAGTAAAATATCATTCTTGGGGGTGGGAAGTACAACCCCAAAAACCTAACCATGGATTACAATCTATTCTAATTTTAATTAATTTTTATGTATAGCTAATCTGAACCTAGCTTAACTATTTAAGACATTACAACTTCAACCTAAAGGTTAAGGATTCAAATCACCCATCCTCACCTCGTGTTGAAGTAAAAAAGAAAGGTCTTCGTGCATGATAAGTTGTGAATTGTGATTATACACACACATAGGAATTACTTATGTTTCCTCTTTCGTTCATGGTGGGTTAATTGCATTCTTCACGTTATTATTATTATTTTGATTTCAACAAGTAGAGGTTGAGGATTCAAACCTATGACCCATTGGTGGAGAGCAAATCCTTTGCCAATTGAGTTATATGCTATATTTGGTTCTTCTAATTATGATTAGAACAAAGTATGTATGTTAGTTCTCTCTCCAATAGTCTCACTTCTTGAATTTAAATACGGATAAAGACATTCAAGTCTTGATCAGAAATTAACTAGGAATGCCAAAATTTTCTAATTTGAAATTGTGTTCGCAGCTGGAAGTAGTTGGACCTGGAGGATCGCCAGATGGTTATGGAGATGACGACGATCACCATCACTGATTGCATACATTTTTTCTAGAATAAACTGGTACTTTTAAAGAAAGAGATTTCAAGCTGTGTGTATTCGCAGTTGTTGCTTCAGCAAAAATAGAAATCTGAGTTTTTTCCCTGTCAATTAGAGATAGAACGGGTGTCTTCCTTTGGAAGATACAAATCCTTTTAGGCTTTCTTTTATGTGTTACCAAATAATTGGAGGCTTCTTGATTCTTTTACCATGACCCAGGTGGTACTACAATAATAACACACACCCCATTTTGATATTAATAGATAATTTGAGAAACTTGCTAAATTCATTCTCTTTATGAATTCTTCTGTGTCTACTGTACTTTATAGTCTCTACGCCTATTACAAATCTTGTTTACTTTATTATTGCAATTTGCAATATAATCTTTTCTCTGTCCACTCAACCTCGATACCTCCTGGATGCCAAAAGGGCAACATTTTTAATGGCATTGTAGTTTTGTAAGCCTTTTTTGGGGTTTTCCTACGTATTAGTAGGAGAATCAAACCTCCCATTTCGAGCTTAATAATATAAGTATTATGATGGTGGAGTCATGGCCATTTTGGCTTTGAAGAGCTGAAGCTAATTTGTTTTTGAAAGCAGATTTTAGCAAAATTTTAAAGGTGTGTTTACATTCTAATCATATTCTCCTTCATTCCCAGTTTCCTTTTTCTTCCTTTCTTGGACCTCTCTCTCTCTCTCTCTCTCCATGGTGATTGCCTTCCTATTTTCATTCAAACCAACATTGACCACTCTCCATTCAGACTATGGACACAGACAGTTTGTAGTTTCTTTTTAAAAAAATATTCTTGAGCTTTCAGATGATTGCGTTAATATCCATAACCTTTTAAAGAATAAAAGAAAAAGTCCTTTACTATCATAAAGAAAGCAATTTGAACATATATAGATTACTTTCATTTTGCATCGAACGATTCAATTTTTACCTCAATTATCTCAACAAACTAACAAACAGAAGTTCAAAACTTTAAGTTAAAATATAAAATCTTTCAAAATCTCAAAATTCCAAAATCAAAATGCAACTAAACAATAAATCACAAAAGTCAAAATACAAAAGGTACTGACAAAGAAATAACATATCTGCTCATGACAAAACTTAACTGATCACAACAACTAAATTAATTTGAACTACACAAAATGATGGACAAAGTTTTTGTTACTTGACCGAAGAAAATATTGAAGAAGATCTTTGAAAATAGAGAAGGGTTAGACCATACATAGATTGAAATAGATAAGAGAGAGGGCATAAAAGAGAGAAGTGAAATGAGGTGTGGATAAACTGTTTTGGTCTATGTATGTATTTGCGTTCTTTAACTCTTATTTTGAAAGGTTAGAGGTATTAATACAATTTTTGAAAGTTTGGTCATGGGTCACACCAATTCCAATACTGCTACTGCACTTAAAATTTTTCTATATATACACATGTTCAGTTACTTACATATTGAATTAATTGACGATGGAAGGAGTGGTCATATATCTTATAAACATTGCAAGTCAATGTGAAATTTTGAAAATTTGAACATACCCGTTCAAGATGATATTTCTTTGGTTTCATTGTTACGTATTGGATTTCATTTTTTTTTTATTGGATTGAATACTTGTATGAGTTTAATGGACTCTAATACGACATTTGATAACTACAAGGTTCTATCTTAAATATATTTAGATATATTATTAAGATTGTGAGACTTTTCGACTTGTTTTAAGTGTGATTAAAGGGAGAAAGAGGTAAAAAGCAAAGTAATAACTACAATAATACTAGAAGGACCAATAATGCTATCAAATATAACTCTTTGAAGCTAAAGAGTTTAAAAATTATCAAAGCATACAAAGTTTAACAGATAAACAATACATGGTAAGTGATCAAGAGATCAATGGTTCAAACGGAAACTTCAAAGAGAATTTGATAATTACATGGCTCCAATTAAACACGAACCAAATCTTGACGATCAAGAGTGTAATTTTTACTTAGGACCTGCTTGGTGGACATCAAAGTAAATTACATATTTGTAATAACAAAATTTTGAAGTCCGAATATGACAGTATACTATAATTTCATCTTTTTTTTTTTTTGTAGAATTAGAAATTGAATGACCACAAGAATAACATATTACCTAAATAAAACAAGCATTATCACCATATTAGAAAAAGAAGTTTTGAAGAGCAAGAGAATACCTAAAAACTAAAAAGTAAAAAGTGAAACTTTTGGGAGCTTCAATTAATTTTTTTTAAAGAAATATATGAATTATTTATTGGAGATATATGTTTAAACTAGTTGAACGTTCATATCGACAATGTATATGTATATATGTATAGTTGTTTACATAAGTTGATCGATCTAAATAGTTTGTTTCTTTGTTTTTTTTTTTTTTTTTATATAACTCAAATAGAGCTTTCGAATCTCTTAAATCATAGTCTGACCCAAAAGTTTAAGATTAAAGATAAATTAAAATTATATCATTATCATTTTATTAAAAGTTAAATAAAGATAACGACCATAGTGATTCTTTTTCTTTTTTAATTTGGTGATTAAATTAAAATGATTTATCTATGAACCAAAATAAACTAAAATGAAGAGTTCAGTAATAATAAATATTTTTATGTTTTTAGATTCATAAAATGAAATAGACTAAATAATATTCATCAGCAAATTTGTATTTAAGTAGTAATTAGTGAAAAATGTAGATAGTTTTCCCAATTTTATTCTCTCTAAAAACAAAAAAGAAAAATTACATTAAACACTAGAAACTAAAATAAATATCATTTTCTATTTTTATTTTACGAAAAATAGAACGTTTCACAAAATATTTACACTTCTTTAATGAAGTGTAATTAGTTTTTTCTTTTTAATAGTTTTGTTTGGAATGTAAATAGTCTGTGAATTTTTCTATTTCTATAAAAACTCTTATTAGAAATTAATTATTTTTCTCATTAGATGACACTATATATACCTAAAACTAATATATTTCAAATGATATGATGCCCTAAGATAATATTTATATAGAACTCATTAACATAAACTGCATCTTCATAAATTAATTAATAATAGTTGAAATCTATCCAAATGAATTATTTTCATGGTGTATAAATATACAATCAAGAAACGTGTACTATTTTACTATCCCCGTAAATATTACTGATTTTTGTAAAATCATTGAGAAAAAAGAACAAAGTTATCATGACCATAAAATCGTAACATTTGAACATTTTTTGATTTGAAAAGATGTTTTTCCAAATACAATTTTAGCGGTTCAAATCTTGAAAAGAAAAAGAATAAAAGAAACTTATTTCCATAACCTATTTTTTTACTCTTTATAAGAAAAGCGAATTTTTATTGAATAATTTTTTAAAGTATAAAATTTTGTTTTGTTTTTTTTATTATAAATATTTCAATACACTTTACCATCAAAATTAGCATCATGGAGGAGAACAAACAAGAGATACCCATCTAAGAAAGAAACTCCTAGAAACTAAAATGGAAACTTTAGAAAATATGAAACTTTTGAACAAAATACTGATTCCATTAGAATCATTTTTCCAACCAAAAAATATATATATATATATATATATTTAAAAACAAAAGCAAAATTTTAGACTCTTAAAAAGAAAAAAAAAAATTGTTTATACTAAAGTGTTTTTAACTCTTTCCCTTTTCTTTTATTAAAAATAAAATCTAAGTGGGAACTTTTTATTCCTTTCCTTTCCCTCCAAATATTTAATATTTGGAACAACTTCCAACAGCACTAAATATTAACAAATATATATATATATATATATATATAAATAATTATATATATATAAAGAAAAATAATTGAATAATTATATATATTGAAGTAGAATATAATTTATTTCCCTTTTAAAGAGGGTATTAAATTTTGGTTGCAATTAGCACATTACATTAAAAACTTTTATTCTTAAAGCAATTAGGTTATAGTTTAATTTAAAGGACAAAACCCAACCCCATATCAATCTGACAAGACAAAAAGAAGTTAATTATTGATAATCAATTTCTTAATATATCTTTGGAAAGTGTGTGTTATTCATTTGATTAATTTAATATATAGAACCATTAGAGAAATAATAATAATAATAATAATAATAATAATAATAATAATTAATTAGTTTAGTTCCATTGATAAGACTAAAAGTGCTTCTTTATCTTATGCCCAATCTTTCTCTTAAACAATATTTTTATTCTGCCAATCTCAAAACCATTGGAGCTGCCCATTGCTTAATTAAACTTCTAATTTACTTTAAAACTTTATTAATGTTAAAGTTATTTATACTTCCCCTTCTACCCTTCCCTAGCAATAACTATACACAATCACAATTCTCCACTTAACTAAACCCCAAATAATTCCTTTTTTTTTTTTTCTCCTTTTCCTTTTACTTTTCATCAACCATTAAATTAATGTCATCCTTAAAACTATGTTATTTTTTTTAATTAAAAAGAGAAAAAAAAGTTATCGAGACAAAGTAAGAATTCACCTTAAAATCTAGGTAGAAAATTTTGAGAGGAACCTCTACCATCTATATTAAACTACAAAGTCAATGAGCTAAAAATATTGTCGGGTCTAGTTAGAAGAACATTTGCCTCTAGCCATAAATCTTGAAGGAAAAGATACTTAAATTCGGGCTAAAATTTTAAGATTTTCATGATCTAAACGTAGGATAGAGAATAAAGAGTAAAAAACATGTTTAATATCTTAATTTTCAAGTTTGTCTTGTCTCAAAACTTTAAAAATTTTCTAATAAGCATCTAAAGTTTCAATCTTCTGCTTAATGGTCCTTTAACCTTAAATGGTGTCTAATGATTCTTTGATCTTTTCGACATTTATTAAAATTCACGATCCTATTGGATGCAAAATTAAAAGTTTAATAATCTATTATACAAAAATTCAATTTTAAGTATAATACATTCATTACTCAGAAAAATGAATATGTAGAGTACTATTAGACCCAAAATTTAAAATTACACGATGAAATTTTTAAAATTAAAAGAACTATCAAACACGAAATGGAAAGTTAAATATCCTATTTAGATACTTGTTATAGTTCAAGAATATATCAAAAAGTTCAACAACCAAACTTGTAATCAAATAAATTTATGGGAAAGCAGAAAGGATTGGGAAAGTACTTAGCTGTGGTTCACAAATGTCTAGTCGAAAGGATTTGCACCAGCTTCTTGCCTAGTGATATTATGCTTTCACTGTACCTAGTCTAGCTAGAGACTCTACACAAGGAGAAGTTGGAACAAAAAAGAAAAAAGAAACATACTTTAGTTAGAGATCCCCCACCCCAAATGAGAGATGGGGTTGGGAGTCTGTTGCATGCTTTTCATTCGACTTAAAAGATTGAAATAGAAAAATGAAGATAATTTGGGTTGCATTGCATTAGTTACAAAAATCTGAAAAAGGTTCCATCTTTTGGTTCTAAACTACATAAAACTTTTCTTATTGAGCTCAAATGCTCATACCCAATGAGGCAAAAGAGAACAAGAACAAGAAGAAGGAAAAGGAAAAATAGGGGAAAGGAAGGAAGAAAAATTACACAATGAAGTATAATAATGTGCAACAAAGATTAGTGCCAACAGCATATGTTGTTCCTTGTTAAAAAAATGAGCCCACAATTAAGCACAAACCAATTCTATAATCAAGTTGGATTATCTCTCCATTTTAAAGGGTGGGGTGGAGAAGGAGGAGTTGACAAACAGAAAAGTTTGCTCTTTCCATAAAGGAAGGAAAAGTGCTCAAACATTGACCAAGAGAGAAAAGTAGATGCTTCAATTGTAATTTTTTTAAGAAAAACCAGTCACAGTATGCCACGTCAGCTTTTTTTTTGGTTTATTTTTCTTTCTTTCTTCTGATCAATTTTGTTTGGTCAACCAGAAAATTGATGTAGATTCTTCTTTGCCATGCACTCATAAGTTGGCTTTTATTTTCTAAGAGATAGTTGAAGTTAAAGCTCTCAAAATAAGAGCATTTTTTACAGCCAAATGTCAGAATTTTCTGTGATGAAGTTTTTCCTCTTCCATAGGTTACCTAAGTCCGCAATTTTTCTAAAGAAAATGTGTAAGTTCAACTGCAATGAAGGCTCCAACCCTACCACTATTCTTTAATCAGTAAAGCCACAAAAGGAGGGGGAAGGGATAGGAATGAAGATAATATTATCAGAGATATCTCATCTCATTACAAAATGCCTACACTGTAGAGTTGAAGTTGCATCATATTGGTTCTGACTATAAGTTAGTGGTGTAAGATTGACTGAGACCTTTTACCTAACCTCTGTATAGCCACTTAGTGGTGAGTGTGTTGTCAAATTGATCTTGTTGAGCTATAGAATCTATTCCTCAGAACCAAACATTTCTATTCCTTAATGCCTGCTATCAGGAACTCCTCCATAAGAAACTCATCCAAAATGATCCTGAAAAGTTTCAACATAACAGTGAGAACATTAATGTATTGGCCATGAAAGTGTAGAATTTAGATGGTTCATATTGTCTCCATGTCGTCCTTAAGGTATAGGTGAGAAGTTTATTTTTCATTGTTTCACACCAGAAAAATAGATGTTCTTGTAGACTTTAAAGTTAGGTAAACGTAATAGATGAAAATATTTCTAAACCCAAGTGGCATTTTGAGTGAGGATTTTCCTAGTAGATGAGGTTCTTGTAGCAAGAAAAGAAGTAGATTGAGTGATTAGAAGAATTAGGCAATATAGAAAAGACTAAGGAGAGGAATCAAATATAATGATTGAAATCTATACTTTATCTGTTCGTTATCTTTTATTATGTACAGGAAATTGGGGGAAATTTTTTGATTTGGTAACCTTTATTGGGGAGGACCATGTCGAAGAGCTTTGTATCTAATTAAGTTTTGCTAAAGATATAGCAAATCTATTAGCTGTAGAACAAGTACTTTTGTCTCCCTCCATGAGCCACAGATTTGAATGGATGATTTAAGTTACGTTTTTCAGCTGCATAATCATACCAATCAATAGAAACTAGAGGATAACAATTCCAATCCCCTGAAAGATGAAATAATGATTTGATTCTGCTGAATTTGTTGTCAATATGGTGGCCGTGTGTGCACAGATACAAACAAAAGTAGTCTTTGTAGTGGGTCTCAGAGCAATCAAAATACAATGAACTGGCAAGCAGAAGAGGAGAAAGAGCAGAGAAAAAGTTGAAATGCTTTTTTAATGTGCATGATTCTACTTAAGACAATCCAGGTTGGTAACCACATATGGACAATTATAGTATAAAAATATAAATGAAGAATATAAGATAAAATTACTTAGCACTGCAAATTTAGATATTTCTTCCTAGCTTAAATTAGATAGATTGGACACACGAACCAACTTCACTTTCTGGTTAATGGTATCAATCAGAAATTCATTAAAAATGATTGATAAGAGATATTTCCTTCGACATACCGAGGGGTTATTCTTTGTTATTTCTAGTAATATTCTTGAAGTTTGTTATTGGGTTTGCTTTATTTTCTGGCCGCTGCCCAGTGCCCACAAGCATAGATTCTCTCTATTTTGCATATCCAGAGCTCTCTCTCCTAGCTGGGAGGCTTGCGGATGGATGAAGGTGCTCTGCCTGCTGGGATTCTTTGTGTTTCTTAAAAAGATTTCCTGCTTTTGTCCTTGTCTTTACTTCTCCTTTTCACAGATGCCTCTCCCTCTCTGAGTTCCTTGGCTATTTGGTGTAATGTGCAGCTGGTGTACACACCACACTAGCATAGTGATTCATATTCTCCCACATTTTATTCCACTTTCACATCACCAAATTGGCTATAAATAGACAATTTTCATTGTTGTTTTTCTACATCCCAGCATATTACACTTCTGGCTCATTGCATATACTCGCAACTCACAAGTGCCTCTTAAGTGCAGTACTTACAACTTTCAACATGAGCTACTCACATTCTAATATCAGCTCTGGTTTGTCTACTTTTCATATTCCTTCTCATTTCTTTTTCCATCTACAGCCATTTTTCTTGAAGTCTGTTTTCTTTTTCTTTTTATTGTTAACCAACAAAGTATCAAACGTTGTCCCTCTTAGTGCACCATTTAATGAATGGATTAGTTGTTTTCATTATCTCTAACTGTTCGTGATTCAGAGAAGTTACACATTCTGTGGGAAAACTGCAGGTAGTAGATCATCAGCAAGAAGGTCATTAGAGTTTGGAAGGACACATGTTGTGAGGCCCAAAGGAAAACACCAAGCCACTATTGTATGGTTGCATGGTCTTGGTGATAATGGCTCTAGGTAATGCCCCTTTTGTCTCCCTAAATGCTCAAACTTCATATAAAGGATTTGTGGTGGCCTATAGAACCATTCAAGTTCTTCTCTTCATATAAGAATCTGAGTTATATAAAACTGTAAAGTACCATACTCAAAGAATCCAGCATAAAGTGTTTTGAATGAGCTTAATTGAAGCTAGCATAGGACTAAGGTTTGTTTTTCTAACATGAAAAGCAGAGAAACTTGTGACTGTCTACGTTGGATGTTTATTTCTCTAGCTTGCCATCAACAGTGGACAGTGATATTCCCTTCCCTTTTGCAAAAAGTACTTTTTACCTTCTTTAAGAAGGGTTTCTTGCCGACCTTTGTTTCCTAAGCCAAACGAAAAAGGGAAAAGGTGATCTCAGAATGTCAACAAATTCATATTCTTCCCTTGAGTTTCTCACTTGAATGAAATGTGAAAAAGTAAGGACACAGTAGAAATTGCAAATAAATGTTGAACTTTCCCTTTCAACTTGTCTGATCTTATGCTGAAGTTTATTTGAAAACCAAGGTTTGGAAAAGGTGTACATCAGACTATTTTACATTTTTACATGGTTCTCCAGACAAGATAGGGCCCTCTATAGTACTTTCCTTTTTTCCTATATATTCCATCATGGATTTTCTTTTCCCTTTTTCAACCTATTTCATATTTAAATACCGGAATCACCTGCTAAACCATGTAAAATTGAGAAGACAAATAAGGGTTTGCTTTTATATGAAATATGATCAATCATGCATCCTGACATCCCAGTTCGAGATTGCTAAGAGTTGTAAACTTTTCCAAGAATGTGTCTTAGTGGTTCTGTGCTTTAATTTGAAGATACTTTTGTAAATAACCCAGCTAATAAGTTCGGCTATCTTTTGTTCTCTATTTAACTGCAGCTCTTCTCAGCTCCTGGAAACCCTTCCTCTTCCAAACGTAAGAAATATAATCTTATACCATCAAATGAACGTGCCTTCCTGTTTAGCTTACACTCTAGGCTTCTTTCCCATACTAATCATCGTTTTCTTAAATATGTAGATCAAATGGATTTGTCCAACTGCTCCAACTCGACCAGTATCTCTACTCGGAGGCTTTCCTTGCACTGCATGTTAGATCGACAACCTTCTACTTTTTTCATTTTTTTCCCTTTCCTAGGCCCATATCTACTTTAGTGGTTTATTACTAACAAACATTGACTAAAACTGTTCCGTGTGACTCTTATCAGGGTTTGATGTGGGAGAGTTTTCAGAAGAAGGTCCAGATGATTGGGAAGGTCTTGATGCCTCAGCTGCCCATATTGTAAACTTACTGTCTGCAGAGCCATCTGATGGTAAGAGAGTTATTTGCATCTTAAGCTGCTAAATATATTAAGTGCATACTAAAGCCAAAATAACAGAAACTTCAAGAAAACCAAAACTTTTAACAATCTGGGAATCTTTATATATATATATTAAAATATTTGTTCCTCAACTTGTTGGAGAATAAAGTTTTTTACTTCAATTATTTGTGGCAGTAAAAGTTGGGATTGGAGGCTTCAGTATGGGAGCTGCAATGGCACTTTACTCTGCGACCTGCTGTGCTCTTGGAAAATATGGAAATGGAGTCCCATACCCCATCTACCTAAGGGCAGTTGTTGGACTTAGTGGCTGGCTTCCTGGGTCAAGGTATGTCGTTTGGGAAAGAATTCTCAATGACCAATAAGTGCTCATATAGAAACAAATAATATACTAAATATGCCATATAGGAGCTTAAGGAACAAATTTGAAGCATCGCACGAGGCTACGAGGCGAGCGGCATCGATTCCTATTCTACAGTTTCATGGAACAGGTAGGTCTCTAAAACCTTAAGCTAATGTTTTTGTTACTGTTTTCAACTGACTTGAAGAATAATTCACTTAGCTTTCTTGCATACAAAGATAACTTCAAATTGAAGATTTCAACCATCAGAAAACAGTTCTTTTTTTCTTCTGACAATCTGAATGACTTCACTAACTCAGCATATGTTAAGCAAGCATGAATATATTCTGCAGCCATTTCCTTTCAGGATTTTAAAACTTTCGCAACTTGCGTAAAAGACATTGATTCTCAACAGTTTTAAAAAGGATCGTTTGAGAAAAAAAAGAACTGTTCAGGAAACCAATTTGAAAAAGGGGCTAAAAAAACAAACTCACATTTTTCAACCATTTCATGACAGAACAACTCTGAAATAACATTTTAAGTTTCCCCTTTTTTGGGTTTGTTTGATGAATCATTCTTATCCATTATTAACAAAAAATGCAGCTGATGAAGTAGTACCAGTAAAGTATGGAGAGAAATCAGCCCAGACCTTGACCTCAGCTGGGTTTAGAACTCTAGTTTTCAAAAGCCAAGAAGGGTAATGCTCTATTTAATCAAAATCATCAAATAGAATAATCAAAACAGACAAAAAATCAAAACGGCTAAAAGAGTTTTGATTGATTACTTGTTTGCAGGCTAGGCCATTACACAATCCCAAAAGAGATGAATGAAGTCTGCAGTTGGCTAAACTCAAGGTTGGGGCTTGAGGGCTATCGTTAAGAATTCTTGAATACTCCATTTTTCAATGGTGTAAAGCTGAGAAGAAAGAGGACAATAAAGTTTTTTTTTTTTTAACGAAAGTAAAGCTTATGCTTTCGGTTGATTAGGCTATGGTAGAAATATGGGACATTGGGGCTTTTTGTTGTAGAGAAAGAAACTTCCTAATTCCCTTTTAAAACTTCTCTGTTCCCAATAAAGTCTTAGATTAGATTTCCATTTCATGAAATATGTAAAAGTTTGTAGTTGTAGCAGTGCCAATAGTTGAGCTAATTTTCACTTCAAATTTCTTTTGTTTATTGTTAGTATTAGTATGGTTATGATTATGAATTCCCTTTTCCGTTTCTTTAATTTCTTTCCATTTTATTTTGTTGCTAACATTAATGTCTAAAAATCTCCTCCATTGCTTCAAGAAGTACAAACTAGATGTCACACTTTTACAGATTTGTTAAAGAGTTACTATCAAGTCTTTTCATCTTTTGACATAATAAGGTTCATAAAATAGATGTCTGTAGGGAGTTGATGAACTTCTTTGGCTAAATAGTGCTAAAGTTTACAACTTCATATACTACAACTCTTTAGATCAAACACTTCTTGATCTTTATGGTTTACCGTTCAAATTTAGTTGATAGTTGATAAGAGATTGGACATTTAAATTTAAGTTGATGAAAGATTTGGGATTTGAAATATTTTGGTTTGGTTTATTTTGCTAAACAGAATTCTACATTGTATATATAAATTAAGTTGAAAAAAAAAAACTTATTATATTTTATGGATAGTCTTCAAAGGGTGTTCGTGAGCTGGATTAGGTTGAGTTCAAACACTTTTTAGACTCAACCCAATTATTTCGATTATATAATTCTTCGATCTAAATAACTCAAATAATGAACATTTAATATTTTGATATCTTTAAAAATATCTCTATAAAAATATAATTTATTAAAACTAAAAACAAATTCGAACGGATTCCATAAATCAACTCAACATTTCTATTTATTTGAACATAATCTAAACCAATCAAAATGATTGTATTGAACTGAGTCTTCCATGGTGGAAGTTTTGCTCGAAAATCAGTTGCGGAAGAAAGTAAAATAATGTTGGGTAAATTTTATATTGGAGTTAGGAAAACTAGGGAGGGATGATAAATTAATACTAAACCATATGAATCAAAGTCTACTTATTGTTTTAATTGTTTTCTATTGAAAATAATTAATTATTTTAATTATTTTCACATTTTTAACGTGGGCTGATCGGATTTTTGGGGTCATTCTCCCACCTGAAAAAATATCTCACTCACTCACCGTCTATCAGTATCAATCTCCAAACCTGTCGCCCTTCTCCTCACTTCAGACCAGTTGTCGCCCCGCGTCCAGCTTCCGGTGACGTCGTCCCGCTGCTGCCGCTCGCCACATTTTCAGTAGTGGGTAAAGTTTGGTTTTTTTCTTAATTTTTCTGAAATGTTTTTGAATACTTATTAAGATTTAGCCTAAGATTTGGTTTGATGGTTGTGTTATTTGAATACCCATTTGGTCAAAAGTTATTTGGAGACATTTACATTTGATTTTGTGTTTCGAAATTAGGGAGGTAAGTTGGATTGTGGTTGTGTTAGGGGCTTTGATCTAAGATTACTAAATATTTTGGCTCAATTTCGGGGTAGGTAGCTTTACCCTTGTTGAATATTATATTAAGCTGAATGTCTGTGACCAAGAATCCTTGTTGTTGATTTAAGCTTTTAGGTATATTGGTGATTTAAGATTGTATGAGAGCAGGTGGTCTAAGAAAATCCTGAAAATTTATCTTCATCTATCAGCTTAAACTTTTAAATGTCCAGCAAAACAATTAAGTACTATTATTTTTGCCAAACAGTTCTGGAAATGTCTGCTGATATTCACTTTCATACGATGATATGTTGTGAGACCCCTTATGCCATGCATGATGTATGTTAGTTCAATACTTCAATTAGTGAAACTGTCCTCCTACCCGTAGCTATGCACACAATACAGAGGTTTGTGTTCCTTTGGTTCACATGAAAGGTTTGTGTTTCTTCATGTTCACCAGATTGTACATCTCATCTACCGTATGACAGGTTTCATTGTTAACTTAGATGACCATACATGTTACAGTTAGGTTCCACCAGTTACAGACATTCAGTTCCATCTGATTTCATAGACCGACTCCAGTACTGGAGTTACGAGGGATTCGTGACTTACTGAACATATTTATTATTTTTGCAAATAGTTTCCAAAATACCCTACATTTTGCTAATATTTTGACCAAGAATCCTATTTTAGCACTTAATCCGTCTAGAAGAAAGTGATAATACATCATTTTTCATTCTCACAAGGGTTGATTGAAGCATCGAAATAGCATACAATGAGGCCTGAGATCGTTCTATTTGGGGATTCTATAACTGCACAATCCTTTGGTTTAGGTGGATGGGGAGCTGCGCTTGCTGACACTTACTCCCGAAAGGTAGATTTTTCTATTTCTTTTTTTTTTCTTTCATTTGTATTTTGATTCTAGTTTTTCAAGTTTTTGTGTTTGAAATTGGGTTCTTATCTGACCAATTTATAGGCCGATGTCCTAGTTCGTGGTTATGGCGGATACAATACTCGGTGGGCTTTATTTTTACTTCATCACATTTTTCCCTTGGTAGGTGCTATACTTCTCTTGCTCTTTCTTGGCTACTTTGATTCCGATGACTTCATTTTTCACTTGAATTTGCTCCATTATGTTCAGTAAGTGGGATATTGGTCATTACTCTCATTTTAGGACTTACTTTTGTAATGCAACTTATTGTTGTAGTTATTTTTAGGAATTTGTATCCATTTCTAATCCTTACAATTGATTTCAGCTTCATTGACGATAGTGGGGAATTTTTGCTCATTTGGGCAAAACTTACAGCTAGAGCATACAATGAAATCAAAGATGTGATTGAAAAACAAAACTAATCCATTGTGTGAAAGATTTTGGAATATTGCTGTATGTTTTAATTAATGATGCTGTATACTAAGTTACTAACATGTTTGGGAGCCTAAATACGTGCTTGGTGGGTTATTGCTCTAAATTCTTGCGTTAAATTAACTGATACAGAACCCAGATTTGCTAGAACATTGCATTATTGGTTCCCTAGATACATTGGATGCAGGGTTTAGTGGCCCAAAACCGATTTGCCTTCACCAAAATGCCCCGTTGCTCGAAGCTCAGTTTACAAATCATCCCTCTTGCAGCAGGAGTTTCCAGCCTTGCTTCCATCCCAAAGTTTGTGTTCTCATTGCTTCTTTGAAACCCTAAAAGCTGAACCACTTTTCTTCAAAAGGATTATAGTCCAAATTCTGCAAGTATTCAATAGATATTCTTTGTACTAGCTTAAGTCATGGGTAGAAACATCTTTTAAGCCTCTGAAAATTATGTCTCTTGTACGTTCTGCATTCTAAATAAGTTCCATTTCTTGTAATGCAGAATTCCCCGAAGGCCCCCATTGTCGTGACAATATTCTTTGGGGCCAATGATGCGGCTATTTTGGGGAGAACAAGTGAGAGACAACACGTACCTCTGAAGAGTATAAGTATAATCTTAAAAAAATGGTAAATCATTTGAAGGTATTGACTCCATCCTTCATGCTTGAAATATTTTCTAACAAAATCTTTAAGATTTATTTTGAAGATTTAAATCAGTATAATGCATCAGTCCATCACTTCTCTGTTAACTATATGGTTGTGACGTTTCTTCTTTGAGCCGAACTCCCTCTCGCTTGGGACTATTGTTAGTAAATGTGCCTTCCATCCTTTCAAGTGGAATAATCGACAAAAGTTTTAGAAAGAGAATACCATGATGAGGCAAGAAGTCTAGCTGAACCCAACATCTGACCAGACTAATGAATTGTCATGGAGTACACTCTAATTACGTTCAAACCATTACTCCGGTAGAAGAGCTTTAACTTTGTTGGCCACTATGTTGCATTCTTTGATGGAGGGTGCCTGGATACCTAGATTATACTCTTTAGAGATGTGGTTTTGCACAAGCCATTATGTAGTTGTTTCTTTGAGGCGTTCAATTTTTGGCTTTGCCAGATCTTGGGGTTGCAAAGAGCTGCTCGCTCTTTCTTCAACCGTCCTTTCATGAGAAAGTGGTTTTTGTGGGCTTCAATGCCAAAGCTATTTTGTAACTGTTCTTTCTAGGAGTTGTTTGGTTAACTATGTTTGATTTTAAATGAGAATGTTATCAGATTTTTTAAATGTAGTTATTGAAAACAAAAGATGGTAGTCCTAAAACTTGTTTTTGTTTTTGGAAATTGGCTAAAAATTCAAATGTTCAACAAGAATTATGAAAATCATGAATGAGTAATGTCAAAAATAAGAGAAGAGTGAGATGAACAACAAATTGGTCTAGATGAAGCTAGAATGTGCTGATGCTATATAATATACTAGAATTTTCTTCTTACACCTTCTAGGTACATGGGCTAAATAAAGAAGACCCAAATAAATAAGATCTGAGGCTGAATAAAAGAAAGGCCCTGCCAAAATAAGAAATGGAGGAATTAAAATTAACCACTAACTAAATAAGTTGCTAGAGTTCTAAACGTAGTAACAAAGTTCAAACCCTAGATCGAGCATCAGATCTTCATTAGTACGAATTTGTTAGAAAACAAGCAAAAATTTTCAAAAACCAAATTTTTACCAGATGACACTCAATATAATTTGATTATTGTACAAAAAACGTAGTTTAATTGATTCCAAGGCTCGCTGACCTATGAAATGGAGAATCTCCCTAATTTTTTGGAGTAGTTCCTCTTTATGGCAGATTGTTTTGGTTCTTCTAAAGTGGGTAGAAATCTTCATAAGATCATTATATAACCTCTTGGTTTTGGCAAATTACTCCCTGCCATTCTAGAGGATGATAGGAGATGGGAATTGACTCTTCTTAACTCTTCTTGGTGTTCTCATCAAAGCCTTTTGCTAATTTTTCTATTCAAGGCATTTACTTGTTTTGAACTTTTCTCCGTCTCTATTATCATATTAATCTTCTATGCTTTGTTGGTATCATGCATTTTTTAGCATTAGTCTCTTTCTTATTTTGTCAATGGAAAACCTTGTTTCCATTTAAAAAGAAAAAGAGGCAAAGTCTGGATTCTTCTCTAGAACTTTTTTTTTTTCTGTTTTCATCTCCCACTCCTCCTAAGCCACGATGAAAGAAAGAACTTGCCTTTTCTTTTCTTTTTTTTCCTTCTTCTTCTTCTTCTTCTTTTCTTTTTTTTTTTTCCTTTTAATTATCTTCCTCCGTATGAGAGACCGAATCTTTTTCTTATGTGAAAAGGATTACTAAACCAAGTTGTTTATTCTCCGGATTGTTACATTATATGTAGGAAGAACATGGGGAGTAATAGTCATCTCTTATATAGCTGCAGAATATCATAACTGCTGAAAAAGGCTCCTAAATGTTTTTCCCTTTAATTGTTGCTTTCATCAGAATTTAAAGCATGGTATACTCTTAAGTTGCTTCATGGCCATCCTTTCAATAATAAAGCCTAGATCCCTAGGATAAAAGGGGTTATAACTCATACTGGGTGGCGGGTGCTATGAAATGAAAGAAATCACGAGGCCTTTGATGAGCTCAGTTCAGAAGTTTCAGAAGAGTCCAGTTTGTATTTCGTTCCTCTGATGCACCCTTCCCGATTTTATTTGTAATTGGCGCAATCTTTTGCTTCAACCCTTTAGGATTGTGCTAGGTCTCCAATCACCCAAGTTTATCAAAGAAAGAGGAAGAAGGGTAAGAAAGGTATTTCAGCATAGACAATATGGTAGTTAGAACTGCCGGTGGTCCCAAGGGTACGTGGCAGCAGTAAAAGGAGACCATATATATGGGAGTTTTTGGCTAGGGTTAGGCATTGGTTCATTAGGGAGAGAGCAGCCCTCTCATATGGCTGATAATATTTTGTGAGAACCTTGTGTTATATTCTACCATTCCTATATATATATATATATATATATATATATAAGTTCCAGATTGCCTCCTCTTATTGTAGTGTGTTGTGTGGTTGGTTTGTTCTTGTTCTGTGTTATCTGTTGGATTGTGTGTGTGTGCTGGTAGTGTTTGTAACAGGTTCCTCGAGGCGTAACAGATTGTTTTCTTGTAACCTCCTTCCCCCCTTTACATCTCATTAGCATTTTGGTTACAGGAGTACTCCCCAACGACGCTGGTGGTACTTATTACTCCTCCTCCAGTTGATGAGGAAGGGCGTAACGAATATGCACGGTATGACTTCTTTCTAATTGCTTCTCAAAATTTTTAGCCTTTCTTTTGTTGTAACGTTACCTACAACCGTCTATGTGTTCCATCTTCCTACTTTTCCTTCAACTAGTTCCATCTTCCCACTTTTTCTTCGACAAGATTTCATACTGACGTCAGTTATATCAAAGCACTACCAAAATATACTCTCCCATTCTCTAACTATTGTGTGAACGTATCCCCATTGGTTTAGTCCAAATGTACTCCATGTCCTTATTATACCCTTGTTGCATATCATCACCAACCGACATTTAAAGGTGGTCTAAGAAGTAAGAACACTACCTTCAGGGTGGAATGGACATGATTAGCCTAGCCTTTTACATGTGGTTCGTTCCAGAAATTCCATGCCTTTGTCGTCTCTAAGATATTTAAGTTCAAAGTTTCATCAATATACTGAAAAGATTCTAACCCTACTCAAACTAAGGTGAAAATAGTCTTGTATTGTTTCATTCAGATCTCTCTATGGTGATAAAGCAAGGGAATTGCCAGAGAGAACAAATGAAGCAACGGGACTTTATGCAAAAAAATGCCTTGAACTAGCTAAAGAAATAGGTCTTCACTCCATTGATTTGTGGTCCAAGATGCAAGAAACGGATGGTTGGCAGAAAAAATTTCTCAGGTCTGTGATTCAAGCTCTCAATACACAATTTTACTCATCTTATAAAATATGGCTGTTATCTATAATGTTATATGTCTTCAGTTGTCAGCATGTTCAGACCTGTTTGGAATGAATTTTTTAGTACTTAGAAAGTTATTCCAAATAGACTTTGGTGTCGTAAATGAAATTGATATCCTGACCTACTACAAGAGGGAGGTGGATTGTTAATGAATATTGTAAATGATTCAATTCATCGCAACAATGTTGTATTTTTCTGAGTTTATAGGTTGTTTCTTTTTTATTTGAGATGATTAAAGTTTTTATTATTATAGGGATGGATTGCATTTCACACCAGAAGGCAATGGAGTTTTGCACCAAGAATTAGAGATAGGTTGTTTCTTTTTTATTTGAGATGATTAAAGTTTTTATTATTATAGGGATGGATTGCATTTCACACCAGAAGGCGCAATGGAGTTTTGCACCAAGAACTAGAGAAAGTACTGAAAGAAACATCAGTTGCTGCTGAAAAAATGCCTCTTGATTTCCCACATCACTCAAAGATTGATGGCAAAAACCCTGAAAAGGCCTTTCAATATCTTTCCTTGTGATATGATCTCCCTTCCCTTGTAATTTTTTGTTCAAAGTTCCCTATTTGCATTTTGAGCGTTGACCATAATCATTTGTGTTGTTTATGAGGTAATGATTCAATTGACTAAGCATGAGTGAATATATTAAATCCAATCCGCTAATAATTGTATTAATTTAAACTCTAAGTATATTTTTTCTGCCATTTAACACATTTTATTTAAATATATTTATAATTTTATAAATTTAAACTTTTAAAAGAAATCGAAAACATGAGTAATAATTAAAAGCACAAGCATTTTAAATTTATGACAGCAGATTTAAATCAACATGTTCAAATCCTCTATAATAGTCATAAATCATCATCTCTTGAAATCTGACTATTGTTGGCATGGAGATGTAGGGTAAAATTGAATATAGGGTATTGCTGATGATGTAGCAATGGGTTAGCGGTGTTTTGAGGTTGGAATCGATGTGAGGTTTCACAGTAATAGGCGAGTGATCTTTAACTCTTTCCGTTGGATTCCTTTGCGTTGTTATCGTTATGTTGCGTATTCATAGTCAACAATGTTGCTTACACTTTTGTTGGACTCAGTATCGATCATCACAACAACTCAATTGACATTTTTGCCTCAACATTATACCAAATCATGTATGGCAATTGCCAAACGAAATTGTTGTTGGACTCAGTATCGATCATCACAACAACTCAATCGACATTTTTGCCTCAACATTATATCAAATCATGTGTGGCAATTGCCAAACGAAATTGGGAGGCACCTTCTCCAAGACAAAGTATTCTGTCCCTTGTCGTATTAAATTAAACGTTTTAATTAATTAAATTAAATACAAATTATCCGTACTATAATTTCATTCTTTTTAGTATTAAAATTTAAATTAGCACTCTCACGTGTCGCAGATAAATAGTAATTTTGGAGCAATAAGAAAATTCAAGATTCTAATAATAGCATAAAGAGTAATTAATTAAGTTATTATATATATATATATATATATATATATATATATATATATAATATTTTTTAATAGAAAAATTGATTTTTTTCTGTATACATGTAATACGCGTGTTTTCAGGTGTTTCCATAAATAAGATAAACAATACGAAGATAATAGTTGTATAATATATAATATATATATTTTGTAAATAATATAATTAAATATTGTTTTCATTTATATTTACACGCCGGAGTTCTTGCACCGAACTACAGAAGCCATTGTCAAGGTTGTCAAAATGCTTCTAGCACAGGCTCGACCCAGGCCCGTCTAACTGTTAATTTGTTTTATCTTTCTAAGGGTTTTAATTTTAATTTCCTATATAATTATATTAAAATTTAGGACAGTTTGGTGGAATTGTGAATTATTATAGTACTTTATTTTTATAATTGTGTTATAATATAGTTTGTTGGAGTATAAATTATTTTAGTTTGTATTATAACAGTTCGTGCTTAATGCGTAAATTATTTTAGTTTATTTTAGCCGTGAACAAAAAAAAAATAATGTAAAATAGTAAAAATCGTAGAAAAATAATAATTTTTCATCGGCATCAACAATATTAAATAGCCATGAAAATAATGGCTATTTTTATAGATCGATAATTATAATAATCATGCTCCATTTATACAACCATTTTCATATACAAATACAAATCATCGAGGAGCTCATTTCGACAACTTAGTGTTCAATTGTCAACAATTTCAAGATCATAATGATCTCCGCTATTAATTTTCTTTAACTTATTAATTTTCTTTTACTTGACTATCATACATCGTCGATAATAACTCAAATAATATTTTTTTTCATCAACATCAACAATGTTAGATAGTCATGAAAATCATGGCTATTTTTATCAACTTTTCACGGGAATAATAATAACTACGACAATAATAATAATAATAATTTTGAAGATAGAGTGCCGAATAATTCCCATTTATACAACCGTTTTCATATACAAACACAATTCCTGGATTCAGTTATCAACAATTTCAAGATCATAAGGATCTCCTTTATCAACCATCGACGTCGACATATGCAGCTCCCTTCGACAACTTAGCCTTCAATCATCAACAATTTCATGATCATAATGATCTCCTCTATCGACCATTGATGTCGACATATGTTTTGGTGGAATTTAGCTCAAATCCGATGCTAGATTATTCACAAGGCAACCAACAAGACATCACCCAAACTAGACTCGATAATTTCCCGGACATGGATAATTATGTATCTAATGAAAGTTTTGCTCAAAATAGAAGTGATAATTTTATGTAGAATTTTTGTTGGTTGGTTAAATTGTTGTTTAATAATATATCAAAAGACCAAATTTGTACTAGTACAATAATAAAATTAGAATCAAACTTTCTGCATTGACCTAACTACATAGTTCTGGTCCTCCCAATTTTGTAACAAAAAATGTGGAGAATATTTTAACAAATAAAAAAATCTTACACGAAAAATTAATGTTATATTCAAATATTTGTTTGGATGTATGTCTGCCCACATTGGTGCACGGAAAGTTAATATGCTTATTCAAAATGTGTGTGCGCGTACCATATTTATAAAGACTAACGGTCGAATTCCGACAAATTAGTAAGGTAAATAAAACAATATTAATTTTAAACTTATAAATGATTTTATTTTATTTTATTATCGTTATAATTAGTGTTATAACTGGTTACATGGTAAATGACCAAAAATTGTTTAATTTTGGAGGAATAGATGATTTTTAGGATTCGTTTAGAGGAAAGTAGAGTTTTAGGACAAATTCGAAGTGAAGATTCTATTTTAAACATCCAATTTAAAAAAATTAGTACATATTCCATTTTCTCTCATGCCACGTCCGCTTGCGATTTCTCTTCATCCACCGGTGTATTTTGCCATAACTATTCATCCTCTCCTCCTGCGGACGTCGAAGCACGCCTTTCCATGGTTCTTCAGTCTTCCTTGGGATCATGGCAGCTCAAGAGTCACTTTTTTCTTGTTGGTGTCGTGGTTTTTTTTTTTTTTTTTACCATTGTACAGATCATAAATCTGTGGTAGCTGTTTATGATTTTAGGGTGTTTCTTAACTTGATTAACTGATAATTTACTGTTTGGATCATTAACCAAATGTTCTGTACTTTAGTAAAAGAGTTGAGGATGTCTCTTTCTCCCTCTAGTATTGAAGAATAGCTTATTAACTCCTTATTTTCCCACCCTAAATCCAAGTGAGGTCATTGTAGGTGTTTCAAGAGGGTCTGCACATGTTTTAGATAATTGTTTATTTTACTGTATCTATTTATTATCTCCCAAAACATCTCATACAACATCTCCAACCACATCACGAACATTTAGAAACTTCCAAATGTTTAATTCAATACAAGTTTATCACTTGTTTTAGCTTATTTAGAGTGTTTTTACACATGTCTTAAAGATTTTTTAGGTTTTTCATTTGTATCTCGCATAGACCTCGCAACTTCCAAAATTTAGTTTGTGATCTCAAAATCAATTCAATACTTCTATTAAATCCTTTAGAGTTGCTTATAGACCATATTTGTATCATCTTGCACATATCTTGCAAACATCTCACATTAATCTGCTTAGCAGGTTTTTTTTAGAAGATCAGTGGCCATTAGAAAGAGTATATTTTAATAACCTACTATAAAGGTAAATTAGTCTGAGAGTTCGCTACAAAAGAAAAAGTAGAAACAATTTTCCTAGCTACACATGACAGGAAATAAGAAAAACATCAAGACCAACTTCAAGAAACTGAATTTGAAATTTGACAATCCAAAAAGCTTAGTAAGAGTTCAGCCACACTAAACAAAATTCATATATATAAGGCCCTAAAAACAGCCATTATTATATAATTTCCACGCTTATTTAATGGTTGACAAATTATTATTCCAATATGTTGATTGTTGATGTGAAATTAGTCAGCCCTTAAACTTTGCATCAGTGACAAATATGTTACCATTTACTTGGGCATCCTTGATGATCTGATGATCAAATACAAAGGAAAAATTAAATTACATTAATAGAATTACGTTAAATTATAACTTTAATTATGATAAGTAATTTTATAAACAATTTTAGGGTTGGAATTTACCTGGACGCTCGCCATAAGGATTACCACAAACTTGACAATGACATGCTTCAGTGCAACGAAGTCCTGCCTATAATAAATTCATTAAAGAACACAATATGCAATTAAATTATTTACAAGATATATATATATACCATGATTTTAATTTAATTTGAGTAAAAGAAAAGTAATATATATGTGTTTATGAAAGTGAACCCGCAAGCATGGACAATCAATTTTTTGGCACGTTGACTTATGGCAGTTGCATGCTCCTCTTACCTGCAGATAATTATTAATCAGTGTGTATATATGTTAATATATATATGTGTGTGTATGTGTGTGTGGGGGGAAAATTAAAGGATTACAAATGTACAATATTTTGATCAAAAGCTGAGGGATTTATGGATCGAATTTGTTCTTTAGCAAGATCAACAGTGTCCTCATACAAAGGAGTATTGAAGCAATCTTCATCATCACACCCACATTCTTCGGAGCAAAACATTTCTCTTGCAAAGCATTCGCAATCACTGCCATAATTAATCGCAATCACTGCCATCTTAAGACCTGTTTGAAATATCTAGTTTTCAATTTTATGCACCATATGATAATATATATATTCACATACAGTGTTAGACACTCGGTGTTCTTGTTGGCGCAATGGCAGCATGGGCTCGCTTTTTTCCCATCTTCCACTTTTGCTTTACCGCTGCATATTATTGATTCTATATTAATAACAATATGATGATGACGATAATAAAATAAGTAAATATGTAGAAGAAAAGAGAAAGTTTGACCTCTTTCTTTTGGTGGTAGTGGTAGGAGTACTATTGTAATTCATGTCATTCAGGGAGCCAATCGGAGACGTCTGTTTTTGATGATCTCTTATGTTATTATTTTCTTTTTTGTTTTTATTATGATATTCAACACCATCATTTTTCTGGAATAAAACACAAAAATATGACAAATTATAAATAACTTTGATACTAAAAATAATAACAGTAGAGTTATGTGTGTGTATGTATGTATATATTATCACCTCAACAGATAGACCAGCACAAATATTTTGAGTTTTATGGAAATTGCTGATCTTGGAGTGATTATCACCAATTGGAGCTTCTTTATTTTTATTGCTGAGGAGTGAGGACCCAAGTGTACATAAAATTTAAAAAAAAAAAAAATTATATCATCAGTCAGGAAAAATATATTTTCTCCAAAATAATAATTAATTGTAAACTATTTTATTTTCATAAAATCATTAATTGGGTTTTTAGAAATTAGGAAAAGAAATATATTAAATACCTTTGCGAGTGATCTCCACGTGAAAATATAGACGACGGAGGTTTAGAGGGCAATGCCCTCCCGGAGCCAAATGTAAGCTTTTCAATGAGAAATATTATTAATCAAATGATCCAAATAATCAAAGTACTGAAATTCAAACAAAACTAAATTTTATTTTGTTAATTTCTCGATTTCAAGAATTAAATCTATTCCTCCAAATTTTATGGTATAGTCAATAAAATTTTAACATGATGCATAAACCAAAATTAGAAGGGATATAACAAAACTAAAACCATTAAACACTAAAAAATCACATTCAAAAGCAAATTTAATTAATTTTGCTACAAACATTCATGTCCAACTTGTAAATGGAAAATATTAGGAATTTATAAAGATATTTGAAAAATGCATTAATTAAATATTTAGGAAAATCATCACAAATTATAGATTAGAACTTGAATGATTTATAGAAAATAAAATGAAAATATAAAATTAAAACAACTCATACCTCCAAATTTATTGGCTCTGATTCTGAAGAAGTAGAAGTTGCAAGGCCTTTTGAAGACATTGTGATCACTTGAGACCAAAATCTTAATATAACCTTAAAACAAATACAATAAATTAAGTGAAACTAATTTCTAAATAATATATCTTTAAACATTTTAATCCGTTCTTTAATGCTAATTTCTTGAATCACTTTTAATTATAATTTTGTTTTCATTTAAAATCAAATTTCAAGCAAACTTAATCGCGGTGTGAAATTAATAGGAAGACATGAAGATCAAAATCTTGAAGATGATAATCCAATACTTGTAAGATTAATACTAATTTAATCCAAATCAAATAACACAAAGAATATTCTACTTAATTACCACAAAACAAGAAATTAAATCTTACAAAATTCAATGAAAAATGTTTTTAATTGTAACTTGAAAATAATCATAACAAAACCATTAAATTCAAGATTATGATCATGTATATACTTTTTTCCACTAATACTTTGTAAATAATATAATTTCTTTTCGATTACTAAAGAAGATCATACATGAAGATTAACTCAGAAGTAAAGAATCTATTTCGAACCTTTATTATAGAGCAGCGAATGGATGAATTTCTAGATAAAAATCAAAGAATATGATCAATTATAATTCTCCAAAGGAAGAACGAAAAGATTAAATTTGTGAAAATGTTGGATTTTGGAGAATGAAACTGAGAGAATTTATCGAAGAAGAGAGATAAAAGAATAAGGGATCAGTTAAGGGAAATATATATGAAAATAATAAGGGAAGAGAAAAGAGAAATGTTGTTAATTTGGGTTAATTAATCAATTAATTATTATTTAAACCCTAAACCGTACCCTACATATTTTGATGGGATCTTTACGATGGATCTTGTCAAGTCTAAAACGACAACGGATCATCCTTTCAATCATCTTACGTTGGTAGATGTTCAATTTATCCCATCCAATGATTGTACTAAAAAATATAATATAGGCTTCAAATCAAATAAAACAATTAATAATAAAATTAGACATTGATTTATTTGATGTGCTTTGGATCAAATTTATAGTAGTGCAGTAATAAAATTAGAATCAAACTTTTATTAAGTTAACTTAACTATTTGGTCCATTTCTTTTCAATTTTGTAACAAAAAAAAAAATATGGGAAAATTTATTTTAATAAATAAAACAATTCAATGAAAAATTAATTTATTGTTCAAAATAATGTATCTCGCATGCTCACGAGTGTGCACACACGTATATTTATAAAAAGTTAACACTCGAATTCTATCGAATTTGTGATATATTTTCTAACAAAGTTTGAGAATTATGTCAATTAAATCTTAAACGGTAAGAATTGCATTAATTTAAACTTTCAATCCTTTTACCATATTTTATTCAAGTGTATATTAGACTTATAATTTTATAAATTCAAACTTTAAGAAAAACCAACCATTAAAAATATGAGTAATAATTGAAGTACAAGCATTTAAAATTATGCCGGTTCAAGTCCTCCCTGAGAGTTACAAATTATCATCTCTCTTAAGATCGATTCAATTGAGACCATATACTTTTGATAATATATTAAACAACAATTTAACCAACAACAAGAAAATACTACATAAAATTATCATTTTTGTTTTGAGCAAAACTTAAATTGAAACAATAATCGTTGTTGTATGGAAAATTATGAAGTCCAGGTTGAGTCATGCCTTGTTGATTGTCTTGTAAATAATTTGACACTGAATTTGAGCTACATTCCCCTGGAAAATACGTTGACGTCGGTGGCTGATAGAGGAGATTAGTATGATTTTGAAATTGTTGATAATTGAAGACTAAATTGTCAGAGGAAGTCGCATACGTGGACGAGAATGGCTTATAGGGAAGGTTACTATGATCTTGAAATGGTTGATTAGTGAAGCTAGGAATTATTGTATTTGTACTTGGAAATGGACCATGCCTATTATAGTAATTATCAAGCACTCCATCTTCAAGAATATCATTATCATTGACGTAGTTATTATCATTTCCATGAAGAAGTCGATGAAAATAGCCATTATTTTCATGACTATTTAACATTGTCGATGTTGATGCAAAATTATTCTTTGAGTTAGCTCCATCATTGACGATGTTTCCATTAGTGTATGATCGTGCTTCTCCTAAGAGTCAAGTAAAAGAAAATTAATAATAATATTAGGTTAAAGTCGTAAGTTCGAGTAATTATACTTTAATATATATTCCTTAAAATGTATTATTTGATTTTAAAATTTCAAATTTATTTTAAATTTTCTTTTCTATATAACTATATTTCTTCTATATTTATTTTAAAAAAGAACAAAAATTAACAAACGTATTCGTGTTTTTAATTCTTAAAATTTAAGAAACATAAAAAAGGAAATTAGAAACGGAAAACATGAATATTGTCAAATAAGCTCTAAAATTTTGTTAGTGACTTTTCGTGTAAGAACTATCTAAAACTATAATAATTACTTCTTACTGTAATAAATACTATTTTACTATTTTAAATTGATATTTTTTGTTTATCGTTAAAATAAACTAAAATAGTTTATACTAAAACACATAGGTACTATTATAACTCAAATTAAAATAAAAATATTGTATAGCTTGAAGACAAACTATAATAATTTATTTATTGGCCTAATGATCCTAAATTTAAATATATTATACAAAATTAAACTTAAAACCCTTAAAAAAATAAAACAATGAACATTTTTAAATATAATAAAATAAATTAAATATTTATAACGTACAGTAAATTTGTCATTTTTGACGATTTCATGTAAAACAATACTGCTATTCAAATTACCTGCACAGGCTGTGCCGCAAGGATTTTGACAACCTTGACAATTACATGCTTCCGTGCAAGCAACTCCTGCCTGTAAATATAAATTAAAACAATATTGAATTTCATTATTTACAATATATATACATATATTATATAATTGTTTAATTTAATTTGACGCAAAGAAAAATAATATTAAATCTTGATTTATTTTCTGGTAAGAAAAAGGTTTAGGGGTTTATACCAAATTATGTTTTAATATTTTCAGATTCACTGAATTTAACAAATATGCATTTGACAGATAATTCAAGTTTTCGTCATATCTAGAGTTCAAATTTTATATTTTAAAAAACATAATTATATTGAATACATATAGTACTATAAATCATATCATAATGCAAAATAATAATTATGATCAAGTTACAAATTTGGTCTCTAGGATTGTAAAATGACACAGTAATAGGAATTCTATACTAAACAGATCTTTAATGATTTGGAACGGGAAGTACCTGAAAGCATTTACAATAATTCTTTTTACACGATGAGTTCTTGCAGCTGCATCCTCTTCTTTCTGTAGATGACTCTCCTACCTATTTATTCACAAATTTATTACATGATGTTGAGATCGTGTATATATATATAGATAGATAGATAGTTAGTAAGAAATTAGATTAATTGTATTACATTTTCTCTATCAAAGGCCGAGGGTTTCTTGGTTCTAAGTTTTTTTTTAGCAGCAACAACAGTGTCTACGTACAGAACTTTGTTGAGGCATTCTACACCACACCCACAGTTTTCGTCGCAAAACATTTCACTCGCAAAGCAGTCGCAATATCTGCATTTTTTATTCAATAAATATCGTTAACATTTTGTAATGTATAATAGTTATCTTCATACTTAATTATATTATATGTATAATGTTTTAGTTAACTTACAGTTTTATGCACTTGCTGTTTTTGCATTTGCAACCACCTGGGCTGGATTTCCTCTTATTTTCCACGGTTGATTTCTTCCTGTACATAAATTGAACACCACCTCAACGTTAAGGTTAATTATTCAAACGTATTATATTAAGAACAATTATAATTTTTAGAAGAAAAAAAAAACTATTTACAAAATATAGTAAAATAAAACTTAAAAAGTTGTAAAAATTTTGATATATTTTTTGTGAATAATTTTACAAATTTAGTTCTTATGTGCAACAGTTTAATTCTCTAAGTTAAAAAATTCATCAAAATTAGTTCTTCTATTATGTTATGCGAGGGAGTATTTGTATTTTGTAAAAATATTTGTGTCTAATTAGTTTATCAAATGATTTAGGTCAGCAATCTCATTAAACTATTATACTAATTTCTACAGTAGAAATTAAATTGTTACATCGATCAGAAGTGATTTTTAACTGAAAAATATCAATTCTTACAATTTAGCTACCCATTTATTAAAATCAGTAAATGTTTTTTTTTTTCCAAAAATAAATAACTAAATAAGTAAGAAAAAGAGAAAATTTAACCTCTTTCTTTTGGTGCTACCACTAGTGCCGTCATTGTTTATCTCATTAGCGGAAACACCTACAGACACCATTTCCTGCACCATAAAAATACACACATTATATACAGGAAAAAAAACACATTTTCGATTAAACAATATTATATATAATGAATGAATTAATTAATTAATTACTCCTTACCATATTATTAAGATTTTCAATTTCCACGTTGCTCTGGAAATTTAAGTATCGAACCTCATCATTCCAGTTTTGATATCCAATATCGCTATTTATCTGCAATATGTGAAAGAGCTAATTTAAAATTTAGTACTAAATGTAATTATAGTATGGATAAATTTGTAATTAATTTAATTAATTAAAGTATTTAATTTAATCACCTCGATAGTCGGATCAGCAAAAAGAACTGGAGTCTCGTGGAAATTGCTCAAGTCGAAGTGATCATCACCAATTCCAGCTTCTCTATTGTTGCTGAGAAACCAAAATTTACCATAAAGATAAAAACCTAATTATAAACTTAAATCATGATAGCTAGTTTATGATTTTTTTTCTCACCTCCAACTTTAAAGGAAAATTTAAATCTAAAGTGGGTTCTGATTAAAACATCTAAAGTAAAGAATCATAAAATCACCTCGTCATGGGTCTGATATTTTTTGCTTTTTACCTGAAAAATGTTTGAAAGAAAAGAATAAATATTTAAAATATACAATAATAAGTTATCTAATCATGTGGAAATATGAACTTAATAATGTCTAGCCAAAAACTTTGTTCTTCTAATTATCTATTCATTTTCTTTCTTTATTTATTATGAGTAGACCAAAATTAAGAGAGAACCCTCCAAGATTAAACAGAAAAAAACGTCCAGCAAAATAAATAAGCTCACCGGCGGTGTGGTGAAATAGAGGGAGAATGGCGGCTTTCGGTGAGATTGATGGCGGACGATGCGGTGGTTGGTTTTCTTGGTGCGTTTTGGGTGAGGTAGAGAGAGGGTTCATATATATATATATATATATATATATAGATATATCTAACCTTCTCCTTTTCCATCTCCGAATTCATTTTTCCCATAATATTTTGCTAAAAACAAATAAAAAAATTATCTCAATAAGAAATTAATTATTGTCAATCAAATAAAATCTAAATAAATCAACTATCTCCGATTCTGATTTTCTCAATAAAAAATGAATTATCTATAATCAAATAAAATTTAAATAATCGTTTATCCTTGCTGCGATTGGGTTGGACACGCATTCTTAACCCAATCCATATTTTTGGATTGGTTGGATTTGAATTAATTTACCAATCCAACCGGTAACATGAAATAATTAAATTATAAATAAATAGGAAAACTTACATATACAATAACAAAACTGTAAACTATTTAGCACCGTGTAATAAAACCAAAAAGTTAGCCATTTTTTAAATATTCCCTTTCATCTTTCTTTCCTTCCTTGCCATTCGCATGATATTTCTTTTTGCCCGTGTTCCTACGTGATTTCGTCTTTCTTCTTTACTCCTTTTCTTTTCTTCTTTATTCTTTTTCTTTTTTGCGATTTCTTTCTATCATCTTTCTTATTTTTCAATTCGTTTTTTTTCGCTTCAATTTCTTACTATCGTCTTTCTTTTTACACGGATCGTGTATAAAGAATCTTGAAAAAAAAATCATTTAGATTGGAGTAGCAAATGTAAACGATAAATGATCGTGTAAAAAATCTAAACGAGTAACCAAAATTAAAAAAATCGTTAACAAAAATTAAAAAAATCGTGTACCAAATTAAAAAAAAAATCATTTAGATTTGGGTTCTAGATAAATTGTAGTCACAGGTAAACAGAACGCATATAAATTGTAGTCATATCTAAATGATTGAGTGTAACGTTATTGATGAGACATTTTTGATATTTTACACAGTGTGCCTCTAGTCTTTTTCCGTTTTTTGAATTGTTCTATATCGTAAATATTTTACCGTTTTCTTATATTTTTTTAAAAACCCCTATATTAATTCTATTTTATTTTGTTGTTCTGCTCTATGTGAATTGCTTTTAACAATAAATAAATAATGTGTGAGATTTAAGTTGGGAAGAAAAAGAACTAAAGTAAGTTTTAAACTTTGGATTTAGTTAATTTTGGTAATTATATTTTTTGATGGGAGAAAAAATTCATAAAATAAATTATATTTTTTGGGTTATTCATATGAATCTATTATTATAGAAAGCCACGTCATCGGTTAAGAATTAAAGAAATTCATAAAGATCAAAATAAGTTTTTTTTTTCCTTCAAAAAGTTCGGACCAAAATAAACCCTCTAAAAAAGTTCAAAGATTAAATGAAATAAGATTAAAAAATTAGTAACAAACGTAAAATTTTAAAGAAAAACCCTAAACCTTATTCTCTCTCCCTTTCACGATTTGGAGCGTGTAAAACGCCCCATTCGAAAGTCTTCTCTTTCTCGCCATCAGCAGAACTCACGCCGCCAGACTACAACACCCGCCGCACACGTCGGCACCTCCGTCGACTGCGCGACCACCTTGACGTTGAACTCTAACTCACGACACTGACGACCTCCTCTGCGCGCTAATCGAGCGCGCGACCTCAAGCAATCCAGCGCAGTGGCGCGAGCTACGCCCAGGAACCAGCAGCCTCACTCTCGGTAGCAACAAACTGAGGTGACCCACGCATTTTGGACAAGTTTCAGCTGCAATCCCCGCTCTTTGAACACCCTGTAGCATCGTCTGCCTCCTTTGTGGTGAGTTTTTGGAACTTACTCTTTTCTTTTCGGCATTAGAATTGAGTTACTCATTGTGTGATGACTCCAAATATGTGGGATTAGGTAATTCCGGACACCAACTAGCAATGTTTGGAGCACGTTTCAGTGGGTAAAAATTCTCTATTTTTTTTCCCGAACTAGTTTAAGGTCCTTTAGATTGGCCTCTAATGCTTGGAAACGCTTATTTGTAGATTTGGCATAGATTTGGAACTGTTCAGACACTTTGCAGCAAGAAAACGAGTCTATATTGGTGATTTTTAGGCGCCCAGAAAATATTAAACCCTCCAAAAACCCTACCTCGTCTTCTGAGAAATCAAAGAGCTGAAATTTGGCAGGAATTTTACCGGAATCATAATCGCCGGTGATGAATTACCGGTTTCAAAATCTGTTGGGAGCGCCCTATAGAGGCGGGAATGTTCTGATTTCAGAGGACACTCTGTTAATCTCACCCGTCGGTAACCGAATCTCCGTTACCGACCTTGTCAAGTCTCAAACAACGACTCTTCCCCTTCAATCATCTTCCAATATTTGTCGTATTGCCCTCTCCCCCGATGGGGTATTTTTATTCACCGTGGACGAGAAGAATCGTTGCCTCTTCATCAATCTCCGACGTCGAGTTGTTCTTCACCGTATTTCCTTCAAGAAGCCTGTCAGTGTTGTCAAGTTTAGCCCCGACGGTGCAAATATTGCTGTTGGCACTGGGAAATTGGTGCAAATTTGGCGTGCACCGGGGTTTAGGAAGGAATTTTTTCCTTTTGAACTGGTAAGAACTTTTTCTGATTGTCATGATAAAGTTACAGCGTTAGACTGGAGTCCTGATGGCAATTACTTGCTTGCTGGCTCGAAGGATTTGACTGCTAGGTTACTTATTGTGAAGAAGTTAGGTGGGATTAAGTATAAACCACAGTTGTTTTTGGGTCACAGAGATTCAATTGTCGGTTCATTTTTTGGGACTAATAAGAAAACTAATAAGGTAGAAAAAGTTTATACGATCACACGAGATTGTTATATTTTTAGTTGGGGTGTTATACAGAATAATTTTGATGAAATGGACGTGGATAATTCTGAACCAGCTTCACCAGGGACTCCTAGGAGGGATAGTGAAGAAAATGTGGAGAGTGGTGGGGATGTTAGTGTTAAGAAGAGGAAGAATATTGGTGATGGTAATGTGGATAGTGAAGATGGATACTTGCTTAGAGAAAAATGGCAGTTAGTGAGGAAGGATAATTTTTCTCAGGCTCCGGCAAAGGTGACTGCGTGTGATTATCATAGGTACCTTGATGTGGTGGTTGTGGGATTCTCTAATGGTGTGTTTGGGCTGTATCAGATGCCGGATTTTGTGTGCTTGCACATGTTGTCAATATCAAGAGAGAAAATTACCACAGCTATTTTCAATCAGCATGGCAACTGGTTGTCATTTGGGTGTGCAAAACTTGGTCAGTTACTAGTGTGGGAATGGCGTTCGGAAAGCTACATATTGAAACAGCAGGGACATTACTTTGATGTTAATTGTCTTGCTTATTCACCAGATTCACAACTATTGGCAACTGGAGCTGATGATAACAAAGTCAAGGTACCTTAATTTCTTAAAGATGTACTTTTTTCTTTAAAATCTAATTACCCTAATGCAATAGATTGTTGAATTCAATTATGACAAATAACCAAAAATGTGTTCTACTCCATATTTCCAAATGTACATAGTGTATTTTTTACAATCTGTAAGTTTTGGCGGTCCTTGGCTCCTGTAGCAAAGTGATCACGTTACTTGTGCTTATCAGTTATCAGTATGTAGTCTAGTGACCCTATAGTTTATTGTACCCTAATGTAATACTGAGTTTCTCATCATCGGCTAGGAAGTATGGTGCCAAATTTGTTAGAGCCTTTTTTAGTTATTTCTTGTTGTCGGATGAACTGGCTAATGTTACTTGTTTGGTGTAGGTCTGGACGGTTCAATCAGGCTTCTGCTTTGTTACATTCTCTGAGCATGCAAATGCTGTTACTGCTCTCCAGTTTCTGGCAAATAACCACTGTCTCTTGAGTGCATCTCTTGATGGTACTGTTCGTGCATGGGATTTGTTTCGCTATCGAAATTTTAGAACTTTTACCTCCCCTACTTCTCGGCAATTTGTTTCCTTGGCGGTAGATCAAAGTGGTGAAGTTGTTTGTGCTGGAACATTAGATTCATTTGAGGTATCTTCCTGCTTTCTTGGAATATGAGTGCTCCCTACTAGCTTTATGCTAAAGTCCTGTCTGAAAGTTTGTGTACTTTGTAGATTTTTGTTTGGTCAATGAAGACTGGTCGTTTGTTGGATATCCTCAGTGGGCATGAAGGTCCCGTTCATGGATTGATGTTTTCTCCTACAAATGTGAGTTCGTGGACACATTCATTTACATCTTGAATTTCTAATTCTAGAACAATATTTTACTTCATGTTGGATCTTTTTATCTCTTTATTTTCTTTGATTATGCTTATCTTTTCCCCATCTTTTTGTCAATAATAAAGATGAGAGTTTCATTGCTATTCCCCCCCTCCCCCCCCCCCCCCCCCCCCCCCCCCCCCCAATACTAATCACTTTGCCTTACTATCATGTAGGCAGTCTTAGCTTCCTCATCATGGGATAAAACTGTTCGCTTGTGGGATGTTTTTGAAGGGAAAGGGGCTGTTGAAACGTTCAATCATATGCATGATGTTCTTACTGTGGTTTATCGTCCAGATGGAAGGCAGTTGGCTAGCTCTACATTAGATGGTCAGATCCATTTTTGGGATCCCATTGATGGTATATTGATGTACACAATTGAAGGGCGTAGGGACATTGCTGGAGGGCGTTTGATGACTGATAGAAGATCTGCCGCTACTTCAAGTTCGGGAAAGTGCTTCACGACATTATGTTATTCTGCTGATGGGAGTTATATATTAGCCGGAGGATCTAGTAAATACATCTGTATGTATGACATTGCTGATCAGGTTAGTTTCTATGCTTTTATTTTTATTTGTAGTCTCTGACTATTTGTATTGCATTAGATCAAATGATTGGATTTCAGACACCAACTTTGCAATCATTTAACTGGTTCGAGGCTTTAATGTAAATAGAAACAACATATATGATTTGTTTGTTTGATTGGATGTTGTCACAACACTACAAAAGTTATATAAACTAAAATTATTCGTGTTCCTTTTCTATGAAATTTCATTTCTCTTGATTAAAATCTAGTAGGTTGGCATGTTTGTTGATTGCGTTTTATGTTGAAAGAATTCAGATTGGTTTTTATTACTTTTGGTTATTGTGTGATTTTTTTTTTCACATTACAATACTTGAGAAGAACCTGTTCTCCCCTTGGATTATATTGCTTTACACATGAGTTCATGAAGAAGTTGTTTGGATTTCCGAAGCATAGTGTAGCTACTGCTACATTTCATGTTTGTCTTTCAGTTGTCTTTTTCTCTCATCTTTTTTCCTTGTTGCATCATGTTGTGGTTCAGCATTATATATCATGTTTTTGCTGCTCAGGTATTGTTGCGGAGGTTTCAAATAACCAATAATCTCTCTTTAGATGGAGTTCTTGACATTTTAAATTCAAAGAACATGACAGATGCTGGCCCCTTAGATTTGATTGATGACGATGACAGTGATATAGAAGAAGGAGTTGATCAACAAGCACGAGAGAAATTAGGCCATGATTTACCAGGGTCCTTGCTCAATCGTGGACGACCAGTTGTAAGAACAAAATGCTTAAGAATTGCGCCTACTGGTCGAAATTTTGCAGCATCAACAACCGAAGGAGTTCTTATTTATTCAATTGACGAATCTTTTATCTTTGATCCTACTGATCTTGACATCGATGTCACACCTGAGGTAATGAATGCAGATGTTGTCTAGCAATTATCATAAACATAAGTTATTGCTTTCAAGGGAAAAGAAATTATATTGCAATAAGATAAAGACAGAACTACTAAAAGGAAATTGATTTTTCTGGCATGTTTCCTAACCGAACTTGAGATTGTTTTCCTGAACGGTTCATCTTTTTTATATTTATTATTGGTTAATGTTTTTGCAGGCAATCAATGCTGCACTTGATGAAGACCAATCGAGCAGGGCTTTAATTCTTAGTTTGCGTTTAAATGAGGATCTTTTAATAAAGAAATGCATTTTCTCTGTGAATCCTGTGGATATTGCAAAACTAATCCAATCGATTCCGCATAGATATTTGCAGAGGTTAGTGGAGGCATTAGCGGAAATTCTGGAAAGTTGCCCACATTTGGAGTTTGTTCTACGGTGGTGTCAGGTAGTTTCTTGAGTTTCTAGTTCAGATGTAGATATTGTATTTTAGCCGTAGACTGTAGTTGTGGAAATGATTGAACTCACCATTAATTCTTTTATTCAGGAACTTTGCAAAGTTCACGGGACTTACATCCAACAAAATTCTAGAAACCTACTTCCTGCCTTAAAATCCTTGCAAATGGCTATAACCAGAACACATCAGGATTTGGCTGATATGTGTTCGTCGAATGAGTATTTACTTCGGTATCTTTGCTCAACAAGTGCCAAGAAGGAAACAAGTTAATATCAGCATAGTGCTAACCTAGCCAAAATCTCTCAGTTAAAGACCCATGAATGATGTAGGCGAGGAAGAGTCTTCAAAGTTAGATTCGAGTGAAACACGTTGTGATTCCTGGTAATTGATGGGGTAATAAGTCCCTATCTACCCTACAGTTTTGTCAAAATCGTAACTGATGGAGCAGTCAGATGGATTTATTGTAAGTTAGGCAGGAAAAGGTTTTTCGTTTCTTCTTTCTGTCCTTTTTGTTTTCTTCCAGTTATAATTGTAGTAATATTAATGCCTTTTTGGAGATTGATTGAACATGAAAATGAGTAAAATTAAGACAGGATCCCAAATGTAATGAACGTTTGAGCGTATACTTTTGGCTGTGTTAAATGGCTTTAACAGGTTTTGGAAAGGCAAATCAGTTCTTTGAGTTTATCTTCTATGCCAATTTAAATTTCTTTGGGTTATAGAATTTGAAAATTTATTTTAAAATGGTAAAATTTTAAAAATATTTACAAATATAGTAAAATATTATAATCTTTTTACGATGGATTATGATAGATTAAGATAAATTATTAAGATAAATTACTATATCGTGTTGCTATATTTAAAAATAGTCTATAAGAATTTAAATTGGAGTAATGTAAAATATTAGCAATTGTATCCCTAAAATCCCTTATTGAAATCATTAAAATTTAAGAATATTTTTTAAATCAAAGATCCAAGGATTTTTTTATGTAAAAACTTTACTTTTTATATATATATATATATATATATATATATATATATATGTATGTATGTAATTCAGGTCGGGGTGAATAACCTAAATTCCCTTTAGAGTCAACCCACAATCCAAAACGAAAGTGGAAAATATAACTCAATCTAAACAAGATTGACTCAACTCTAACATTTTGGATTAGATTGTCAGATTCAATAAATGTGATACAAGAAATCAAAGTTTTCATTTCATAGGATTTAACCTGATTATTTTAGCCGTACGTTTTAGAAGTAGATAAAATAACGCTTCAACCAATGTCATAAAATTTTAGTAAAAGCAAGCGATGGTAGCACCAAGAGAAAAGAGGCAAAATAACAGTGATAAGTGTAGGTCACATTTATTAGAGAATATATGTGATATTAAAAAAAAAAAAAAAAGAAGAAGAAGAGAGGTGAATGATTGACTACAAACCGTCCATGGGTATAGGAAAAGAGATTTGGCTAATAACAAACATTAATAACCTTCAGCCTCATCTTCTCACAAGCTGAAACAAAAAAAGAAGAAAAAATGGGTTTAATCATATCTTCATAGAACTTATTCAGTCTTCTGATTGGCTGCAATATCGTTGAGCTTTTCCTTCAATTCTCCCGACTACACATGACAAAGAACAATATCAAGGCAATGCATCACACAACAACCGCACTTTGAAAATAAAGTTAGTTAAAAAGAACACTTTTGGTCATTCATGAAAGTAACAATTTAGTTCCCGAACTTTAATTTATAAGGATTACAATAGAGAAAACTTTGAGGATAAAATTGGTTAAAGAACACTTTCATGAATGTGACAATTTAGTCCCTAAACTGGTTTAAAACGATTTAGTTTCGGTAACAAGAGAAAGCGACAGTAAACCCTTAGTTCATGTAGGATCCTATGAGAAGTGAATTGAGTAAGGAATAAGAAGTTGGATACCTGATGCAGATTGAGTATGATATCAGATCCTCCAATAAACTCTCCTTTTATGAATATCTGTGGAAATGTTGGCCAATTGCTGCCATGCAAAATATTTTCAAATTACAACACGTCCAATTACTTCTCCAGCCAACAATGTCATGACTTTATATTCAGAAATAATTTCATTTGTCAAGTAGCAAATATCCATCGGCATGTCTATATATTCCTAAATTATCCTTAAATTGAGGGGCTCAATATGGATATTCAATATCTATTAATATCTCCGATATCCTTATAAGTGGTCATGAGATAGAAAAGATGTTATCCATTTGGTCTAATAAAGTACAAATACTAATAATAATATCCACATCCATAACTTAGTTTGGAAGTAAAAACAATTTAATTATTAATTTATATAAAAACAATGTTCACATCCATTTAGTCTAACAAAGTACAAATACTAATAACAATATACACATCCATAGCTTAGTTCGAGAGTAAAAACGATTTATTTGTTAGTTTATATAAATTTTTTACTTATATTTCTTGAAATAAACAAACTATAACTAATTTGAGAGCCATTCACAATTTCACAGTCTGAAATTAGTTCATACCTGTACTACACATCCATGACTTAATTTTTTGCAAATCAAATATTTGAAAATTTTCACCCCTGAGGAGGGAAAGTCAGTATCTAAGGGGCCACGGGCCAGCATACCTGAAGGATTTCACAGCACTTTTAAGCTCAGCGTCTTCCAAGATATTTCTAGCACTCAAAGGTACATCTGCAAAACTTAACACATTAGAATCGTGGAAAAAGATGACAAGCAATAGAAAGGTGCTGCAAGGATTTTTAACCAGAGATGGGCACAGTACAAAACATGCAAGTGCGTGATTTTAAAAAGCTGATCCAGATTCTTGTCTTAAGAACTAGAAAACCAAAGACCAGAAAAAACTCATGCAAAACACATGATTAGAAAGAAGCAAGATAATGGTAGACATTAGCGATCAGTCAGCCAGTAATTTGAAGTATTGAGACCATATAGTTATTATATATACTTGTTACACACATAACAAATATAACAGGCACAATATTGGCTCAAACATAGGATTATAAGACTGTTCCAGGGGAACAGACATGCATGTCCCTGAAAAAGCTTATCCAAAAGAGTGTAGACTCATTAAAACAGACAAGCAAACCAATGAGCACTTACTATATAACTTCAACACTCTAACAGCAAGAGCGCTAAATCCACATTGAGGAACATCCGGCACCCCTTTCATGTAAATCATCACAGGATTTTGTCGTACATCCTAATAACAATACAAATGAAAAATAATGCCGATATGAGACTTGTGTACTCATGAAAGTATAGATATTAGCAGGCCGATGTTGAAAAGTTGAAGACCTTACAATGTAGTTTAAAAATATCATAGCCAATAAAAAAAGAATTAAAGTCAAAGTTGCCATAATATGTCAGTATTTCTAAACCATTAATACCGGTTCTTAAATTCTTCACATTCTACTCACACCAGAAAACATTTAAACCTTTCTACATTTGCAGAATCTGGAAGACCTTTTTGTAACTTCCTCATTTTGCGTACAACTAATTGTGAAATTTTCTCTTATCAAGAAAAGAGAGGCAAAGCACATAGTTTTTTTACTTCTACAAGGATCAAACACATCAAAATATGCTTCCTAGATATTATCAGTTCTTTAACAAAAGCATTCATACCTGTTCAACAACATCCTTCAAAGAAAGGCCAGAACTCTCAAGTTTATTAGTAGGTTTGAAATCGTCATGGGTATCAGGTTCATTAGGTACAGTCGTAGAGTATCTCATTCCATGCTGGTAATTTAGCCCAGGCACCATCTATCAACAGTTCAAAATGAGGCACCGCAATATGATCAGCATAGTACAAGCTTCGCCAGTCAACTTTTATAATATGTATGTCACCTTAAAATTCAAGGATGTACTTTATAATTAAGTCAAAATTTCTGATATATCTTGTTTAAGAAAGCTTGTGATAATTTGTATGTCATCGCCACCGTGTAATTTCACACTAAGCGGCACTCATCAAAATTTATGTTAGAATTTATTATCCTTCAAAATTTAGCGAATGCAGCCAATTCTTGGGTGAAGAAAATATCTCACATGGGATATTATCAAGCTTAACTTCAAAGACAGCAGATAACTAACACGGCCATAACAAAGAAAACAATGAGATTTTCATCATCATCTTTGTCGTGGTATTTTCTTTTTCTGGATAAAGGCAACAACTTTCAATGACGAAGAAAAATGAAAGAATACAAGTGCATACAAAAAGCCAAGCCCAAAAAAGAATGCCCCAATAAAGTAAATGGCTCCACAACCTAGAACCGTTTCTCCCACAAGCCACCAAATGGCCTTGAAGAACCAAAAGAAGACCCTCAACATGAAATGCTTCCCTATTGGATAGACGGAGCAAAAACCTTACAACAAAGTGTCGGAAGGATCAGTACCCATTATAGAAGCGACAACTTCCTTAACTTAGCCCAACTTCTTTAATTTCAAATTGGAAACTTTTTTGTAATACACCTCTAGGTGTTGGCAGTTCTTACTCCTCCATTTCATTCATTAACGAAATTTGTTTCTCTTCTGAAAAAATAAATAAACAAGACAAAAGCTAAAACCAACGGAACAAAACAATAGGAAACTAATATATGATAGTGAATTTTTTTCAAACCGTACTATTCTGCTAGTGCGAGTAGCAGGCAGACCTGCCAAGCCCTTGAAGAGTAAGTTTGATAATGACTTTGCCATCATTCCAATTGTAAGAGTAACGCCCAATTAGATAATCTAAAGTAGACAACAAGTTCAAGAGTCAGTAAATCAATACGATTTTAAACATGTGCAAGTAGTGGCATATATCAAGCTACAATGAGAAACTGAAAAACCAGATACAAAATCCTTGAGCAACAAGATTTTAAGACTTTCACAGTACAAAATAGAAGAATTTCAAGCAAACAGCACCTCACGAAGGAATACAAGCTTAAAGACTACAAATTTTCGAATACCCAAGTAATAGAAAGAAGAAACAGGCATGAATATTCAACGGTTAGTGGAATGATAAAGATCATCTAGAAAACCATAGATAGCTACAATACTTCAACAAAACACCACCAGAAATGAAATACAGGTGAATCAAACACATTGCTACAGCTCAAGAATGCCGAAATTGAGATAGTTAAAAAAGAAAAGATATAAATAGACCAATGTGTAAAGAACAAAATAAAAGATCAGTTTGTCGTATAAAAATGGTAAGAAAGCGAAGAACAAAAGGAGAAAAAACTTGGACAGACCTTGAGGTTGAGGAGAAAGAAAATTTAGCGCGGCAGGATGGAGAAGGGAGAATAAAAGAAATTAAATATGGTTGTGGGGATGGTGAAGAAGTTTGGCTATGTGACTTGGTGGTGGTGCCTTGTTGAGGAATGGAGAAAAATAACCCAAGTGTTGGCCCCTAGGGTTTACTCTCTCTTTTTTTTTTCCTTTCACATGGGAGATTGTTGAATTTTACAAAATTACCGTGAAATGAGAATAAATGAAAGGATAAAAGAGCGTATAAAAATTGTAGCCAAAATATCCGACTAACTAAAATATTGTCTATTAAATAGTTACGAAGAAAAAAAATGTTTTGAAATCAAAATTCATCGAAACACATGAAATTTAATTCAGGAATCAACTTTCTAAAGATTCTTATTCCTACCTTCAAACACTATCATTTTAATTACAATGCGTACACCCCAACAAACTACAAAAAACAACTACTTTTCTATCCGAAAGATGGATGGAGGAAGAACGTCTCAATCTTACTTATCTTACTGTTCTCAAGAAAAAAGTTTTGAATTTTAACATATGTATTATTATCATTACAATTTGAATAAATAAATAAATGTGATAAAATTCATAATTTTAAATAAAAACAATTAAAATCAATTTTATTACGATTTCTATTAAAACTAATTCATCAATAAAATTGTATTAACATTGCACGTTTAACCTAAATTCAAAGCCTTTGAAAGAAAAAACTAAACAAAAAATAGTTAAAAAAGAAGAAGAAGAAGAAGAAGAAGAAGAAGAAGAAGAAGAAGAAGAAGAGCAGACGTGTCTAAATCACATGGCCACGAACTTACGAATCAGATATCAACAAGTACGCACGACCGTACCGGACCCGAACTGAAGGTCAGCCTTGCGATCCGGTGCACCAGGTTGTTCGAAACACCGGCCAGTGAGTCTCGTTTGAGAGTTGAAATTAAAGCTTGAAGATCCTCCCGAATCTCTCTTTTTTGCCTTCGTTCATTCTCTACACAGAGAATCGAAGTTCCTAAAATTCACAAAGAAACCGGTGATCCAAAGATGTCTCTGACGGCCGTGAAGATGTCCGAAGACGTTTGGTTTACTTGTCTCACTCATGCATTATCCACCGAGACTGAAGAAATCATGGGTCTTCTTCTTGGCGATATTGAGGTCACTCTCTTTATTTCCACTCTGCAATTCACTTCCCTTTCTTTCAAGGGTTTCTTTGAGTTTTGCTTTAATTTTGATTACTGGGTGTCTGTTTCTTCGCTTGGTTGTTGCTTGTGTTGGATGTTGATTGAAATGAAGATTAGATTGGTTGTTTTGGGAAATGGGGTTGTTTCCAGTTTTAATTCTCTTTACTTTAGAGCTAGAGGTAAAGTTTTTGTGCTGTTCTAGCTTAGTTAATTGATTTCTTAGCCATTTTGTAAAGATCAGAGTGAAGACTGGTACTTCCAGTTAATTGGTCTTCTGACTCCAAATGGTGCTGTTAAAAACAGACTTGGTTTGTTTTTCACATTAGTGCGTGCGAATTTGTTACATTAAGTACACTGTACTAACTCTTGTGTTCTAGCTCTTTTTCGATGGTCTATCTGAATTTTGATTCTGTAGTTTCTTTCTAAAGTTTGAGTGATTTCTATTTCATGGCTGATTCTCTAAGCTTTAAGCTATTTTCATGCCTTTTCTTTCAGGGTGCTATTATTTCCGTTTTAAAAGGTAGTTGTTATTTCGGTTCTGCGTTCTTCCTGACCATGAGATTTTGCAGCATTCGAAAAATGGTAGTGTAACTGCACTAATTTGGGGAGCATCGCCTCAGACACGGTCTGACAGAAGGAAGGACCGTGTGGAGACTCATCCTGAGCAATTGGCTGCTGCATCAGCCCAGGCCGAGATATCCTTTGTTCCTTTTAACTTTATGAAATTCCTCATCTTGTAGACATGGACCTATTTATCTTAGCTAATGCCTAATATCAACACTTCCTTTCGAGTGCATCTTTTATTATTTTATTATTTAAATCCATTATTGTCTTGACAAATGAAAAGATCTTTCTTAGTTTATGTTAAAACATTCGTTCATACATTGTCTATTGAGCAATATTTTGACTCTACAATTTCATTTACACTATGACCCCCTAGGGAGCAACCCCATTTGCTTAGGGCTGCCTCCTCTAAGTAACACCTAACCGGAGGCCGCTTGCTCAGATTTTTGGGTGAGCTTAATAAAGAACACCCTCAATGTCTCCAGAGTCTAGGCCTTTGATGAAGGAAGTTTTTCATGGTATGTGTTTAAATGATTGGGTTGGGGATCTAGCGAAGTGGAAAATTTGAAAGGTAAAAGTTCAATTGAACAACCATTTTCCTTGTTTAATATATAATTTTATTGGGTATAAGAAGAATAAAAATGAAATGGGATTGCAATGTGCCAGGAGTCTGCCTAGTTAAATTTTATAAGTGGTGCAAATTTTCATTATGTTTTCTACCTTCAAGAGTCTAAAATGGTGAAACTGATTTTTAATACCAGTGTGGCTTTCTAAAGTAGTTTAACATAAATAGGTTAACTATTCAAACTCTGAAGTTATTTTGCTTTTATTCAATATTGTTATATTCTTAATTTTATAGAACAGAATGACAGCAATGACTGGTAGAACAACTAGAGTTATTGGGTGGTACCATTCACATCCTCATATTACAGTGCTTCCATCACATGTTGGTTAGTATTGACTTGTTCATGATGTTTAATTGTAACCCATCTTGTTCGTGAGCTGTAGTAACGGCAATGGTGTAAAAGGTTTTGCATGTAAATTAGTTGGTTTTCCCTCTTGCTCTGGTTTCCTAATCTGGGGACCAAGTTTCCATTCCATTCCACCCAAACTACCATATTGTTTCATCCTTTGAGTGATTACGTTTTATTGGTGATAAATGATTAGACACCAACTCTCCTTTAGCTTCTGTATGCTCCTAGCCTCTTCCTCTTCCATTTTTCAATTAAAGACATTTCTTCTTCTTCTTTCTTCCTATTATTCTTCTTTTTCCTTTTTGAAGGAAAAAAAAACTTCAGATTAGGCTTTCTTTTGGTGCTAGGGTGCTTAGAATAGAAAGCCAAAAATTTTCTCTTAACTCGTTTGTTTTGATGATTGTATTATAATAGTTACAAAACCAGAACTAAAAATTTCATCATTGGTGACATTTCATCAGTGCAGTTTCTCTTTCCTCTTCGTATTCCTTGTGAAAGTTAATATTTCAAAAGAGTTTACAAATATTTCTATGTTATATGAGAAAATAATTGGTATTTCATGTCGAAGTTTGAAATCTTTTACATTATACATCTTTGTTACAATTTTGGCTGAGGAGTCTCCTTGATTTATGTATTAGAGGATGCTATTTTAGTATTTTGTCTTTTTTTTTTTTTTTTTTTTTTTTTTTTTTTTTTTGCACCTCTCTATCAAAGACAATAACTTTCCATTCATGGAAATCTTACTTGCAGATGTGCGAACTCAAGGGACATATCAGCTCCTTGATTCTGGATTTATTGGGCTGATATTTTCTTGCTTTAGTGAAGATGCGAACAAGGTTTGAATAGTTGCTTGTTTTGGTTTGGAGAATTATCTTTGGCTTGTTTTCTAAACTTACATAATTGGGAAATGCCAGGTTGGAAGAATTCAAGTTATTGCTTTCCAATCCTCTGATGGGAAACAGAATCACTTGTCAAGACCTATTTCTTTATCTCCCGTATATCGAAATTCGGTGATTGATGTGGAATCTTCTTTAAGTTCCTCTGATAATGTATCAGGAAATGTGGGTTATGGACCAGGAGAGAATCCTGAACAAGACACTGGTGATTCAATGATTGCTGGAGCTCTTAAGGTACAAGTACAACATATCTTCATTACAAAGATGCCTAAATCTGGATGTTTGGATTCATATAGCCAGCTTAAGTTGAATGATGAGCAGAAGGTTTTGCCAAAGTGTCGATTTTCTGTCTCAGATGATGTTGAGCCTTGTTTGTTTATGGGGAAACAGTTTGACTCGCAAGATATTTTGAAAAGTTTTAACTAGGTACCTGATGAGTCCTCACTTTAAATTTGGAAAACTTATGCAGAGAAATAATAACTTACATCACTTTTGAATCTCATATTCGTCTACTCATACTGGTGGGTAAAGCTGTATGTCCTAGAGTTTTCGATTCACTTCTGTAGACAAATCTCTTCTATCAATCTCTTCCGTTCATTTTCATGCCGATTAGGAAACTATATCTTGCAATTGTGTTTTGCTAAAACTTTTATTTCACTCTCTTGGATCACTAATGAAGTACTGTTGCAAATAATATAAGCCTGCTCAAGTTCTGTGAATAAGATTTAACTCTTTTAAGATATTACAAGTAAAGAAGCTTTCAATTATCATGCGCCTTCTTGTATCTGGCAAACTTTGGTTCAAGGTTTGAACTTCAAATGGCCTATTAGTTTATCATCAATGAAAAAACTGGGATGATTTCAACATCTTAATGTAGCGTATTTTTTAGCCTAATATTTCCATGCCACGACATGAAGTAATTGTCTGCTGGTTAATTGAAGTCACTCGGTTACTGTTTGTCTTCAAAGGAGACATCTAAAGAAGTGCTTTATGGATTTTATATAAAGTTTCAGTTCTGGGAGTTCAATTTGTTAAAATTTTGAAGTGTTGTGCATTGAACATCTCACCATGATTGGTGTGCATTGGCTTGTTTGAAATTGTCTACAGGGTACAGGACGATCTTCAGAGTTGGGTTATTTTTTTGCTAATGCTGACACCAACTATCAAGGAAAAGAGAAAATTGGTGGAAGCTATCGTATTAATAATACAAATAGTGGAATTACTGATATCGATCCAATGGACTTGTCTGAAAGTATGCAAGAAGCAATGCACCGTTCAAATATTGAAATGAGGTATGTTCAAAGTGCTGATTTGTTGGTGTTAGCATCTAATGTCATGAAGTAATCTAAATAATGAGTTATCTTGTAATGAGTTCAAATTGTGCTATCCACGAGTACTTGTTTGTGTGTGTAGCTGCATTGAGGGAGTCAGATATACCAGTTGCCTTTGTTATCTTGTTCTTCTTTCCTGAAGGATAATTCATTATCCTCATTTTTCTCTCTCTTGCTGCCAGTGCTGCTGAATTCTCAAGGAAAGAGATTCCTCTTCATGTTATGCCAACCGCATCGCTCATAAAGCTTGATTCACCATTGACGTCTTTTACAGATTTACAGCATGTTCTGTTTGAAGAGGAGAGATCAGCTTATAACCAAGCCATCTCAAATAATATGAAGTAAATGGTTCTCTTTAATAAATCTCTGGAGCATGTTTTCCTAACTTACAAATGTTTCTTTAATCTATTTTATTATTGACTGTAGTGATCATTTTTGTTTTTCATAGGGATGGGAAAGTGCATCCGTTGACGTTCATACATCACACATCAACATATCAGGCTTCAATGTGCAAGTTAATTGAATATTGGTTAGGCTCACATGCTGCCCTCTGTCGACCCTTTATTTTTGATCTTATATTCTCTATATGCCTTAAATGCACATTTGACTGGGAATTGTTCTTGTTTTACCTTTCCTTGCTTGTAGTCTTAGTCCTGCCATAAGTGCACTTCAGGACCGCGTAAAAGAGAATGAAATTCGGGTAAGAATTGATACCAAAAACGCCCATTTGTGGGGATATTTTCTTTGCATTAGTCTTTTGATCCCTTTGCTCTGATGAATTCAAATCGTTGCTTCATTCGAAAAAGTGTCAGATAGTTCTGATATGATGCTGTCGGTTAATGACTTCTTTGTCCAACAGTTAGCTTTGCTGGCCGAGGAAGCCAGGAATCTGGAAGTTGAGGCTGCAAAAGCAAATGAGTCAGTCCCAGGATCACCTCATCAAGTTACTCATGGATCTCGAGCAAGTGCTTCACCAACCCACAGGGATTTGTATCCTTCAACTGCATCTGTTGGTGCACGTAGTGGAGGAAGCTCTATGTACCGGAGTAGGAAGGGGTTATGAATATGATGATATCTTTCGCCTTTGACTTGTTTTCCGAATTCCCGAACGCCTGTATTATAGCGTTCAGGTTTTTTTGTGCATAGAAACTATCGAAAGTATAGAAGAGGGGTCAAATGGTATTCATTATTAGCTACCAAATTTCCTCTTCTTGATGTTAGATATTGTAGTGTCTAAAAATGGCTTTTCATCAAGTAGCAATGCTGTTGAATCCACTTGTATCAATCTGGATAAGTTGCAAATTAACAGCAGTCTTGAATCTCTATGCTTCTGGTGACCAAAATGATTTTACATCACAAATGCAAGAATGCAATGAGTTCTAATATTCCAAATTTATGAGTTTTTCTTGGGAATAGTCATCATATTGAATGTTTTTATCACATCTCCATCTATATTGTAATGCAATATCTCATTAAAGTTTTAACTTTTTATCTCCCTATATACTCTAAAGAATAGGGTTCAATACCCAGCACAATTAACACATACTTTATTGCAGATGAATGTTAGAAAAGAGGTAAGTGTTTTTGCATGATTACCCATGTGAGACAAATACAAATGGGAAATAATTAAAATGAACACAACTGTAAAGTAAAAGAAATAAGCAACACTTTAACAAAAACTAAAGGGGGAAAGAAAAGATGAAAATTTTACTGTCATACGTTGTTAGAAAAAAAAAAGTGGTAAGATTCCAAAATGACGAAAGTCTTTAACACATATACTAAAAGGAGAGTCATTATTCAAAGTGACTATCACTCTCAAAGCTTCTTATTAGATACTGAATTTGAATTATATATATAATATAGAATGAGTTGGTCGTGGTGATGCATGGAAGTGATTCCCAAGGAGAATCGAATCAGCTAACTTTCCTTTTTTCCTTTCTCTTCTTTACAATTTGCCCTTTCTCTATCTCTTCTCCCTCTCCTCCTTTACCCTTACCCAAGAGAATGGATGCCACTTCTCTCTCTCATTTCCTCTTTTGGTGAGAGAGAGAATAGCTTGATAGATGTGAACAAAGTGTAACGATTAAAATATATATAGATACGTGAACATATCAGTAGATATATCCGTAAATTCAAGAGTTCATTAATTATCAATATTAAATACTTATGGATATATTCAACATCTATTACATAAACACCCGTAAAAGACAATATGTAATCTATTTAGTTGAATATGAATAGAAATACTGATAAACTATATTCATAACTTAGTTTTGTAGTTTTGGACTAAAAACAACTTAATTATTAATCAAAATGAAATTTTATAAATTGTGTGACTTTTAGAAATATTTTCCGATATTGATATTTGATTAATATATTCATTGATATATTCGACAAATTAAAATATTGATATCGACATCGATATTTAATCCTCGGTGAAAAGAAATTTGGAGGATATAAGTAGTTGTCAATATACGTACTAGATCCAAAGTATGAATAGTTATAACACAATGTAAAATGATTAGACAATATAACAAAATATAACTTAGATTCAACTCTTAAAGTCTATAGTTATAAACTATATCTCTATAATAGGTACACACCAATGATAGAGTCTATCACTGATAAATTTTACATTATTTAAAAATATTTCTATACACTTGTTTATTAGTCTTAAAAGTTCTACCCATTATGACTACCCTAAATTTAATCAGATCTTCAATTTAAAACACCCTCTCACTCGTGAGCTTGGAATATTTGTAAAATACCTAACAAGTAATAATCAATGTTATGTCGATAATACAAAAGTATAAATATACAACTTCCTACATTGATATTATATCAAAACATCGATCGATAAAAAAGACTTAACTTGATGGGTTATTGTAAATTTAGTTTAACAAATTCATCTTTATGCGTCACACTCTCATCAGATACATAAAAAAAGATCAAAACATTTTTAAAAGTAGTAATGAAATTATGTATAGTGAGATATACAAACATGTATGCAGTGTGAGATGTCATCTCATTCAGTATTTTTCAAATGAATTTTCATCAACGTAGTCATTTGATTTGATGGTTTAGAGAGATTTGAAGAAAGAAATAGAGAGAGATATTTTTTATTGATGTGGTCGAAGAGAAAAAAAAGAAAGGGAAAAAAAGTGGAAAGGGAAAAAAGAAAAGAAAAGAAAAGAAAAGAGAAAAGATGGTCAAAATGAAACCTTGGTTATTCCAACATATTATCACTCCAACCCAACCTTTATTGAAACTCACATTTGTGCCTTTCTCTTTTCTTCTCTTCTTCTTCTTCTCCTTTTTTTTTTTTTTTTTCCTATTTTATTTTTAATTTCATCTTTTCATTTTAATTAAATTTCTTCCACTTTTTCCCTCTTTTGAATATCAATCACTTTTTCTCTATTATTTCTCACTAATCTAATCCAACTCCTTATTGATTAAGAAATCTAAAAAGAAATGGATTTTTATCTATTTCTATGACAAGTTTCTTGTAAAATTACAAATGTCGATAAATAACTAAGTTATGCACTGCACGTGTCAAAGTGAGTTCGAATAAGTAATATTGGCATGATCTCTATCTTCAGAGATTAAACGTTCAATCATCGATTCCATCAAAATGTTATACTAAAAAACTAATGCAATGTTTATATATTGAAAAAAAATATTGTGTTAATACTTAAAGCTTAGGCCTTTGATGAGATTAGTAACGCCGAAACCTATCTTATTTGAGTAGCATCTATTTTATCCTGTATTGAGATTGTCATATTTATCAATATTCAACTAGAAAAATGTTCTTTTTTTTTCTTCGCACCTTTTTATTGATTTTTTAAAAAAGAAAATGAAAAAAGGGGCACATATGAGAATCTTGTATTGTATTAGGATTGAATTTTGAATACTTTTTATACATATTACGTAAATACATGTAAATAATAAGGTGAGAATATTCAAAATTTTATAAAATTTGTGAGAAAATTTTGATTCTTTTCTTTTAAAAAATATACGATTGAGATTAGACATTAGACATCATCGTACAAAGGGTTTAGTAATTTTTGTTTTCTTCCTCTCTTTTGGGTCACCTACTTTAGAGATGATTTTATACAATTATTTTAAAAACTACCATAGTAGTCCTACCTTAATTTTGTAGAATATTGTTTTATAATCTTCGGTGGTTGTATTTCATTCACGTCCGACCCTTCGTACCCAAAACCATTAAAGAAAGTTCTCTACAAAACTAAATAAAGAAAAAAGAAAAAAAAAAATGTTGCCTTCCAAAATTTTGAAACCCTAAACCCTAAAGATTTGTTTAGCTGAAATAGTTGAATGTGTACCTCCATCCCATCTTTGCTCCATGTCCCCTAAAAGAAAAAGAGGGGTGAAAAAAGAAACTTTTTTTAAATTTTTAATTTACTTTTTTTTTTCTTTCTTTCTTTCTTTTCTTTTTTTTACAAAATCACAAAGGCATTTTAGTAAATATATATAAAAAAAAAACTCCAATGTCCATGTTGTAAAGTTGTAGCTATAGTGTTCTCTTGATATATACTTTCATGCACTTGTTCACGACGTTAGCATTCTCACATTTAGAAATCCTCTTTAATAATCACCTATTAAATCTAAAAGTTTAATGAAGTCGGCAACAATAAAAATAGAATTTGATACTATACATTATTATAATACCATTTTAAATCACCGATTGATCAAAAAATTTAAGTAAAAAATTAATTCAGTACTATATTACTCACAAAAAACTCCAAGAAAAAAAAGTGAAAGAAAAATGAAAACAAGGGAGGTTTCTCTTTTATTTTTGTTCAAAATATCCCCTTTTTCTTTCTTTCTTTCTAATCAAAAGCAATCATCTCTCTCCTTTTGTAATATTTTGTTTTGAACTTTTGTGTGTGTGTGTGTATGTATGTATGTATGTATATATATATATATATATATATATATATATATATATATATATATATATAATGCAACTTTTTGAGTGGGATTTGAGTGTATATAAACAACCATTCCCTTCTTTACCTATTCCATCGCCATTCTTAATTCTTCTTCTCTTTTTCTTTCTTTCTTTGACCACTCTTAAGGTTTGTGCTTCATCTTCAATTCTTCTGTTTTTCCATGTCATTCTTCTTTTCAATTTTAGGGTTTTTTTAGTTCAACGTTTTGACACATCAGTGGACTTTTGTTCTTTTCTGTTGTTTTTCGTTTCTTATATATCTTTGAGAGTATTGAGTATAAATATATATTTTTTTTGGTTCAATTACAAGTTTTAGAAATTTTTGAATCATATACCTAATAGTTAGTAACATACTCGTTTGTTTATCGAGTCTAAAACATATCTAAAAGTATGTTTCTTGAGCTTTAAATAATGTCTCGTATTTATCAAAATATAACTTCAAAATCCAGAAACTTACTTATTAAACAACTTGTGTTTCAAACATCTTTTTAAATGTAGAAATATGTTTTGTACTTCAAAAAATATTCATTTAATTTTGAGTATTTTTTTTTACATTTGTTAACTTTGTTAATACAATTTGTAGAGAGAATTAAAGAGAAGATGAGTAGACCGGGAGACTGGAACTGTAGGTCATGCCAGCATTTGAACTTCCAGAGGAGGGACATGTGCCAGCGGTGCGGCGAACCGAAGAGCGGCGGCGGTGTCGGAAGAGGTGGGTCTGGTTTCGGGTACGGAGGATCGGATGTGAGGCCCGGAGACTGGTACTGTAGCGTGGGAAATTGTGGAGCTCACAATTTTGCAAGCCGATCAAGCTGCTTCAAATGTGGGGCTTTCAAAGACGACATGTCGGCCTTCGACTTCGATATTCCTCGTCCTAGTCCTAGAGGGATTTCCCCATTTGCTTTTGCCAGCCCCGCTCGTGCTGCTGCCTCCGCTTGGAAGTCCGGTGACTGGATTTGTGCAAGGTAAAAGCCATAATATCCGTTTGATAATCATTTTACTTTTTCTTCTCTCTTTTCGTATGGTTTCCTTTGACCAAAACTAAGTTTTCAAATGCCGTTGTCCCACTTTGTTTTGTTTTAAAAAATAGATAACGAAGTAAAGAAACTGATATCAACTTAGTTCTTAAATATAAGAATTAATCAAACGGTTATCCAATATATAAAGTCATAACATTTTTATCATATTAAAGTTTGTGTATCTCTAGATTCTCATGTAAATATGCTTGTGTGAAAATTCAGGTCGGGTTGCAATGAACATAACTTTGCAAGCAGGATGGAGTGCTTTAGATGCAGTGCTCCGAGAGACTCCTACTAACAAAACTAGCCAAGCCAAAATCCTCCTTCATCATCAAGTTTTGGGTGTGTCATCTTTCATAGCCATTATCTATTTTTTTGATACCCATGAAGATTTGAACCTCAACTACGAAAAACTTATTATATGTTCAAACTCAAAAAGAAAAAAAACAAAGAAAAAAAATGAAGTTATTTAGTTATAGTTTTAAAATCATTTACATTTTTTTCATTATAAAAAGTTACTTTGGAACTTAAATGATTTAAAATAACCATTTTGTGTCATTAACATATCTGTTTATCTTTTTTCTCAATGTTTTGCAGGTATGCTCTCAACTGAGAAAAATTTCAAAGAGACTTCATAACCTGCACTCTACATTTTTCTTCTCCCTCTCTCTCTCTCTCTCTCTTTTTGTTTTCTGGTTTTGTAACTTTTTTCTTAATGAGTGATGTTAATTTATGTGATGATCAAAAATTGAGATATTGTCCAAAAATCAATCTTCATTCCCTGTTTTTTTAACAAAATACTATAGGCATGGAAGAGTCGGTAGTTATTTCAATTCACACATCTATAACACTCTCATCACGATAGATGATTGATTATATCCTTGCAATGACAATTAGAAAAAAAAAAAAAGCAAAAATAAAAAGAAGAAAATTATTAGCTTTTTTTTTTTTTCCTTTTGAATTTTACATGATAATTATATTTTATCCAAACACATATAAAGTAGGAGGAAATGTTTGTTTCCTTTCTTCTATTCTGAAAAGTGGAAGAAAAAAAAGAGAAACGAAAAAGAAAAAGAGAAAGGAAAAGGAAAAACAGGAAAAACAGGAAAAAAAAAAAAGAAAAAAGAAAAAGAAGCTTTCTTGGAGTCACCAATAATTAAATATGCAATGATAAGATAAAATCCCAAATCTGTATGAATGTTTATGAAAATATAACCCAAAAAAAATTAAATAGTGAGTTTGATGCATTTGGTTATATTTTATAATTACTTTCAATAATTCCCTATTTTTTAAAATATTCGTAATAGATATAATTAGTGAAAATTTAAACACAATTCAATGAATAAGACATTAATTACCAAGAAAAATATTGCTATTATTAATTATATATTGAGACTAATGGATGTCAACTCTTCAATTTAAGAAAATACTAACACATTTTAATCCTAAACTTTACCTATGAATCAACTAATAATAAGAGTGTATTTGGATAAGTATTTAAATTTGAAAAAAAAATAAAAATAAATAAAAAATTGATATTATGAAAGTGCATTTTTGAAAAATGAGTTTGAAAGATAATCAATTTTATTCAAAACACTCAAAACTAGACTTTAATAAGAAAATTACGTAGATAAACACTTATAAAAATATCTAACTAAACATGTAATTGTTTAAATTTTAAACTCATTTTAAATAAATTGGTTGAAAAAAAAGTATTACTGATTAACATCAAAGAAGACAATGAAAAATTAAAAAAAGAACAAAACACAAACAGCTTTAAATTACAAACATACCTGATTTTGTAATAATTTATCCAACTAATTAAGTTAGCTACTTTGTATAAAGGTAGGCCTTTTAATTTATGGGGCGGGGGGTCCCAAATATAATTTTATTTACCAAAGTGCCTTTACCATGAAAAGAAAAACACTTTTTTAAGCTTTTGTTTGTTACTTTAGGGGCAGTTAGGGTTGGAAAGAAAAAATAAACTATTAGTTTTAAAGTTAGGTCAATTTTGATTAATTATTCTGCCCATCTAAGCATGGAAATTGATGTTCCAAGCAGTTTCTTTCTCAAAAAAAGAAAGAAAAAAGATATTTCTAGCAACTAAGGCAAAGTAAGAGGTCCTAAATTTAAGTATTTGACTACAGAAATTCACCAAGAGTTTGATTCGCCTAGCTAAACTGTATGAATTCGAGTGGGCTAATTTATGATTCAATGGCTCTTTTGATTCAAAGATACAAGATCATAGAGCATAGAGCAACACAGGGATGTTACCGACCAAAAATGCCGCACGAGGCAATGTGGATTAGTGTATTGAATATTGAACTAAACAAGAAACCGATACAAGTTTAGCTGCAATGATTTTTTCTTTCTTCCATTTTTAATTAGAATTTTTTCAGAAGTAGCCAAAAATCTTTTGTAAAGCTTGTATTTAGTACATAGATTACTAATGCGAACGTATAAAACATTTACCATCGACTAAGATGTTGGTAAAAAAAGCACACCGATCGAACATGGAGTATACAAACTTCAATTTTTGTTACTCATCCTTCTTCACAACCCAACCATAAGTAACACAAATTTGAGGATTTCCAACTTCAGGCTTCACATACCTAGATTAATAAAAATCACAAGCCAAATCATCCTCTAAACTTTAACCAAACCACCAGCCATGTAACCTCTGAAAGGGAGAAGAGAAAAAGTGCAAGCAAAGTAACCTTGGTTTTCGGCATTAGCCTGATCCATCCAGTAAAACGTTGCTCATGTGATAAAAAAACATATGTGCATTTGATATTGCTGGAGAAGAAACACAGAACAAAAATCAAAGATGACCACAATTTTATCATCATGGATTGGCATAATGGTCAAAAGATCATACTCATAAGGGTACGATAATGGAATAGTGGATATTAGACAGAATGAATTTAATCCAATGTAGCCATCTACCTAATCAGTTTTCTTGTATCCAAATGTCACAAGGTCATACATGTAGTTTCATAAGATTAATCAAGGTATGTCTAAGCTATCATGGAGTGCTCACGTAGTATTGGGAAAAGAGAAAAAGATGCTCCACAACTGTGCAGTTCGATTAAAGTCATGTTGCACCCTACCTCCATCTTACCATTACCACAAAACATTCCACTTCATGAGGGAACCCCAACTGCAAACTTTCGACTTTCTGAGTACAATAATTCTCAACAAACTGTCTATAATGATATGTGTCAATCACAGTCCACGTTACTCGAAATGATTCTATTAATAGGGTGAGAAGATGAAGTAAACAGCAATTCATTTCACTAAAATCTCAGCCACACATCTTAATTTTTTTTTAATCATTTTTTAGGTGATCGTTTTATTGGATTAGGAAAAAAAAAATCTGGGAGGGGGTGGGGGGAAGAAAGAAACAGAACGTGCATCTACTAAGACTACTATCACGATCATCATCAAACACTTTTTCCCCACTGATCTATTTACATCACTTGATGAGCTTGGTTCCTATCTTTTCCATGGACTCATGATGTCTAAATGAAAAATGTGATGAGCCATATCACCTTATTGTCAAGCGCAACCCGACATAAAAGAGCTGGTTGCCAAGGTAAACCTGAAGGCCCGGAGAGAGTTCCTTTATGAGGAAACCAATAAGACAATAAGATTGAGAAAAATGGAAGAGCCAAAATGTCCTTTTTAACTGTATATAGGGTCATAACCTTTTCATAAACGAATAGTAATTACCTAAATGAGAAGTAAATTGCAGGCTGATACTAACAAGGAGAACATCAGTATACCAGTATTCAAATAATTTCCATATTTCTAATTCTACTTGATTAATGGTCTTCCTTCTGCTATGAAATGCGAGAGAGGTCATGTAGATCAAGCAATTCTACCTATCTCGTACATGATTCATAACTCGACAATTTAAAACAATGCTAACTTTAAACATATTTTCTGATAGGTTTTTTTTTTGCAAAGTTCTGAGGATAAACAAATTTACAACAAATTGAGATCTTGAAAAGTGTAACAGGAAGAAGATTAGGACCAAATACCTTATTCAGCACATTGTGCCCAATTGATTGTGGACCTTGCTAATGCGTCCATTGGGTCAATGCATCTCTTAAGAAGGGGATCGTCCAAGGGCAAAATATCCTTTATATCATCAGAGGCAAGGATGACAGAGTTGACAGCCCTCACCAGAAGAACTTGAAGTGCAATTCTTAGTAAATTCCTTGCCCCTTCGATGTCTTTTCTGTTTAGAGCCTCAATTGCAGGAATTACAGTATGTTCCATAGTTGCTTTGTCTGGAAGAACCACCTCAAATCCCTGCATATATACATATATTCAGGGATGATTCCATTTTGGTTAAAATGACTCAAAAACGGGAATAAAATCTTCAAGATATGAAGTATGAAGTTCAAAAACAATGAAGAGATGCCTACTTCATTCTGCAGTTTCTCCTGATAATACCCTGCACTTAAAATTGCATTCGTTGCAAGAACTCCGATCCTTAAGGGACTCCCAGCTTCGAGTGGCTTCAACTTCGCTTCCTTGAGCTCTCTAGCAACACAATCAGCCATGTGAAGGAAGGTAACAGGACACCCTTTTGAAACATCTTCATACCATAAATGAGAGATGTGACAAGGCATAACAATGCAACGAGCACCTGAATTCTCGAGAAAAGTTCTCTTTCTCTTCAGACTCTCCACTACTAACTCAGAGTCCAATCCTAAATCCTCACTCTTGTAGTTGAGAACTGGATGAGAACTTTTATCAAACACTTGGAGCTCGTTACTAAGAGTTGGATCAGAGCAAAGAACAAAAGGGAGACCAGATTGAGATTCTCCATCTTTGGTACTCCATTTAACTAATTTTCCCAAGAAGTTTACAGTAGAATTCACAGAAGATCCTCCTAATATACCCACTGTATTTGATTGACTTAGCAAAATACCAGTTGAATCTTTATTCGTTTTCAATACTGAGCTGAACCCAGAAGTCTTTTTAGATTCTGGAAAATGTTCGCTTTCATCAGTGTGCAATAGAGTTGATGGTGGTAAAGCCTGAACAGGATTCAACCTCCATTGTAGCTGAATTCTACGAGTATTTACATAAGCAGATATACAAGATTGACTACTTAAAAGCTGGAAAGTCATTGTCAATCCTCAAAAACATCTGGGTTTCAACAATAAGAAACCCAGTCAACAATTTCCCATCACAAGAACAACAAACTCATTATTGGGTCAATTGAATAATGAAATTACCTGCAATATCAGCAAACAAAACAGGAGGAAACCCCCTCTCTGGCACTCAAAATGGAGGGAAAACTGAATATCAATCCCTAAAACAAAACCCAATTATCTTCCTCTCAAGATCAAAGCAAAAAAGACCAAGAGATAAAAAGAAGAAAGATCAATAATGGCAAGAAGAAGAGGAAATACAAACAATCTCTTGTATTTGAGGGTCTTGGGAAAAGAAATCATTCAGAAATGGATGGGGAAGTAGGAGCTGAAGCAAGTGGAAGTGGGAGGAATCTTTGTTGTTAGAACAACAGCAACCATTCTCACATAAATTTAGTAACTTGTCCACTTCGACAGAGTGTCGTGGTTCCAGACAGCATTTATCCGAATTATGGTGAAGATCCCCGTAGAATGTAGATCGTCCATTTTTCTTTTTCCCACCGGAAAAGAGATGATAAAACAAACGTGGATCAGGATTTTGGTGAGCGACTTCAAGGAAGAAGTTTCGAAACAAAAGATTCCATTTTTATTTATTTTTTCAAATTTGTGTTTGATACCATTTTTAATAATGTTTTAAATACTAATTTATTGTATACAATCCCTATAGAATTTTTCAAATATATATTTCTCCCCACCTTTTGAACGTTTCCAAATATAGTGAGATGAATTATTTACTAATGCTACTATTTGAAGAAACGATATTCTAAGTACAGATGAAGTTTCAAAAGTTGAGTTGGAAGAATTCTTTCGTTCTCTCTCGATTAAAATTTTATAAACCTTACGAATGAATAGAATTTCTCTATTTAATATTCTTTTAAAATTAAGTTTATTTGTGAATTCAATTGCACTTTAGTCTAAATAATAATATTTAGTTAAACTAGAATAATTAATCTAATTTAACGGTAAACATGAAAACACATAGTATTATAACAACTCGTCGAACTTTTGTTTTCAATTTTTTTTTTGAACACATATTACCTTTTAATTAGTCTTAAATTTGATTATTTATAATTATGTTTTTATTTTGATAAATATCTTAGCAAGTTGTAATTGGTCCAAAAAAAATTATTCCGAACTAGAAGAAATTTTTTAAGTTTCATCGTAAAAAGTGGCAAAATAATAAGAAAAATACCAAATTGAATTTTGAGATATAATAATTAATATATAGACTTCTTGCATGTATGACAAAATAAGTCTAAAAAATTCAACTCACATTATACACATACTTACTTTTGCAAAAATGACAACAAAAAAAAGTCAAACCAACATGACATACTTGATACCCCTAACACACTTGACATACACTTTATTGATACACACTCGATTCTGATACAGTTGATATACATTTGATAAACTATTAATATCCACTTTTACATATATGTATAAAATGTCTTAATTATTTCAACAATATCGATGTCGATAAAAATATCAAGGTCAAAACTTGGAAAACATTTAGGTAGAAATATCAATATTGAAGAATAATTCTAGAAAAACTCGATCAAAACAAAAATTTTAACCAGTAAATAAGTATTTTAAACAAATTAATTCTATTATTTATACGGACATTTCATTTTTTTTTTTCCTTATGTTTGGTAGATTTTACCACTCGTATCGAGTTGATGTTAAGGCTATGACAATATACAAATATCAATGAAAATTTTTGGACGAAAGCTTAATAATACAATTGCTATAGTACACGTTTTCTTAACCTCAACTAGGAAGTAGACAAAACATGGTAGGGTCCTCTCCATTGCATTTTGCAGCTCAAAGACAAATTTGCATAAAAACAAATAAAGTTCTGTACTTCGTAATTTAGAGGGAAAATTACAAATCACAGCTAGAACGTACGGACAAACCTTTTTTAACCAACCTGCAAAAGAATCCTAAGCAAATTCAAAATATATATAGATATATATTTATTTTCTTTCTCGTTAGGATTTAGGAGATAAGAATAGAAAAAGGATGAATATAATAAAAAAGTTGTAAAGTAAACTCAGTCAAAAAATGACTTTAAATGTGGGCTATAGATTAATAATTATAATAAACAATATTAGTGCAACAAAGTTGAATCATCTCATATTCAATTCAGCCAACCTTGCCAATAAATAAACGAAACATGGTAGGAAAGAAGCGTCAACAAGCCAAAGATAATCAAAGGATAATCACAACATCAACATCAAAATCCAATCTAAACTTGTTGTAGTTACGTATTAATTTGGTTTTCGTTTATCAAAGATACATATTTTTAGATATTATAAAATAAAGGCAACCGATAAAGATTAAAACCGCATAACTAAGACCTTACTTGAACATGATATGTTCTAAAGGAAGCTGTGTCATTGAGTTCTAAGTAGGAACCGCATAACCGTGGTAAAAAAAAAAGGAAAAACACAGAAACAAGAACAAATTTTTCTTCTCAAAGGGTATGAGGTGGGATTGGTTTTAAAGCAGAAAGTAGCAGAGATATCTTATGTGCATGTCAAAGACATACAATTGCCCTTTGGGCTCTTGTAAGGACCAAAGTTTTCTATATGTATGCATCAAAAAGCAACCAAAATGCCTGATTCAGAAAAGAAACAAATAAATAAATGAGATTCCCATGTGGGTCAGACCACACAGATCATAGTTCAAGTGGCAGGCCACACATTCCGATGCACATATATCATTCATTTCAATAATTCACCTTGAATAATTGCATTTCAATCATAAGTTGTGGCTACATTGCACATATACAATTTACTAACCTTTTGATGAAAAAACTTCTCTCTTTTCATCAACCATGTGGAGTAGTCTTCCTTTTGATCTCCTTGCCAACATCTTCTCCTTCCTATCTCCAGATTCTTTGGCAAGAGCTAGATCAGCTTGTAAGCATTGGCATGAGTGCATCGATACTTGCCCTTTGAACACTGAGCCAATTCCATCGCAGTGTCATCCTTCATGGTTCATAGCCTTGCCATTGCGAGCACACAAGCTATGTTTTGCTCATAATCCAATTCTTGACAATTGGCATAAGCTCTCACTTGAGTTCCTTCCTGATTTAGTTAAACCAATTGCAACAGTTGGTAGTCTTCTTTTTTTAAGATCTATAAGTTCAGTTGTTCTACAATTGATCCTATGCAATCCATTCACTACCCAATTTCGGTATCTTCCATGGCCAAACATCATTAGAACTAATCCAGCTGTGGGAGTTGTGATACAAAACACAAGCCAAGACTCTCAGATTCCAGACTTCAAGGTGTATGTAGCTGGGGGAATGTCCATGGCACCACAAGGTGGCACCACATATGAATCAAAGTTGGAAATGTATGACTCGAGAAACGACTCATGGCAAATCGTAGGATCACTGCCAGTAGAATTTGCTGTGAGGTTAACAGTCTGGACTCATAATGAGAGTGTGTACTCTAATGGGACTCTGTATTGGATAACCTCGGCAAGGGCATTTAGTGTGATGGGCTTTGATGTTGACTCAAACAATTGCAGGGAATTGCAGGTGCCAATGGCTGATAGACTTGAATTTGCTGCACTCACATCTCGAAATGGAAGGCTAACAATAGTAGGCGGCGTATGTGGTGAAGACGCCTGTGTTTGGGAGTGTAGAGATGGAGATATGTGGGTGCTGGTTGAGAAGGTGCCAAATGAGTTGGGAAGAAAACTTGTCGGAGGAAGCAATGGAAGCTGGATAAACACCAAATGTGCATGGAACAATGAGGTTATGTGCTTGTATAAGGAGCTAGGAAATGGAATGGTAGTTCGGAGAGAAAGAAAAGAGAAGAATAAATGGGAATGGGTTTGGATTGATGGATGCTCTTCAATTAGAGGCAAAAGAGTACATAACTTGCCAATAAAAGGACTGCTTCTTCAACCTAGCCTTGCTCCTTTTGCATCTAAATCAAATTACACACTTTGATACATGTAAATTCTTCAATTCTAAAAATAAGAATAGCAGAACTATTTTCTTTATTCTGTATGCAATGAAACTTACTATATTGCAGTGCCCATTGATCTCTGAAAAGTCTACAATCTGGTGTACTTGCCAACCCCATGCGGGCCATGCCCAACTTGCTCTCTCAAATTACAATTAAGATATAAAAGGTCCATTACAGTTCACCTAAAGAAGTGGTCATGAAAGGATGTATATCTAATTTGAAAGGACTATGCTAGAATCAGAGTACAATTTGGAGTTTATATTGGTCCACCCAACATAAGGATGTTAAAAATTTGAAAAATTGATCTTGTAAGAATGAGGAGAAGGTCAGAAATAAATAAATAAATTATAAAAAATAAAAAAAAAATAAAAAAAAAATAAAAAAAAAAAAACACTTTGAAATTTTGAAATTTTGATCTAGTAAAAATGGTTAAGTAACCAACAAGCCTATTTTTCTATTACACAATATCATGTTAAGCTCTATGCCTTTTGATTCTCGACAAGTCTCTAATCAGCCAATAGCTTCCCCATGAGCTGGATGGAATAGCTTGTGAAGAGCCATGAAAGAAACAATTTCAGAAGACCAAAAACAAATTCGTTTGGTATCGTACATCAGAGTCACTTCAATAGGTAAAGGACTTCAAAACCATTCAAGCAAATAATTTGTCCATAACACTTCAAAGCCTGACTTTTCTTAAAATAGTCAACAGATTGGTGACTAAGGGCATATTGAGAGTGATTTTGAAATGGTTATAATCCTTTCTTCCAAGTTCAAAATCATTTCCCAACATACCATTAATCATTCAAGATCAGGTTAATGTTATGGTTTACACCTTTAAACACAAAATTTACTATCAAAATTGATATTGAATAATGATTAAAAGCATGTTTAATTTGATTTTGGACATGAAAAAAAATGATTTTAACTGTTACAGAATTGTTTCCAAACATTGCCCAGAATTAGCTTATCTCATTCTGATTCCTAACATGAAACAAAAATTCCACCAAAAAACATCTGAAACAGTCAACCTGCCATATGAATCTAAGAATGAAACCATACCCTAATAATTCACAAGATTATGCCACCATAGTAGCCATAAGAAAAAAAAAAAGAAAAAAAAGTGTTTAATCTCAGCTTCAAGCTAAACACTAAAAGCTAGTAACATGGCTTATTATAATGACTATTAGTAAAATCCAAGGCTGAAGGTGGCGTTGTCTGCATTCTAGAGCTAAGGCATGTGATCTAGTGGGGAAAATGTCAAAGGAAACATTATTTCAACTTCAATTGAGTGGGAGGGGGAACAAACACAGAATCGAAAGAATGTAGTAAATTTTATTTCAATTTTAAAACCCCAAGTTGCATTGCAACCCCCATTGATGGTCAAATTTTTGTACACGTAACCTAAATTTCATGTCCAAACTGTCGTTTAACCCACCCTTTAGAAAAATGATGAATAACCTTTTAATAATATCACAAACTACTCACCAACGTTTTTTTTTTCGAACCGGCAAGTGTGAGTATGTTGGGGATAAAACTCACTTCTACTGCACGAATGGGCAAAGTATAGCAGAGAAAGTAAAATAAACAATAAAACTGGAAATACAAGAATAACATGGAAGACTCCAAACCAAAAAAGATAAATCTACTATGTGAAAAATTATTATAATCACACAAAAACCTCTCTCCCATGCCAATTACAAAATGATTCTCTCAAAGCTTTTTGACCATTCAAACCATTTTTCCATTTCTCAAACTAAAGAAATATAGAAGTGAAGTTAAACAAGAGTTAGCAATACAAGCTTAAAATGTTTCTATAAAACAACTTGAAACCTTATACATGGCATAGGCTATCCATCTCATCACTTTCTAAAACTTTTTGGTTGTGGACAATTACACGCCTAAATATTTTGCCAAAACTAAACAGAGTTTAGCACTAGCATGTGAGAACATTATTTTTATTGGATTCGATTGGAGTAACGAAAGCAAAAGGTTATACATTACGATTTTCGACATCCACGCTAAAATTCCCCTACATCAAAATTAGAAATATGCATAAATCATTGACGCAAAACAATTAAAATGGCGAACATTACATAACAAAAGAAATTGAAACAACCCGTTAAAGAACAACCGTTTTTTCCAAGGAAAGAGAAACCCAACAGATCATAAGAGAACAAATCGCCGCAGATTCTGAAAAAAAAAAAAAAAAAAAATCGGCGAGAATTAAAAATTGAAAATGAGGAGAGCTTTAGAAAAAAAAAATTAGTAAGATTCAGAGGTTAAAGAGAAGAAAGATTCGATTAGTATAAAAAAGGACAAAGGAATAGCTACAATTTACAAGATCAAATTGCTTTGAGTTGCTATGAAATTCATTGCCCTTCCAGTCCTCCTCCTTCTGGCGCCTTTTGTTTTGTCTTTTTCCCCTCCGCCTTTTTCTCCTGAATTATATACATAATACGTTAAATCATAAATTTCGCCCAAACAAATTTATATAAAATACGAAATACAAAACGTCTAATTTTGACGAATCTTTTTTACATTAGGAATTAAATTATTGCAAATAGATAAATACAATAATTAAATTATTACATAAAAATTTTTAATGATTATTTAGATTCTATTTATGAAATTTTGTAAAGTTTATTTTAGAAAACTTATTTGTGATAAACTGTAATTGAATATTACAAATATTTTTTCAACAATTTTATTGTATAAAATAATTTTTCTAACCAAAATAATGAACATGTATTTATAAAAAAGAAGTGGTGACTTTTATGAAATATTCATAACATTATATGGGATTTCTATTTTGACATTTTAGATGGTTTTCGATACAAAGTGATTTTTAGTTTGTTATTACAAAAAAGAAAAAATAAATAAACTTAATAAGATAAGTATCTAACCCTGCCAGTCGAGTTTAGTTTTGCTTCATTTTTTAAATTCATGGCAATTTTATCTATCTACAAATGTTTCAGTGCTTTGAGTTTGGGATATTTCGCAAGTCATTTAGTTGTTTCTTTTTTTAATCTCTTTCTCTCGATTCCTTTTCTTTTCGTGTGTGTTTTGTCTATATTGCACTTATTTTATTTTCTAGTTTATTTTACCATGTCATAAATGTTAATACAACAATATGCCGCAAGTTCTATTTGACTTTTTAATTTTACTCAATGTTCTTCTTATTTATTTCAAGATTATTTAAATTTAAAAAAAAAATAAAGAGAGGGAGAATTAGAAGGTCATGCGAGAGATTTGAGTTTTGGAAGAAAAAAACAAAATTAGTTTTAATTTATGTTTATTTGATTCAAGTGTTGGATTATGTTTCAAGGTTGGCATAAAAGATTTATAGACTAAATTAGTAATATTTCTTGATTATTTTCAATTTAATTAATATGATGAATAATCTAGAACCTAATCATCTAAGTATAGAAGTTACCTTATCATTCTTTAAAAGTTAACAAAATTCTAACTACAAATATTAGAATAAATTTAAGAAATTTTTAAAAATTTAGAAACCAAAAGAGGATTTAAACCTTGTATTTATAATATACGTGAATTTTTTCCCAACTTTTTATTATTATGCATCGATGAATTCTAATAAACAATGAGACTCCTATATATATATATAAAAGTTGAACAACAAAGTTTTAATTATTAACATTTATTCTACCTTACATAATCCTAATAGAAAATTTGAATGAAAAGAGCATCACCCACCAAACTCCCCAAACACTCTCATAATTTTCAAGGTTCAATGACCAAAAAAGTCTCATATCTTTTGTTACCCTTATTTTTAATTTCCTCTTCAAAATTACATATATCATTTTACCAAAACAAGTTGACCCATCACCCTCTCCAAAAAGTACATATTCTATAGCATAAAATTATATTCACAACCACAATTCTTTGTCCTTTCTTTTACTTTTTCTCACCAAACTTCATTTATATTTGCCCCCACCATTCTCCCACCCCCTCATCATAATTCATTTCTGGATTAAATCGCAATTTTGGTCCGACAAACTTTGTAATTTAATCCTTAAAAATATCAGTCAATTCATCCCTTCCATTTTTAATCTCTAAAAATGTATAAATATTGATAAAAATAATAAAATGTTGATAAAAATTTAATAGTAAAATCATTAGATAAACTCTATCGACTCAAGTAAGGAAAAAGGGTAAATAACAATAAAGATAAACTATAAAACTTAATTGAGTCGAAAACAATCGAAAGTTCAAAACACCCTCATCGTTTATATTAAATTTTGTTAAGGTTAATTAATTTCAAATTTAGTTCTATAGTTTTAAGTTTACGTTTAATAAATCTATAAACTTTTTAGAAAATTCCAATGAGTTTTAATTTTGGGTTAATAAAATCCTTATAACTTTTATTGAATAAAATCATAATAATAATTTAGAGTATATAACTATGTAAAACATAGGATAAAACAATGTAGACCCCAAACAAAATTACTAAAGAAAAATTCATAAATGAAAAATACTAAAAAGGAAAATAACAATCGAAAATATTAACCTAGTTTTCCTTTTAACAATCCTAATGTATTCTAATTAATTGGCACAATTCATTAGTATATATCGAAGGTTTTGACTCATAAATGAAAGAAAAAAATTATAATTTTTGCATTGTTAAAGATGGGAAGTTTTGATATTTTGGTTGATAATATATATATATATATATTCAAACTAATTGAAATTTGTTTAAGACGTTGGGTGATGTGATGTGGTGATAAGAGTGTGACATTTTTATTTGTATTTATAATTGCAAATTTTATGATGGTGCTTTGGACATTATTACATAACCAAAATATTGTTTTGTCAAATTGTATAATCAAGGGTAGTTTAACCAGAATTTCCAAACCCTAATAATTATGATTTTTTTGTTGCCCCCTTCAAGTGATGTGGACCGAAAAATAATTAATATTTTGACATTTTGATCCAACTTTGGTGCTTTAATTTGGGTGGGGATGAAAATTCTATGTTCAAAATCAAACCCATTGAATTATATAACTTTTCATGCCCCATTGACTTCTATATGTTCACAACTCACACATTCACAAGATGAAGTTGCCATCTTTGAAAATGAAACCTATTCTATCTTTATTATTTCAATAAATATAACTATGATCTTCAATTTTAAGATTCTATTAGTTTTATATAGAATTTCAGCATCACCTTGCTAACAATTTCAACATCGAAAAAGATGATTAGGGTCTAGTTTTGGTTTACCTATAACAAACATGGTGATTAGCTAGGGTTTTCCAGTTCTCTCTTTGCATGTTTGATATCTTTATTCAATGGTTGGTTACCAAAATAAATTACTCAATTATATATTTCATCTATTTTTAATAACAAAAATGATCATATACATATGTAAATATATAGTTTTGGGCATTGATAGAAATTTAAATTAATTGATTTTAATGATGAGAAGAAGGGAAAATTAAGACAAAAAATAGTTGTGCACATGTTTTGGGGGACAAAGCATCGTGGATCTTTATGTAATAAGTTCCCCACCTTAAATAACCACACTCCACTCTTCTAATTATTGGATATTATTACTCTTTATGATTTTGGTATAACCTCAATCTTAAGTAATTTCTTTTCTCAAAATTAAATGGAGCTTCCAATGGTTTTCAAAAGAGAAGAATTTTTGAATACTTTGTAATAAGAAAAAACATAATATTTCAAAATTTTCAATTAGGTTAGTTTTTGTTTATATAGTATTAAGATAGTCATCAAATAATTATTGTATCAACATAATTGGAAACATGAGCATGGGATGGGATAAAACATGTGTGAATTAAAAAGGAAAAAGAATATAAGGAAAATTGGGTCCCATGGGCATGAGTTGGGTTTCATGTTGTCATTAGTATTTGAATATGTTAATTGAAGAATAATTAATTAGTAAATGGACAAAAACAACAGAGACAATATTGCATATTCCATTAAAAACAAAAATTAAAGAATAAAAAGATTTTTCTTGGCATTAAAAATAAAATGAAAACAAATGTGTTAATTGGGTGTAAATAAGAGGAAGGGTAGAATCTGGAATGTTGAAAGAAATTCAATTAATGACGTAAGGATTAAAACAAAGGTGGCTAGCCGGTTTCGCGTCAAGGGTAAGATTGTCCAAACGTACGGGTCAGCACTGGTGGACGACGATAAAACCTAACAATAAATCATATTAAAAATGAAAAAACAATAATGTTAATTTTAGCAAAGTTATTAAATAGTTAATTTGTGTTTAATCAAACTTTTACTTCACTTTAATTTATTTATGCGAATTAAAATATAGTTTTTCTTTTTGTTAAAATTAGTGAATGGATTAGTATAATTTATGAAGTTGGTTATCAACAAATTAAAAGTTTTGAATCAATTTTGTTACAAAATAATGAGTTTAATTTGTTCAGAAATTACCTCTTTTTTTTTTATTTATTTGTCTAATATATCTTTTAAAAAATTTAATTTTGTGTTTGATAATTTAAGATTCAATTGATATATCATACGTAAATTTGATAATCTATAACGAATTTTCTATAGCCGTGTTTATATACTATTTGTTCTAAGGTTTTTGAATTTAAATTGAATGAACAACTTTATTTAAATATATTATTTTATTTGTTTAGATATTTAGTTTTTTAGAGCAATAAAGTTAGTTTTTACTTTTAGGATTTAGGGAAAAAAAATAAAATAGTTTAATAGTTTAATTGAAAATAAAAAAATTTATAAAAAATTATAAAAAGATAAATTAAATATAGAGAACCGATAATAATTGGAACCAAATGATTACTAAACAATATATAAACTATTCATTTTATATCGGATATATTTATAATATTTTATTAAATTAAAATTTTGATCCTATAATTTAAAAAAAATTAGACTTTATTCAATATATAGATTAACAAAACCTTCCTAAATAGTTTTTACATCAAATATTATTTAAGAAGATTTTATTAAATGATACAAAAATGTATAGAACCTTTAATGTTTTTAATTTAGAATTTAACATTGTTCTACTTATTAAACATTGTTAATTACATGCATTGTCACATGAATCTTCAGAAACCAAAGCTTTAATTTGTTTTAGTAGAACCCACCATCATGTGTCATAATAAATAAAATAAACAAAACCCACCGTTTTCAATTAATTTTATTATGATTTTTTTTTTCTTGAAACATGTTTTTATTATAATTTCAAAGTATAGGACCAAAAGGATCTTTCTTTATTTTATATGCTTAAAGTCCATTATTAAAAAAAAAAAAAAGTCATTTTATGATGGTCAAAATATTTGTCTTTTTAATTTTCGAGAAGAAGAAATTCTTCAATAGGTTGACAAAAGTTTATTTAGATTGTTCTGGATGTTCTATTTAAATAGGATTTGCTAATTAGTAGCCGGTAAGTCAAAAAAAAAAAAGAAAAGATTTCTTTTCGAGGAAAAAAAAAGTTAAACTTAAAAGAGTTTATGACATTTTAATAAAAAAAATTGAATTCAAGTTTAAAAGTAATTATATATTTCATTGAATTGAGAATATAGAGAAATAAACTGAGATTTATGGATAGAGATATAAAAGTTTAGGTTAGAAAACTAAGGCCAACTAGGAAAAGCTTAGAAACAACATGTGGGACTTAGGTAGTAGTGTCTAGTGGCACCATGGTGTGTCTAGCAATGCCTATGGTTACCATGGAGGATATATTACTTGGCGGTGCCATTGGATCTCCGTACTAGGCCATGGCAAGTACTTGTGATCCACTTTTATCACGAATAAAAGCACATGCAAAATCAAGTGGATAACATCAATTGTCACTTCAAATAGTGGTATATTGTGATCGCTCGAAGCAAAGCAACTCAATAGTTTTACGAGTGTCGGTAATCAAACACCATGTTAATGTTTAATTTTCCTTGTGTTTTTCGAGCCACGCAAATAAATTTTTTCCTAAATTACAAATATAACAATCTTTTACATAAATAGTTCCCATTTGATTCTATAGTTTAAACATCTTAGTTTTAATTTACATGGTTGAATCAAACCTCACAAATTGTCTTCGTTTTTTAATTTTATTTAAATACACAATATTATTTTATTATATAATAACAAATTGATATTTTATGTATGGCCTATTATTATTAATTTGTAGTCGGTATAAATATTGCTAATCGTGTCGAACTTTAAAAAATAAATATTTTATATGTTATGAAGGAGTTATATATAACACTAATCACATTTTATTGTTTTACAACATTTTAATCATATAATGAAAAAAATCATAGATATCGAGATTATGAATATGTAAGATGGAAATATGGAGACAAAGATTAAAGTTTTAATATATAGTTTGGTATAATAAACCAAATTTAGTTTTTTTTTTTTTTTTTTGTTAATTAATGTTAATTAAAAACTAAATTGGATTTTCTACTACCAAATCCACATTGATTAAAATATTAATAATGTAACGGAAAAAAGAGGAAGAAAATAGAGATAATATAGAATGGATGTTGACTAAGTTGTCACATTATGTGACAATTTTTTTTCTCTCTCTCTCTCAATTGATTAAATTAAATTATTTCTTCTTCCTTCTCTCTCTTCCTATATATCAAAGAGAAACCTCTCAAAGAGCAAAAAGGGCGCAAAAACAGAGCAAAATTCTGTGTGAATTTTGAGGGAAGAAAAAGAAAATTAATCAAAACCTTTTGGCTATGGAGGGTTTGCAGAGATCTGCAGTTTCTTTCCGGCGGCAAGGTTCATCGGGATTAGTTTGGGACGATCGGTTTTTGTCCGGCGAGTTGAAGCAAACGGCGACGACGTCGGAGAAAGAATGGGAAGAGAATCAAGATCAAGGGAAGTCAACGGCAACGGCGACGGGAGTGGAGCCGATCAGTATTACGATCGAGAGGAGCCGATCCAACGGTGGCCGTGGGTATCGAACTGGGAAAGTGTCGCCGGCGATTGAGCCACCGTCTCCGAAGGTCTCGGCATGTGGATTCTGTAGCGCGTTTGGGAAACCGGCGAAGAAGAGTCGCCGGACGAAAACGGGTAAGCGTAGATCGAGGTAAGGAACGGAATTTTCTCCGGCGTCGGCAGCGGCGATTTTGCCGGTGGTCCGTGAGAGAAGAGTGAGAGTTTTGGAAATAGAAAAAAGAAAAAGAAAAAATAGATGGAAATTAGGTTTTGTGGGAATTATATGTTTTTAATTTTAAAATCATGTTCTTGTGGCTTTTTTTTTGTTACTCTTTTAGATCTTAGAATTGTAATTTGTGTATAAATTAATATATATATATATATATATATATATATAAATATGTATTTTGTGTTTGTTTAATTTCAAATCTTTATGTATAAATTAATTATCAAACTAAAATTTCCCCCAATTTCCCTTCTCATCTCTCCCCCTTCTAGATCTTAATTCTCAAACAATTCTTCAAAATACATGTTTTTTTTTTTTAACAAAAAAGAATTTCATCTTCTAAGCATCGTTACCTATAGAAATATATTAATTGATAAGATATAAATGAGTTAATTAGGACTTGATATTCCTTAATTGTAACTCTCCAAGGGAAATTGGAAGAGATTTGATTGAATTAGTAGTAATATTTAAGAGAGAATAGAGACAGTAAGAGCAAATTAAATTTGAAGGAGAAAAAGAAAAAGAGAGTAATGAATGCCGGATGTTGATATGGTATTTTGGTGATCCCAAAGAGATATGGGGTATAGTGTCAGCTCATCTGTCTCATCTCATACCTTGATGCAAGATTCTCTATGTTCTCTTTTACTTATTGGTTACACTTACAACAAATACAATTTTGAGCAGTCCAAATTATATTTTTATCGGAAAAAAAAAATACTTTCTTATTTTCGAACTCTACTTTTCCTGCGGTAGAGTTTTTATGTAGTATTTTACATTTGATTTAGTTGATATATTTTTTAATTAAACGAAGGATTAAATATTTGACCCCTTCAATTTTAGAAAAGTAGGTAATAGTTTGACCATTTTAGCTATGGGTAGGTTGGCTTTGGGGTTTGGTCAATATTGTTGAGTTTTATCAATCAATTTAGATTAAATATCAATATAAAAATAATTGAAACCATAATCTATTTTAATTCATATAATTAAATTATATAAAATTAAAATTAATCTATTAATCATCTTTACTATTTCTTTCTAATTTAAAATTAAAATGTACTATTCTCTCCAGTTATATGACCTTCGATTTAAAAAGTTACAACAATTTCAAATTAAACCTTACATCTTTATAATTAGTTAGGAATTCCTTTAAATCAACTACACTTATAAGAAAACTCGAGTCGTATATATATGAAATTTGAAAACTAAATTATATATATTAAAATGTAGGAATACATGAAAGTGGTTTTTTAACATAATAAATTGAGGATACATTCTAAAATATGTGTCAAACCTTTGAAAAAGAAAATTCCAAATATAGCATAGGGGGTGGTAGCTCTTGTGATTGTCATTGAATTGAGTGGTTTGGTTGCTTCATTTTGAGTGTTTTATTAGTTGACATTTTGTTTCTAGAGAGTGCCAATCTTACTACCTATTCATTAGTCGTAATCCTATCAAATTTCACGTTTATTATATCTTCTAGAAAATTACATTTTTTTTCCTCTAAGTTTTAGAAAGTACATTCCATCAATTTTAAAGATATACTTAAATTTATAAATAAGAATAGACTGATTTAATTTGTTTGTTGAAAATCATATTATCTCTATTTTTATATATAATTTTGAACAATTTAATTATTTAAAAAAAAAAATCAAATGAAAAATACTACTATGACCTTTTTAGCCTATTTTTAAAAGTTCGGGACTAGAAAAATACATTTTGAAAACTCAAAAATCAAATTGGTGTATTTTTATAAACTGAAGGGCTACAAATGTACATTTCTAAAATTCATGGACCAAATGTACATATTCATTAAAACTTAAGAACTAAAAAGATCTATCTTCTCTATAAATTTTCATCGATCCTTCCAACACCTACATTTACGACCACTTTCTATGGTTTTTATTATTTAGTTACATGTATATATACATAAATTCAATATATAGAATACACTTTCTCTTTTTTAGATCACAAGCATACAACAAAAATTGTAGAAGAAAGAAAGAAGAAGCTATAGTTCGATTTTCAAAATGTTAGAATCAACAACTTTCCTTTTCAACAATCGTACTGTTAGACTTGAAGTTTTATCTTGAAATATAATCACCTTTTCATCTATCAATTATGACTCACACCTAAATAAACGAAGGATCATACTAGCACTGTGCGTGTTTCAACCACTCTTTATGATCCCGAACCCCAATCTCTTCTCCATGCCACCAATCAAATGTTACATGATAGAGACATATAATAAATAATTGAGCTAAAAAGAAAATAAAGTCATGTAGAAGAGTCCACCCACTAACTCCATCCGCATCGCATTGCATCGATTGAGGTCTGACCACACCCTCTCTAGCGCTCGCTTGCTCGCTCGCTCGCGCACACACACACACATCCCTCGAACTCATTAGCTTAGGGAAAAGAGAAGACGAAGAAGGGGGGAATTATTGATTCGAGGAAAGTGGTCCAATTTTGATGTGTGGATATTGAGATTAGCATATCTACAAATTAATAAATAGATCATAAATATTAGACACCAGTATGCATGGAGCTTCTCATTATTTATTCCTATACACTTATATAATATATATATATATATATATATATATATATATATATATATATATATATATATATATATATATTAAATAATGTTGCTAAGTCTCACTTGTTTTCGTTTTCATTGTAATCCACCAAAAATTCAACATTTAATAATAATGATGATCAAAATAAATCATTTTTGTTGATCGCATTGATCAATTTCTACGACATTAACATTAATAATCTTTCGACGAATATAACTCAATTATATAGTAGATATTTTCGACTAAATTTAAATATTAAAATGTAGATTTTTTATGTTGTAGAGTTAAATAAAATTGTACTCGAAGTAAAATAATTATCATTTAAAAAAAAATCAAAGATTAAATGGGTCTATTCTTATAAACATAAAAACTTAAAAAATACATTTTTATAATTGAGAAACTAAACGTACATATTCGTCCAAACTAGAAGATTGAAAAGGTAATTTTTTTTTACCATGTTATTTATCTTTCTAACTAAATGTTTCAATTTTATGGAATTTTTTAAAATTTCTAACTAGATGTTTTAAAGTAATTAGAAGGAGGCATAAAATTAAATAACGCTCATCCAAAAAGAAAAAATCAGTTTCTTAGGAATTAGGGATCAATTGAGAAATGACAGAATTGTATTCAGTTTGACACCTTGCTATCTCGAGCAACGAAAACAACTTTAATATCACTGAAGTTACACTTAGTTGTTGGTGATTGTTAGATGAGTATTATAAATAGCCCTACCCCATTTGACTAACCCAACAGAAAAGAATAGAAATTAGTAATCTCCAAAAGAAAACTATTTTCTTACGTTATGTGTGACTAAATGAATTATAGACTGTGTGGAAGAATCGATACCACAATTTATGTAAAAATCTTTTACACAAATCCAACTCAAAAAATATATCATCATTGAAAATGAACAATATAATACTTTTTCATTATCAAAAGATTTAAAAAAAACAAACCCACAGACTAAAAATCTATGTTCTACCTTATCTTTATTTTAATCCTTAAAAATTTTGACTTAAATTTATTTAAATACCATTTTAATGCATAACATGACATTTAATACATATTAATAATAATAACAACAACAATAGTCTTAAATAGTCTCTTAAAAAAAGAAAAGAAAATGATGACGACATAATAATAGTATTTTTGTTTTCTCCCTTATTTGGACCAACAAATAAAAAGGTATACATGCAAGATTGTTTAATTAAATAACATTTAAAACTATAAAGTATGCATCTTTCATACCCTCCTCTTGTAACGTCCAAGAGTGACCACATCAATATATAAACTTCATCTTTCATCACTACTAGTATTTAATGTAAAAAAAAAAAAACTATCTCATTACTTATTAAATGAATAAGATGTCATTTCATTCATAAATTAAGGAAAAGATGTATACTTTTGCATGAAAGTTTCTATATAACTCAATATTAATCAATTTAGCAAACATCATCTCTTCGTAAATTAGAACAAAAATAATAGACATGTCATATCTCTTTTAATGTTAAAAGAGAGTGACATCAAAGCCTTAACGCTCACCATTAAATAATGTAAAATATTTAATTTCATAAGTTATAAAAAATGACGGACACATCATTTGTCCCTTAAAAACATTATACGTAACTATAACAGTAACAACAATGACATATACGTGGTATTAGTTATTTTTTTTTAGTTTATCTACTTACGTTAGCACTTTGTTGTTTTCAAAAAAAAAAAAAACCAATTATACAACTAAGTGCTTTTAGAAAGTAACATGACGTTTCAAAAGTAACTCAATTAAATCTAAACAACCTTGCCATACTCGTTTTTGGAAAATTCTTACCCATCTTAAAAACTTTCAATTTCGTCAAATTATACCTTAAAGGTTACAAAATGTTATTATACATTTAATTTTAGAACTAAAAATTGCTCCAATTTAAATCTTATGTGTTATCATTAAAAAAAAAAATACTATACATATTTATATATTATGCACGACATGCATGTACATGTATCTTGATTTGTTCCGGCTGATCATGGTGTGTCGTCTAGATTTGAACATATATTTTGTTAGCTCAAAGTATATAGTAGAAGGTATGTCCATCTCGTTTTTTGTCTTAGTATTGATGGACCATTCTTTGTGTTCGGACAGTTAGGGCCTTTCACGTTTTCATGTCTTTGTGTTCAAACATACCAATTTCAAACCTAAATGTCTTAGATTCAACTTCCCTTCGATAACTTTTTTTATTTCTTTCTATTCTTTCATATTTTTAACTTTTTTTTTTACTTTTTCTCCCTTATTAATTTTTTCATATTTATATATTTAATTTTTCTTAATTTATTATTTTCATCCTTTATTAAACTTTCATATTTATGTTTTAATACTTTTTAATTTATTTTTTCCCTTTTCTTTATTAATCTTTCCTAAATTTATAAATCTTTAATTTATGTAGAGGTGGATAACAAAAACAAGAAATTTAAGGAATTTAAGGATGGAAGGTGCTTAATGCTTTATAAACTTTAAAACTAAAAGTTGAATGGCTGCGAAGCATAAATAATTATTGCACAATTGTAACCATATAGATTCTCTCCTTTCAAGAATTATGAATTTTTACTTACGTTAAATTCCCTCGAATACATATATATATATATATATATATATAAGTAACTATGAATATATCAATCCAAGCATAGCTTAGTGGATAAGACATGAATTGTCATTTCAAAGGTTGATGGTTTGATCCTCTACTATTAAAATTGTTTAAGATTAAACGATCAACCTTTGAGATGGTTATGTTTGAATTGAATATAAAAAAAAAAAAAATTTCATAAATTTTTTTAAAGTTTAAAGTTTAGAAAAAAAAAACATGAGATGCCCTTTCCAGCTGAATTAGTGTCTGCCTTTGATATCTTTCAAGTTTCACTATACATGAGAGAAAGAGAACCCTTTCACAAACTCCTTGCTTTCATTTCCAACCAAATGCAGAGTCATAAATCAATCAAACAGAGAGTATATTTCAATTCAACAAAACACACTTGCCTGAATGTAATAAAAAAATTCAATTAAATTCCAATTCTCTGAGTCGCCTTTCCTTCCTTGGCGGTGGATATAAAGCCAATCTGGATATCCAATGTTAACGAACTCGAGGCTAATATCAATGCAGGCTGGAGTTAGCGAACTCCAAGCTTGGGGCAACCCTCAGCAAGAGGTAAAGTCAAATTTTCAGCTGTTCTGAACGTTCGAGGCACCATCTTGTCGACATAAAGAGTTCCATCCAAATGATCACATTCGTGCTGTAAGATTCGAGCCTGCCATCCTGAAGCGTCCACCTTGATAGGATTCCCATTTCGATCGAAACCAGCTATCTCAACGTCAAGATATCGCTCTACCACTGCTCTAAATCCATCAACACTACAAGGTAGAAAAATAAAGGAATAAATCATGGATGACAAGACATGAAAGAACACACACAGACAGAGAGAGGAATCCTTAAGTAAGACAATAGTGATTTCATTAATGATAGTAAAGAATAGACTTCAGATACAGCCTCAACTGGAAACAATCTGTTAAAAGGAAAACTTAGAAAAGAGCAAGAAAGCTTATACTTTCACATCAACCAGATTATCTAAATGAAAGAAGGGACTAAACAGTTCATCTTTCTCATAAACTATAATATCGAAGTGTAAATAAACAACGCTACTATGGCATCGTTTTACGGTAGGAATATGACTTTTGGTTTTCATACATATTAGAAGTGTTGATTGAGAGGTCAATATTAATTAGTCTGTTAGAAGTGAATATTAGTACATAACAGCTTGCACAAAGTGGCGTGCCTTTGTTTAGGAGGGCAAGCAAGCCACTGATCATTAACTCAATTGAATCCAAGAGAAATTTCTACGTTGGATTGATTGAGCCCCTGTTGCCTATCCACGGCTTTAGAACCACATAAATGTTTTAACATTGAGTCAAATTGAACATTGAAGAGACTAGTTATATAATCTCAACGTGTAGATAAACAATGCTACTGTGGCATCATTTTTATTGTAGGATGGAGCCTGTACACAGAAGCACATAAATTTCACTCACACATTTGTTTGATTTTTTCTCTTCTTTTTTTTTTTTTAAATACTCACACTTGGACTAATCTCATAAACAACCTGCTTAATCCTACAACATTTAAATGTCAAAAAAACTTATAGGTTATTTAAAACCTAGGTAGGTGGTCACAATGAATTGAACTCATAAACTCTTAGCCATTTGTCAAGGTCATTCCCTAACAACTAGGTCAACTCGAGATGATTTAATTTTGTTCATTTTTATTCGCTACACATATTTTCTAGGATAAAGAGAAAAAGTACACTAACTTTTAAGAAATGATCGAGCTAGTACTTTGGAAGTTCATTTTCCATTTCTCAAATTAGCAAGATAGGACCTGAGAGCATGCAAGGAAGAAGAGGGAAAGGGAAAGGAAGAGAAACAATAAATTGGTTTTGCAAACCACTTCAGAGAAAGAACTGAGAGAGAAAAGTGGATTGCCAATCTGCATCTTACCTGAGGCACCCTTCAAAAAACAATGCAGTCTTGTTGCTTTTACTTTTTAGCTTTGGGTTTATGATCACCTGACTCAATAAAACTAAGAAATTGATTGGTGAACATAAAAAACAAAGATAGAAATTCAATTCAATTTGCTTTCTCATTAATATATAACCATACCAGAAGATCAAAGGGGCGCCTATCTTGTGCTTTGATCTCCTCCTTAGGTGCATAACTTATATATTCTTTAGTATCTTCCAAAACAATTATCTACAACAAATGCACAAGGAAACACTTCATATTGAATCCAAATTCAAGGTTTTTCAATGAAATTTCACATTTGGAGAACTCAATGAAACCAGAAACCCCATCAAGCACAGCCCCAAGAACAAGAAAATAGAGAACAATTTCAACTGACATTTCAGCTCCATCAATCACAATTTCAACGCCCATTTCAACAACACAGCCCCATCAATCACAATTTCAGCTGCCAAATCTCACATTTCCAATTCACACAGCAAACAAATAATAAAAAAAAACAGAGTAATGATTAGACGCACAAGTAATTTCAACTGACCCTTAATGGAATTCCAATCTGGGGAGCTGCAAGACCGACTCCAGGAGCCTTCCTCATGGTCAAAACCATATCGTCGATTATCTTCTGAATCTTCTCCGACCCTATTTCCTTAGGATCAACTTCACGAGCAGGCTCGTGCAAAACTGGGTCACCAGCCTTCACAATCGACGGTAAGCTCATTTTCTTCTGCTCTCCAAGACCAAGAAACCAACCGGCTTTGGCAATGGAAGTTGAAGAGGAACCGTAGGTTTTGGGGGCCGGAATGAATTTTGGAATGTTGGGCGATGAAGAAATGGTCCTGTGAATGAGTTTCCGAAAATTAGGTGCGAGTAAAGAAGGCTTGCGACACCTTTCGGCAAGAGAGATTGGGAAGAGACGGAAGGAGAATCGGTGAATTGCCTCCATCTCAGTTTTGACGGTGCTCCACCTCCGGCGACGAGAGTATTCTTCGGAGGGTTTAAGGTGTTAAATGGGCTTTAATGGTGAATTGGTTTGGGCTTCAACACACTTTCTTTTTGAAAAAAATACATAAAAAGAAGGGAAATTCTCAAAAGAAAGATTTAGAGAAAGTGTTAGGTAGCAAATTTCACTAATTTTCTAAAATAAAATGTATTATCTTGATTAGAATTTCCCATATTTTTAAGATAATTATAACTTTATCATAATATTAATTATTAATTATTTTCAAAATTAAATACAATATATTTTCTTATTTACATTAGATTGAATTTGATTCTTTTAAAATAGTTTTCTTTCGGTGTTTTTTTTTTCAAAAATATAATAAACTTGCAAAATATTTACAATGTATAGAACAATTTTGGAAATGAAAAAGCTCGTAGCCCATGATAGAAAAGGAAAATACAAAAAATGTCATGATCAACACACGATTAATCAACTACATGCGCGTATAATTCTTCTAAAAATATCATGGTACGCAATTGTGTAAAAAATGATACACGACCGTGTAGTTCTTTTTAACGATGGAAAAAAAATGCTTCAAATCTAAACGAATTTAGATTATATCAAAGCGCGATATTGAAACAATCTTGATATTTTGGAGGATGAGTCGTTAGAAAAAAAGAAAGAAAATAAGATTAACAAAAATAGAAGAAAGAAAATCTTAAGAAGAAATTGTATTTTATTTACCAAAAAAGATGAACGAGGGAGCTGAGGAAACCTGTAATAAAAGAAAACTAGCACAAGAAATCTAGAAGAGAAAATAAATAAATGACAAAGAAGAAAAAAGAGAAGTGATGAGTCGTCTGTAGTATCAATGACAAATCTGTAATTTATTAAAAATTTCTACCAGCTTCATGACTATATCCAATCGTATATTTGGTGTTTTTATATATTTTTAAAAAAATCAACCTATTTTAATCTTAAATTCATGAAAAATTAACTTTTTTTTTTATCAACTTATATTTAAGAAATAAAAGTAATAATAAAGTTCGAATTTTGATTTTATTTGGCTGCTGAGTTGTTTCCAACCTTGTAATAAGTTTAAAATTGAATCTGAGGCTTATAGTTCAATTGACCGATGAAAGAAAATTGAAAAAAAAATGTTATTAAACTAAAATAAACCATCACACATGCAATATATATTTAAATTTGTCCATGACATTACTTGAGATCACATAGATAGATCATCAATTTTAATCTAGAAAAAATAGAACAAAATGAAAGAAAAATTAATTTAATAATTATTGGAAAGAAGAGTGATAATTAAAAAAATGATCCAATAATAATTATTAAAAAAAAAAAGTCCAAAAGAAAAAAGAAAGTAAACAATAGAAAAATGTATTTGAAAATTATTGTTTTCGTTTCAACTTAGAGAGTATTTGGAATGATGTTTTAAGGCTGGCCGGAAATGGAACCCGGTGGCCGACCACCGGAGGTGGTATACGAACTTCCTAATATTAATAAAGATTACAATGTTTATTTATGCCAAATTCGGGAAAGAGTTTTAGGTGTGCCTTCTTATTTTTGCTGAAGTAACGGGTGAGACCCTTAAAGAGGTTGTTTATGAGCACAAGAGAAAGAGTATTACAAGTATCTTTATTAACTAATTTCCATTATCATCAAATTATTATAAAAAAGAACAGTAATGAAAGATTCAATCAACCAAAAAACTTCACCTTAAGTATTTACATCAGAAGGTTACCCCAAAATATGGCAGATTATTGCTGTAGTCTGCATTTGAGCATTTCCCTTTCACCTAATGACATTCAAATGTAAAGGAAAAAAGGCTCAGACAAGAACAGAATCCATAGCAAGAGAAACACAGGCACCAAAATTCAGAAACGTCCTCCCCTCAAAGAAAATAGGATCCCAAGTGAAAAATAAGGGATCTAGCAACATTCAAGTCAAAGAACAGACAGCCATTGCTTATGTATGCGTTCTTCCACTCCAACTTCATATGGTGTTTCTCTCTCAGTCTGCCTAATTCCTTGGAGATATAGTCAAGACTAGGGATATCACCAAAGACAAATCAAGATGCTCGCCAAAATAAAAGCTTTTGCCGAGTTTTTCACCAAATATCAGCCTATAAACAGCTGCAAGTAACATAACTTAATCAGAGAAGAACAAGAGGTGGAACTGAGTTCGTCGCTCGAAAACTCAAATGCAGCCTCTCACCTTAAGAACCTTGTCAAACCAACAGAGCAGACAAAATGAACCTTCCCCATTGTCCAAACGTAACATGCATGCTACCATCTGTAAGTTGCATCACATTTATTATCCTCCACCAAACCCGAATGGTGGACACCAAGATGATAGATTGGGACAAAGACAGAGCTTAAGAAATTATTAATATGCACTGGCTTTCTAGAAGTAAAAGCGCACTATATTTATAATCAACATACAGCAGAGAATTAATGAAACAGTGCATATACACGTATTTCACATTATTTCTGACAATCTACTTTTGTTTTCTTCGTCCTGCAGATTAAGTTTCTTGTCTATATACCAGATTGAAGTGTCATAATAAAACTTGTGTCGTGTTAAAATCAAGCTTTGCTGCTTTTCCAAGAGGTATGAATACAACACCTATATCTGAATAGGTCAGTACAAAGTATGATCTAATGCTTTTTGACCGATGTTTTAATTCTACGAAAGGAGTGGTTATAAATACATATGCTTGGAAATGATGTTCAGAAACGATGACAAACAAATTTTGAAATTACCTATACAACATTCAAAAATATCCAATAGGAAAGGTTTTGCCCTTATGCCCATTGCCATTGCATTCGAGAGCACCGATGCTGAAATGACCAAAGATTATTAGAACTTAGAAAGCCATCACAAAAGAAGCCAATGCATGCCTGATTTTATAACACAGCAGCAACATAATAAACAGGGTAAAACAAAGAATCCACCTTCTAACAAAAGAATAAAGCTAGAGCAAATTACACATGCTGAGTGTTACCCTAACAAAAACATTGATAAAATCCTTATATGCACTTCATCGACAAAACTATGACATCAAATGACCCTTGAATGGGATTTTTTTTTCTTTGGGCCGTATGCATAACATAAGCCCTACTAATGCCTCTTGGAGTAAATATTAAAAATCAAATTGAATTCCAAAAGACGACGAGTGAAAAGAAGATAAGAACGTGTAAAAATATGTGTAAAAATATGTGTACAAATAGTTGGAATAGTAACAAATTGTATTGAAGATAGAATTCTGTGTACTTAGTAATGGATTTGTGTTGCCCGAGTAGAGACTAGAGAGAGATTTGCACAGTAACTCACAGAGGGCATGGTAAATGTCAGCTGTTCCATTCAGAACTCTCATCTTGGGACAGACTTTATTGAATTACTGAGAAAGAGAAACCTTTCGAAAATGTAACCCCATGAAAAATCAGTGTCCAATTAGCTTTATACTTTACAAATGGAAGTAAAAGAAAGAATATGAGTTCCTTTTGAGCTTTCTGTTACATTTTATCTAGCACCATTCTACAAATCTCTTTTCAGCTATTGGCCAGTGTAGTATTCAAAGCTTCCAACTGAGTTTTAGAGAAAGGAGGTATCCTTTTCCTTGCCAATGATAGGATCAATTGAGCCTTACCAGCCTGCCCCATCTTGTTGAGGCCCTTAAGTAATGAATGAATTGTATCAATGTTTGGAAACCAATTCTTGTTCATGGCATCTTTGCATATTGTATGTGCAAGATTAAAATCCCCACTTTTGCACAGGTAATGAATCATGGTTTGATATATTTTGACATTCGGTTTATATCCACTCCCATGCAAAGCAGAATAAACCCTTTTGGCCATATCAAGCAACCCGGCTTGACAAAAACCTTTTATTACCAGATTGTAAGTAACCTCATCCGGTACAATCCCAATGCTCCTCATCACTTTCATCAATTTATTAGCATCCCACGCTCTTCTCCTCTCAATCAAATGTTGAATTCTCACATTGAAAGTAGTAAGATTGGGCAAACAACCCCTCAAAACCATTAGATTCCACAGACCATTACTAATTTCAGATCGTCTATCCTTGTAAGAAGCCGAAATTAACGTCGTATAGGTAACCACATCTGGTTTTATTCCCAGCTTTTCCATGTCTAACATGAGAAGATAAGCTCTATTTAAAAAACCGAAATCACAAAACGCCTTAACAAGAATGTTAACAGAAATAATATCCAACTCAATATCGAATTTTTCAGGAGCTTCATTTAAAAATGCCTCAAGGGCTCCTAAATCACGGCTCTTCATCAAAACCTTAAGCACAGCATTAAAAGACTTAACAGTCCTAAGACACCCATACAAGTGCATATCATAAAATGTGTCAAGGGCATGCTTGATCATCTCAGCCTTACCATATAGCATTATGATCCTTATAATGAATCCTTCACGGCGTCCCTGTGGAAGTGTCTTCTGATGTTCAAGTAAATGCTCAATGTAATCAAAGCGACGAGCTCCAGCCAGTCGAGACACAGTGTCTTCGAAAGCAAATCGATTCTCAATCACAAGCCGATTGTGCGCATTGGCTTTAAAGAGATGGAACAGCTTTTCGGGGTCTCGTTCTGCTTTAAGCTTTACAAGGGCGGGTTCCTCGAGAGCTTTTGAGTTCTGAACGTGATTCAATACAGCCGCAGTGGTGTCTGTAGATGGAATGACGGTAGCAGCATGGCAGAATCTGCGAATGGGTCGCAGAGAGAGCATGTTCTAGGCGTCTCCTCAGGAAGAAGAAACATACCCATCCATCAAAACCAAGATCTAAGTCATGTTCTTGAGAAATGCCCCCCCCCCCACCCCCCAATTACAAACTGAAAAACTAAGAAGCAGCTGCTAATCCAAGAACGAAGCAGTGATTTTTAACAAATTGAAACACACCCAGAAGCGAAATCAGATAAAAACAAACTCGAAGAACAGCAATGTGAGCATAAACAGCGATAACGTGAAGAACGGCGATGCAACAATCCAGAAAATAATAGGGACATAATAAGATTAGTTGAAAAGAAAGGCGATTCAAAGAAAGAAGTGAGATTGGTGTCTGAAGAATGGAAGAGCTAAGGTAAGGGATGGAAGCGGAGGAAAGGATAGAAATTAGAGAGAGTCCGATATTTGTTGTGGGCACCGTTTTCTGGTGGAGGGTTTTTGGGGTTTAGGTTTTGTTATGCAAACTACCATTGTTTTTCAACTCAAAATTATAGAGATGAAGGTCCATCATAAGCTCCGTACGCCGCTCAAATAGGCGGATATTAGTGTTTACATTTTTCATCATTTTTGAAAGCAAAAATTTAAAAACTGTGAATTACATTTCATTACCAAATTAAGTGTAACTAATTTGTTTTAGTGATTTTATTCTGCGAAATGTAAATAATTTGTCAATTTTTCTATTTAAAAAAATTATTTTAATTTAATTATCGATAATTCACTTGTTAATTATAAAAAAAAAAGGTAGAAAATCGTCATAGATTCATTAATTTCAATCAAATGAAATTTGGTAAAAATTAGGTTTAACTAATCCACGAGTTATCCAAATATCAATGTTAAATTTCAGTAAAAATTCTTGCTTAAACACCCTTTTTTTCTCTAAAGTTTATTAATTTCATATTATACGTTCGTTTTTCCCATAATAAGGGAGAGTGAGAATTGTACTTTTGATTTCATCGTTCATAATAAACGTTCTATGTGAGTTGAACTATACTCATGTTTAATATATTATATAAATATCTATAATTCATCAAATGTATAAAAGATTTCTTTAACAATTGATCTAGGCCAACCTTGCAACTAGGGTCGACTTGATCACATGAAGGCTGAGATTGATTGTGCCTATTTTCTCGCTAAGAATGTAATTTTTATATAGCTATTCTCCGTTTCCATTAATGTTAGCAAATATAGAGACCCAATGGTAGATTTGAGAGGGCTCAACATTTTAAATAGAACATCTCTACGCGTAACTAAGATTTGAAATATTGATATCGATGAAAATATCGATATCCCGATTCTATAAAAATATAAATGGAGGTTTTGGAAAAAAATTAACAATAATATGAAATTTTCTTATTACATTACATTTCATTTCTTCTGAATGCGATGTTCAGTTACATAGAACTCTTCCACGGAGAGTGAATTTTTGAGCAAACTGCAGAGTGATTCCACCTAACCTTCGAGTCATCTAGTCCTCCTACATGTCTAAAACCCTTCTCTCTCGTATCGAAACCCTCCGCAACTGCAAACCGAAATCATCTTCCCCCTTCTCCAGCCATCTCAGAGGCGACATCAAGAGGCTTGTTAATGACAGCATTCAAATTCTCAAGTCCCACGAGCAATGGGAACAATCCCTTCAAACCCATTTTACTGAATCCGATATACCCATCATAGACGTTACCCATTTCGTTTTAGACCGAATTGATGATGTAGAACTGGGTTTGAAGTTCTTCGATTGGGCGTCAAAGAATTCCCCCTCCGGTTCTTTAAATGGGACTTCCTACTCTTCGCTGTTAAAGCTACTATCGAGGTTTAGAGTGTTTCCGGAGATTGAGTTCACACTCGAAGAAATGAAAACTAAAGAAACCATCCCGACCCGTGAAGCGTTGAGTAATGTACTTTGCGCATATGTGGATGTTGGGTCGGTTGATAAAGCTCTTGAGGTCTATCATGGCGTCGCCAAGTTGCACAACAGTCTTCCAAGTATGTATGCTTGCAATTCTTTGCTTAATTTGCTCGTTAAACACCGTAGGTTTGAAACTGCACACCAACTGTATGATGAAATGGTTGATAGAGATAATGGGGATGGCATTCATGTGGATTATTATACCACTTGTATCATGGTGAGGGGCTTATGTTTGGAAGGTAGAATTGAGGATGGTAGGAAGCTGATTGAATCTAGATGGGGGAAAGGATGTGTGCCCAACGTTGTGTTTTACAATACACTCATTGATGGATATTGCAAGAAAGGTGAGGTTGAAAGTGCGTATGAACTTTTTAAGGAATTGAAGACGAAAGGATTTATTCCTACGTTACAAACTTTTGGTTCCTTGGTAAATGGATTTTGCAAGATGGGAATGTTTGAAGCTATTGATCTTCTTTTGTTGGAAATGAAAGACAGGGGCTTCAGTGTAAATGTTCAGATATATAATAACATTATTGATGCTCAATATAAGCTCGGTTGTGACATTAAAGCAAAGGATACACTTAAAGAAATGTCTGAGAATTCCTGTGTACCAGATCTTGTGACTTATAATACTCTAATAAACTATCTATGTAGCAGGGGGGAGGTCAAGGAAGCTGAGAAGCTCTTGGAACAAACAATAAGGAGAGGATTGGCACCGAATGAGTTCACTTATACCCCTCTTGTTCATGGGTACTGTAAACGAGGGGAATATACTAGGGCCACAGATTTGCTCATTGAGATGTCAACAAGAGGGCTTGAAATTGATATGATTTCGTACGGAGCTTTAATCCATGGACTTGTTGTTGCAGGGGAAGTCGATATTGCATTGACAATCCGCGACAGAATGATGAACCAAGGAATCTTGCCTGATGCGAATATCTACAATGTTTTGATGAATGGACTTTTCAAGAAAGGGAAACTTTCCATGGCAAAGGTGGTGCTTTCTGAGATGCTTGATCAAAATATAGCTCCTGATGCATTTGTTTATGCTACTTTAGTGGATGGGTTCATTAGGCTTGGCAATCTTGATGAGGCCAAGAAACTCTTTCAGCTCATTATTGAAAAGGGTCTAGACCCCGGTGTTGTTGGATATAATGTCATGATCAAAGGTTTCTCAAAATTTGGGATGATGGACAATGCAATTTTATGCATTGATAGAATGAGGAGTGCACATCATGTTCCTGACGTATTTACTTTCTCCACCATAATTGACGGATACGTAAAACAACACAACATGAATGCTGTGCTGAAGATCTTTGGACTGATGGTGAAGCAGAACTGCAAGCCTAACGTTGTTACTTACACCTCTTTGATCAATGGATATTGCCGCAAGGGAGAAACTGAGATGGCTGAAAAACTTTTTAGCATGATGCGATCTCATGGGTTGGAGCCTAGTGTTGTGACATACACTATACTTATAGGAAGCTTTTGCAAAGAAGCTAAGCTTGGAAAAGCTGTGTCATATTTTGAGCTTATGTTGATTAACAAATGCACTCCTAATGATGCTGCATTTCATTATCTAGTCAATGGGTTTACAAATACAAAAGCTACTGCAGTTTCAGGAGGACCAAATAATCTTCGTGAGAATTCCAGATCGATGTTTGAGGACTTCTTTTCGAGAATGATAGGTGATGGATGGACGCGAAAGGCTGCTGCTTACAATTGTATTCTCATTTGTCTTTGTCAGCAAAGAATGGTTAAAACTGCCTTGCAATTGCGCAATAAAATGCTGTCTTTGGGACTTTGTTCTGATGCTGTTTCTTTTGTTGCATTGATACATGGCATTTGCTTGGAAGGAAACTCAAAAGAATGGAGGAACATAATTTCTTGTGATTTGAATGAAGGAGAACTTCAAATTGCCTTGAAATACTCACTTGAACTAGACAAGTTCATAACTGAGGGAGGTATTTCTGAGGCTTCAGGCATTTTGCAGGCTATGATTAAGGGTTACGTGTCTCCTAATCAGGATTTGAACAATTTGAAGGAGCCAAATATGGAGAATGGTAAGGAACTGAGATAGCTCAATCTGTACAACTAAAAGAAATTTGAACTACTTTATGCTGGCCCTATCTGTGAGTTGGGTTTTCTTAGATAGTTAGACGTCAGCAGACAGCCCATTTTTACATCCTGGCTTATAGGTATCGGCAAACAAAAGCTAGAGAGCCTTTGAGACAAGCATTTCTAGGTTCAATGATGTATACCATATTAGAGAAATAAAAAGTTGTGTTTGAAAAATAAACTAACCTTAATACTAATTAATAAAAGAAACTAATACTAATCCTAATAAATTAAGGATTTGATCATAATATCCTAATTCCTACTACACTATTGTATCACTAAAAAAAGAAAAACTTGTTCTCGAGTTTTAAAAGGAAAACAAAGGTAAAATAAGGATGTAAACCACTAGAACAGTAACAAGTCTGAAAAATAAATTTCAAACAACATTCAAATCTTACAAACGGAGCTAAGATAAAATTTGTCTTTTGAAACAAAATGTTTTATTTTTAGCAAAATCACCGTGAATCAATCAAATTATGTGGTGAACAACATCCAAATCTGGATCCCTCCCCTACTCTAGGTGTTACTAAATTACAAAAAGCCCGTATTTGGAAGGTTGATGTAATTTAATCTTTTGTATACAAAGATGCCTCTGGCTGACACTCTATACTTCAGTCACTTTCAAGCTCCGTCTCTTCATTTTTTAACGTCGACTGAGCCTCGCGACATTTTCCACCACTCATCACGTTTGCAAGCTCTTGTATGGAGCAAGAAGTGCTTCGTTTCATTTTGTCACCAAGTATCGCAACCTGATCCTTGAACCCTATCCCCAAAAGTCGGTCCCTCAACAACTCAACAGTAGCGATATATGGAGGTATTCCCTCATCAATCATCATTTCAAAGTACTTACATGCTTCTTCTAACTTCCATTTTTTCTTGCAGAAACCATGAATCATGACAGCATAAGTTGAAACAGAAGGGTAAAATCCTCTCTTTCCCATACTTTCCCACACTTCATTGGCTCTGTCAAATCTTCCCACCCTTACTAGTAATTTCAGAACCATATTGTAAGTATGTTTATCAGGAACACATTTGTCCCTATCCATTCTCTTTACCAAGTTAAGAGCACTATTGACCTCGCTATGATCACAATGATAAGCTTGGATTGCATTGTAAGACCATGTATCTGGAGTAACTCCTCTCTCAATCATTTCGTCCAAAAGTTGGTAAGCTTCTTCCACCTTTTGATCTTTACAAAGCTTCTTGATAATACAATTATAAGTAAACACATTAGGGAGAAGGTTTTGTCTCTTCGTTCTTTCTAGGACCCTATAAACCGTATGCAAATCATTTTCTTGACAACTTGAGCGGATGAAAATTGAATACGTATCAGCATCTGGGACAACGCCATTTGAACCCATCTCCTGAAACATCTTGTACGCTTCGTCCCTTTTCCCACCTTTGCAAAGAGCTTCCAAGAGACTATTGTAAGCAAGCACATCAATCAAACAACCTCGTTCCCGCATTTCATCAAACACCTTCTGGGCATTGTTTGAATCACCCACAACGCCCCAACCCCTAGTCAAAATGCTGTAAGTTTTCACACTCGGATTAAACCCACTCTTAACTTTATCAAAAAACTGTTGAGCATGAGCCACATGTTTCCTCTTGCATAGAATATGCAAGAGCTTGTCAAGATCATCAACACCAGCCCTCATCCCAAACTCCCCCATTCGATTGAAAGCTCGAATGGCATCTTGAGGCAAATCAGCCCTGCTATAAGCTGTGAAAACACGCCAGAAAAGCTCATGGGTGATCATAGAGGACCTACTCTCCCTTATTTCTATAAGAAAATCCCACAAAATAGCGAATTGTCCACTGCTTCCCAAGATGTCAACGACAATATGATAGCTGTCGTCGCTGGGTTCAAAACCCGGAATTCGTTTAGCCCAGAGGAAGAACCTGTGAGCGGAGAAAGCAATATTCTTGCACCTTTTGAGAACTTGCTCGACGAGGTCAGTGGATACATTGGAGGAGAAGGAGGAGAGGCCGAGTTCCAAGTCATGGTGAGGGCTTCTACGGTCGCTGAGGATGCGAGATATCTCACTGACAAGAAATGGAAGTGATGGGTCTGATCCTGCAGGTGCTGCTGTAGAGAGAGAAGTGAATGAACGTTGGTGAGCGAAACGATTGGTTCTTAAGAGAGAGGAGAAGAGTGAAATGGAGATATGGAATTTGGAGGAAAAGGCTCTGACGGCCATTACAGAAATTGGTTGAAGAGAACTATGGTCAGCATTCTTCTTGAAATTTGGAATTTGAAGGGGAAGGCTCTTCGAACGAGTGGAAGAAAGTGCGAGAGCATGTTCTGGGTGTCTCCTCAGGAAGAAGAGACATAACCATGGACCAAAATCAAGACGTAAGTCATGTGTTCTTGAGAGAAATAGCTATGGCTTCCAACTACAAACTGGAAAACGGAGAAGCGGCTACCGATTCAATAATGAAGAAGTGGTTTTTGACAAATTGAAACACACCCAGATGAGAAATCCGATGAAAGTATGATCCAATCGGAGTAAAGGTGTGAAATTTGAAACACACCTTCCTCATGGAATGTTAAATACCACTTTTACCCTCAATATTTCCTTTTAGTAAAAATTAAAAAAAAAAAGAAAAAAAAAAAAAAGAAAAAACAAGACAACAGTTCAAGATCATTTAATATTTTGATATACTTTATAAGCACAATCGGAAATAATGCAAAAAAATCATATGAAGATTAGTGATCATTAAGTTAAAACAAGGTTGTATTAACAACGAGAAGAAAAAAACAAAATTATCTTTTGGGTAGAAAAATAATGCAATTCTCAACTCTACAATATTCGATTTCTCGATGTCACATGCAAGCAAATTACTTCCACTATCGTAAGCTTAGCAAATTTACAAATTAATCAGTGAATAACTCAATCAACTAAAATTTTAACTTTAAAGCACTTTTCTTTTTCCTTTTTCTTCTTTGATTTCATCCATTACATATTGTATATTTGTCTGTATAATTCGTTAAACACAAGTAAGTTCTTCTAAATAATATATAAAGTAAAATCCCATGAGATCGATTAAAATTGTAATATTTTTTAAGTTTTATATAAGTTTTGAGGTATAATTTAATGTAATTAAAATTTTATGATTAAAATTGATACAACTATATAAACTTAGGATAAAAATTGATTTTATACATATTATTTTTGTTGTTATTATTATTATTATTATCATTTTTGTTCAACCGCAAATGAGAGAATTTGAGCTTATGAACCACTTAGATGACTAAACCAATAGTTGACTAGTTTATCCTTGCATAAACTTTTTTAATATAATCGAAGGTAGCAAAACTCAAATTAAAGATAAAGGAGAGATTGTTGAGTAGTTATGTTTACTTTTGACATTTTAGATGAACTCCAAAGTTCAACTAATAATGAAAAAGCTAAAATATGAAAAATGAGCCTAACTCATTTGATTATAACAAGAGTGAATCTTTTTGCCCTCTCAAACAAGAAGAGAGTTAAAAACATTTTCATTATAGTACCATTTTAAATGGAATTTATGTTTTTCTTTTAAAGAGTTCTACATTTAAATTTCTAACTAAAATTTTAGTATCATAATCCAAATTTTAGATACATTGAAATAAACTGAACTACACCCACTCTATAGTATGATGTCAATGAACTACACCCACTCTATCGATCGTTTAATAGACTATTTTCAAATATAGCAAAATGAACCAAAACAATTATAAAATATAGCAAATATCATAATCCATATACGATAAACCACAATAAATCAAAATAAATTACTATTTGTATCTATCCCTATTATGACAAATATATATAATAATCTATCGTTGTGAATAGATTCTGACATTTTCCTATATTTATAAATATTTTAAGAATTTTTATCATTTAAATAGAAATTTATTTCCATAGTTTATTTGATTGACTCGAATGGTTTCTATAAGCAACTTCATTCGATTAATAAATTTGATTTCGTTTTTATAACCATTTTTCACAAAAGGAAGATGACAGGAACCTGCTTGAACAAATCAGATTTTCCTATCTCATGAAACCAAATAGATCCTCCAAATTCCTTTGTAATCCTCATTCTAGTTCTAGTTTCAATCCTGTCATTCAAAATCCAAGTGGTCATAGTTGGCAAGACATATATGCTCATCAGATCAATAAAGTACGTAAAAGCCGAACCGAGTTTAAGATACAATTCTAGTGCTAGTTCTTCATGAGAAATACTCGATAATGTACGGTAAACAAAAACAGAACTAAGGGATGTTAAAGGGCTAACAAAAGAAAAGTCGGATGTCCAATGTACAAAGTACTTGTGGAGATCTTTCCGTTTACCTAACTTTTGCTACCTTAGTTTGCTCTTAGTCCTTTGAAGTTATGACAAGAAGCCCCAACGCTCCAATGAGAATATACTGCAAACAAGAAACAAAATGAAAATTATTTCCAACTCTTATATTGTATCAAGCAGATGCATCATCAAATATGAGTGGCTACCGGAAGAAGAGCGAAAATTTGACAATGATTTCAAGCAAAGGCAAATGCAAAAATCCTGTATACGTGAGTGCAAAGAGAGATTTGTTTCGAAGATGGGTGTTACAGCTACCTTTATAGTAGTTTCCCGACAAGAAAGGAAAGAATTGTTCAAAAACCAAGATGTCAAGGATTTCAATCCAATTACATGCACTTCGGAAAAGGTTTTGTCTATCTCAAGAAGATAACACCAATTGTACGTTATAAGGTTTTTAACGTAGAAACTTGAACCCGGGAACCATGGAGGGTATCCAAGGTCCAAACATTCAAGCTTGGGTGCCTGGTGGTCAAAATGTCGAGTTTCAAATTTCTTTTCAAATGTGGAAATGCATATGATCGTGTGAAACAACAAAACTGTTGGGAGGAAGTAGTAAACCATGATCACGAACCTTAATAATAGGTTTCTCGGTCATAATAATAGTCACCCAGCCAACATAAGGTAAAAATCTGGAGAAGGCAACACAAACATTAGCATAAATGCACCTATCCATCCCCTTGAATGGCAGAAATAAATGAATCCAATGAGGGAATAAGTTCATTGTTCTCACCCAACAGCTCTTCCCATGATATGATGGCGCTGAAGCCAAAGCTGGCCTTGAGCATATAAAAGTCTATCATCCCCATAGTTATTATCACCTAATAGAAAATATAAGAAAGGGTGAGTACTTTAAGATAACAGGAGTTGATTGGATTTATGAAACTTTGAGCATGCATATTCAAATTTGTGAATCACAAAAGAATTAGGTCAGCTTCATACTTTTATTTTACCTTTTAAAAAGACAATGTATATGTTCAAAAGCTTGGATAATAAAACATACTATAAACATCTCTATTTATTCTAATATTAAGAGCAGGCACCTTTGGTAAGAACATCAACTTCTCCTGTATCTGGTCGCTCGTGAACCTGAAAAAACGATTAGATTAAGGGTAAAAAAATCATAGAGTAGACTGTGAGTTAATACAATTTTTACCAAATAAAAGAAGATATAGTTAATCCAAACAAAATTTTAAAATAATGTAGGGCGGCAGATATATGTTTACAATTGAGATAGAAAAAGAATAGTATGAAATTTCACAGACTAAGATGAAAAGAACATAGCATAAATTATGTTAGGAAGTTAAGTTTCATAATCTATAAAGTGCGAAATGACTATTTATTATAATTTTAACTTCCACACTTTTCAATAGAAATGTAGCTGATCTCATTTCCAGCCACCAAAACTGAAGTAGATAAATATAATAGAACATAATGCTAATTCAAATAACAAACATAAATTACCAAATATATGTGAAATGCATATAGTAGATTGATTAAGTGTGAAGACAGGGTACTGAAAAATTGTGTAACAAGTTCCGAATAGTATTTAGGTGACAAGATCATCTTTAAAAGACACTTACCTTAATTACACGATGAACAATTGGAATTTCACGACCCTACACATGATAAAAAAATTGTCTTTTTAGAAAAATGTTAGCAACAAAAGCGAAACAATAAAATATACATAGATTTCAAATATAATCACAAGAACTATACCCCTTCAGAGCACTGCACTTACATCGACATTAAAGACAACAATCTCTCCTGCACGGATAGGATCCTTACTCATGTGTAAGAATAAGATATCCCCCTGCATTTGATATGAATGATGAAAGTTACAAGGTGAAATCAAACTTTAACTGATAAAGCTACAATGCAGCCAGTTTATAATAATCATTTTATCCTTTCATTTCACCAAGGGAAGCAAAAAATATCAGTTTAGAATAATAAGACACTTCATAAATTCAAGAATGTCAAGGAGTTTTTAAAATGTTATAGAACGACCGAAAGATGATTAGCAGACACACAAACATCCCCATCTTAGAATCAATATAAACCTGCAAAAATGATAGACCAATGTGCTAACCTAACCGTACTAGAATCACAATTAGATTACACTTTTCTGAATCGTTGTCAAACTATGCCAAGAAGCAAATCCTTAGAATTCAATACTTGGAAATAAGAGAATTGAGTGTTTGGTAAAACATAATTAAAAGTAAAATTTACGAGGAAAATAGATCTCAATGGACAATGTATTCAATGGAGAAACCAAAAGTTGTGCCATTAGCAAACTTATAAAATCTGTCACAGCTATCATCTTACCCTCTTAAATCCAGGTTCCATACTCCCAGAAAGAACAACAACAACAGGAGACTCGCTACCGGTAATGCACATCAATGCCTTCCATATTATGAGAGCAGATGTTACAATCATGCCTGAAAAGAAAATTACAAAACTATTCATTTTCAACCCATGAATCTTCACAATAACATCTTTCATATAAAAAGTCAGTAATAGTTAACTCAGACAGGCTAAAACATGGATTTATTTGGTATCAGGGATCCATTTATTCTAATAATATCCTCCACGAGTCCACGTGAAAAATCAACTTTCAGAGACAAGCCCAAACCAAAAGCAAATAAATTTAGAGCAAATATTAAACTCCCAAGACATATGAACTCCTTCAAGCAAGATCTTTAATCATACAATCAAAAATGAATCTTAACAAATATTCTTGAAAATGACAACATTTCGCTGACGCTATTTCTTTAAGGAAAACAAAATTCGAAAACCAAATTGGACCAGAACCACTGAAAATCTGTTCATTGGAATCATAAATTAGCAGATAAAATAAAACCCTCCTCGACCCAATTTCAAATTTTGCTCATTAAATACAAAGAAACAGCTAGGCGTGATTTGTGAAACTCATTCTCTGAAGATCCAAGCGCCAAAAGCAACCAACATCTCAAAATTTAATCACAGCCCACAATATCATTTCTCCCCAGAAAGACCGAGATCCATAGAACAACCGTTAAAAGCTCGAGAGAGAGAGAGAGAACTAACCGAGACTGACGGCCTGGGAGAGGACCTGACGAATCTGAAGGGATTTGACGGAATCCATAGTTTCTCCGATCCACCCCATTGGCCACTTCCTCTGTGTTGCTTGAAATTCTGCTTCCGGTTTTCCTTTTCTCTTCGCTGATCTTGAAGAAGACGACCCCGACCCCAACCGAAATAAGGAGACTCGTTTTCTTGCAGCGTCAAATTTGGGAAATTAGTAAGGATAACCCAAAATGGCAAATGACTCGTTTTTGACAAATGGCCCTTTGCTAAAATCACATTAGACTGAAATCACATTAGACTGAAATTTTACTATCGACCGTCAAGTTGTGAATTTCCCTTCTTGTTTAGTGTTCGTAGGCCTTGCAATTATATAAGTTTTACATTGGACCGATAATTGCACAAGTCTATACACTTTACAACTCCATGTTTCCAAAAATTTTGATTTGTGAAAGTACAGTCATCCAAGTTTCGAAGAATATGTATTACTTAGTATGATGATTCATATACTTTCAAAATGTATATTTTTAAGAATATACTAAAAAGGTCGTTGAAGTCTTTCTAACAAAAAAGAATTATATGTTATTTAAAATTAAAAATATTGTTTTAAAAAAAATGTAATCTTTAAAACGAGGATCCTTTTAGATTTAATTTTAAAAATTCAAAATTCAAAACTAAAAGTATATATCTTCAAAGCTTAAGAATCAAACATAACAATTGTGAAAACAATTTTTAGAGGCTAGAAATGTACATTTCAAAAATCTAGAGCCAAACCTTACTCTTCAAAACTTTGGAGAGTAAAAAAAGTAACTTTTCCAACTATTAATTTGATGTATTAACTTCTTGTAGCCCCAATATTTCATAACTTTCACTTCTTTCGTACTTCAAATATATTCGACAAAATTGATTTAAGGTGAATCCGACCGTAGTTCCGCATTGGTTAGATAAGGGGATGATCTTAAGTATATAAATGAGGACAACTATCTATATTGGTATGAAATCTTTTGAGATTATACGAAAAGCAAAGTAATGCCTTTAACTTAACCATGCTAGAATATAATTTCTTTCGCATGCCTACAAATGAAATAATAAAAAAAATTGCCATATTCCTTACTCCCTTGGTGTGTATTTATTTTAATTTTACCAATATATGAATAGTTTAACTGACAAATCGATCATATGGTGATTCCAGAAGCTCAGGTGGACTATGAAATCCCACGCTGCCCAAATAGAATCAAAATCCTCTGAAATGACAATAATACCCTCCAAATTACTATCTACATTAAGGTATTTTCCGTAATTATGACCATCAATAAGGCTAAATTTGTTAATTTATAGTTTTCCCAAATATAAAAGATTTTCCTTCCAATTGGTGGAGGAGAAGGCGCCATGCAATTGCCACTGCCACCGTCTCCAATGGCGCTTCCACTTTCCGGCAGATTCCCGGCGCCTTTTCTTCCGCCGTCTATGAGGAAAGCTGGAATGCTGCTGCATCCGATTGCTTCCGCCTCTTTATCTCCGATAACCAAAGACGAAACGATAGATTGGGTCGAAGCAACTTCCGACTTCTTCGAGAAAGATACGAGACCGATTATGCTATTTGACGGTACCGGCTTCTTGTAGTTTTCCAATTGCTGTTATTTCTTAATCAGCTAACATATGATTCCTGATTGAATTGAATTGAAGTGAGATGGCTCGGCTGTCTTTGTGTTCGGGTTTGCAGTGAAAGTGAAGTATCGATGATTTTATTGTTCTCTCAGGTGTTTGCAATTTGTGCAATGGAGGTGTGAGATTTGTTCGTGCTAATGATAGAAACAGGCAGGTCTTTTTTTTTTTTTTTTTTTTCTGTAGTAATTCTTGGAAAGATAATTAAATTTGGAGCTGATTTTTTTAGGCCACTTTTGGTATGGTGGATGACGTTGTATTTCCAGGATCCATGGTTTATGCTTTGACACATTCGTAATCTTGTTGCCATGATTGAATTGCAGACGTCATAAATTTAAGATTATGTGTTTCTGTAAATGGGATAGCTTAGTTTTCTAAGGAGGAGTTAATATTAATGTTGATATAACCTCGAAACCTTATGCTCTCGCCGTATTTGTGGATTTCCTCTTGACATTTACAGAAGAATACGATTGGAGGCTCTCCAAAGTGACGCTGGCAAGAAGCTGTTAAGAAGGTCAGGAAGAGCACCGGATGATATTTCAAGTGTTGTACTTGTTGAAAAGGACAGGTATGTGTTAGGTACCTAGATAAAAATATTAGTATGTTAGTATTATGGGGTATAAATTATAATCGTCGTGAGAGAGAAAGTTAGTTACTGTTGTTGTAAAAATTAAGAGGGTGGGTGAGTGAAGGGCAGACTATTTTGTGGAGTGATCTAGGGCTTGGGTGAGAGCACTCAAGAGCAAGGTTCCAAGTACCTTTATACTTGGTCTTCTAGTTTCTTCTTTGGTTCTCAGTATATTTTAGATGTTGATTCTTGTTAGGAAGTATGCTAACAGTATGTGCAGCTCCTCGTTTGAAGGTTCTGATGAGCTATATTTGTTTTTCTTATTTATGATCTATGGCCTTTCTGATCTTTCTTGAAGAAACAATAATCATAATTGCAAGACAACATTCTCAAATGTATTAATTTCCTAGAAAAGAAAAGAAAAGAAAAGAAAAGGCCCTGTTTTGCTGATAAACAAATTTCTCTCAACTTCATCTACTGCCATCTTGTCGGTTAACACTGTTGATGATAAATTTTAAATGCTGGATTGCAGATCTTATATCAAGTCTGAAGCTGTTCTAAGAATAATGGAATACTTAGAGTTACCTTTTCCTCAGCTTGCATTTTTTCTCCAGTTTGTGCCTCTGTAAGTTATTCCTAATCCTTACTATCGTGTAATGTTTTTGCTTCACCACAAATCTCTTATCAAAATAAATAAATAAATAAAAAATCAAGTTTGAACTTATCTTTCTAATTCTGATTATTAATTGCATTGCAGGTTTGTTCGAAACATTGTCTATGACAATATTGCAGATAATCGATATACATTATTTGGACGCTCGGAGTCATGTGAAATATAGAATTTACTTGTACTCTTAGGATTTGTATATAATACTTGGGAATTAGAAATTTTAGAAGTCAAGATCTTTGTTTGATAATTAATACTATTGCGAATTGGAGCTGATATCATGATTGACTTGCCAGGTCAACCTTTGTTATTGTTATCCGTGTATTTTAAGGATTCTCGATGTTTGTTTAGTCAGTTCCTTTCATTGACCCAATATTTATAACATATCGTTTCAGCATAACTCTTTCTTCCTTCATTCACCCGAGTAGAATTATCTTAATTTCAATGCAGAAATAGATTCGTTGTCTGTATTTCAATTGTTACTCTTATAATAGAAATCTAAGAAAATTGACAAAAATTATAGTGTTTATCTGTTGAAGTAGATCCCTTAAAACGTTTAGACTCGTTGATGTGCTTTTTTTTAGCAGACATCGCATTAGAGAATGGAATGCCAAAAAACATGTGTTTTGGATTCAAAATGGATAAGAATGAGGTTTTGGAGCCTACATCCTATGCTATATATATGAAAAAAATGGTATAAAACTGAACCAAAAAATCAGGAAATCACGAGCCCAATGCGGCTGACGTGATCAGTATTCTGAGAAAGGAAATATAATCATTTCTCTTGGTAGGAGACTGCCAATCACCTCATTCACTAGATGCATTCTCAGATGTTTTTTTCTTTTCTTTCAAAAATTCATCTACGGCTCCAAGCAATCTACGGCAGGAAATGTATTTGTTGATGTTCCATGAGCATTGTCACACGACGACTGAGCTATTTTATCGGAATCTGCATATCTTATATCGATATCTTCTAATACAATGTTGCTGCAGGCTATATTCTCACTGCAACTTAATTCCACTGCCACCTCTGTTGCAGACGTTCCGTGAAATCCTTGGTACAAAACATCACTCACTTGTACAGCCGATGTCTGCTAGATTTTACTAATGTGTTACTTTACCTTTTGCATAGTCATATTGAAAAATCTATTGCTAAAAGAGAGAATGTTCAGTCTTTACTCTTAATCATTTTTTTGGATCTGAGTTTTGACTATATTAGCATATAACCTTGTACAAGATAAATTTTCTTGTTTTTACCTGGTTTTTGCAGTTGTTTTTTCCATTACAGTAATACTGGTTGATCAGGATTGGTTTGTGAACTTGATCCAATGTGATTCCTTGAAATGATATCTTCCTTGCATATCCAGATCCCCCCTAAAGTGAAGGAAATGGAATAAGAGAATCAGCACAGTTCTTCATGTTTGAAGACATCAGATCAAGGTAAAGTATCAACATGTAGAAAAACAAAAACCTGCCAAGTTTTGATCCTTGCTCCGTACATGGTCCCTTTCAGGTGACAATTTTGAACTCTCACTTCTTCTACAGAGGATGACATCCCATCTTTTCCCAAGCTACCAATACTGAAACCAGCGACCATCTTAGTAAGACATTTTAATATTTATTTCAAATTAGGCCTCTACTTTGTCATGGGCATGCATGTGAATCAAGTAACATTTAACTCTTCTTAAGTAATTTAACCTTATTCCATGACCAGGTCCACACTGGATGTTTGCTATGTGGATATTGGAAGTGCCTTCACTAATAGCGATACAATCATCACCTGTTATGGTAGATGCAATTGAAGAATTAGTTCTTTCATCAAACTGAAGTTTCTAGTTAATATTCAACCGGGATTTGTAGTAGTACTACCTGTTCCAATATTGCAATTGTGAATCTTAACATTAGTTGAATAGGCCACATCAATACCATCAGTGTTGGGACTATCCTCAGGTGCCACTATGTTCAGTTTAGAGATGGAAGCCTGATTGCAGCGAACTATGTGCATATGGCTCTTTGGACTGTTAATGTGTGTTAATCCAGAAAGCTGAAGGCCGTCACAGTCATGAATTGCTAATGCCTATCAATCACAATGTGGATACAATACGATTGAAGCATTGGTAAGACAAGAATATAGAGATACTCCTGCATAAACACAGGCACAGACAAGAGAGAATTGGAATAGTGATGGTATCAGACCGTGGGTTTTCCATCTGAATCCCGGTTCCACCAAGCAGCTCCTTGCCCATCAATTTCACCATTCCCTTGTATGACGAGTCTGCTCACATTAGAGAACAGCAACCAATTTTTCGCATCAAAGTGTTTCCAAGCATCAAGGTCACTTGGAGCCACTATTTTCCCAAGGATCTGCACTTTCTCAAGTAAGTTACCATCACTATATGCATTTTACTTATTAATAAGCGTGAGAAGTCTTTTGAAGTTAGGAAGTCAAAGACAATAACTAGGTTCTATTTGGTAAACATTTCTTTTTTTTTTTTTGAAAATTAAGTTTACTTTTTCGCATATTCTTATATTGTTAAGCATCGGTTGAAATATTAGTCAAATTTTAAAAACAAAAACAAGTTTTTCAAGGCTACTTTTCTCATGTTTCAAACATTTGACTTGGATTTGAAAATACAAGTAAAAAGTAAGAATATATGGTAAGGAATTTTTATAAGCTTAATTTTCAAAAACAAAAAACAAAAAACAAAATGGTTAACAAACGGTGTCTTAATAACTTGAAACTATAGTTGCCTAATGTTACTTTGTTGAGTTTCCTATACTGAAAAGATGGAGAGACCTCATGATCTTTATAAGGTACACAAGTTATTTGAGATAGACTTCCATGTTATCCAATAACTTGTAGCTACTTAGAAGGGTGAGCTATGACTATGTGTATGTAATGTAATTATGTAATGTGTGGGGCCTTGCAAGTTATCACAGAAAAGGGAAAAAAGAAAAGAAAAGAAAAGAAAAGAAAAGCCTAATTACTTGAACACCGACGGTGGAGGACATGCATGGGCCTTGAAACTGCACTGGGTTCAGCAGAAATGTTTTGGTAGATGGTACTAGCATAGCTGAAGGAGTTTTAGCCTCACAAACAGCTTTCCAAGCCTTTAGAAATGCCTTTTGGATAATGAAAACTATCAGAAACAATAGAGCATTTGATACATAACTCAAAAGTCTGAAGGTGTGAATAAATTTACTTGTGAGTCATCTGTCTTTCCATCCCCAGCTGCCCCATATTGAACCACATTAATGGTCTTAAAGTTCGTAATAACAGGATCAGTATCGAGAGGATCATTATAACTAGGATCATTATTAATAGGATTAGCATTGCTTTCTGGATGATGATGTTTTCTTAATGCAAATATCACACAAATCCCTATTATTATAGCCACTACAAAACCTGCCTGCAAGTAGGAAGAAAAACAGTACTTAGTTGTAAATATTACAAACAAACAAACCTTTGATAAATAAAACACAAAACAGTGACTTGTTAAGTGACATGAAAATCTTGAACCAAAAGCTATCAAGAACAGTAAACTTTGTGCTGGTTAAACAAAAGACCAAAACAGATTAAGATGAACCCGAATGAGCAAAAATACCATCAATTTCTTAATCATTGTAGCAAAATGGAAGCAAGGCGTATCAAAATTGGAAGTTTGATAGTAAACTAACAGATTAATGGCTAATGGTTTGACAAATCAGGCATATTTATATCTTTTTTGCAAAGATGAATTTTGCTTTTTGAAATCAGGCATGTCAATTGGACCGTCTCTTATGCTTTACTAGTGAATGTGTTCATATTCAATGAGAATTATGGTATCTTTTTTTTTTTTTCTCTCTTTCATGCGTTTTTGTCAAATTGAAGATTTCAATAATTTAAATGAATGTTTTTATTACAAATAGAATCACATTTTTTAGGAAATCTTTGTTTTGATGGCCGAAATTCTTTCCTTTTTTGGTGGGTTTTCACAAGAAAAACAAGAATTTTGTATCATTTCGGATAAGAAATTGCTCTTTCTGGCCATTCTAAAAACTAAAAGAATATATATTTTGGGGATCCAGGCAATAAATGTAAAATATGGCTAAGTATATTCATTTCATTTCATCGATTTTGGCCATTCCAAAATTCTGTAGACCATTTTAGGAAGATTTTACTTCTTTAAAATGCATACTATATAAGTTGTATAATTTCAACCTACGACACTTTTATTTTCTTTCTAAGAATATAGCTCCAAAAACCGAACATCTACTTTAAACTTAAAAACAAAAGCTTTGTGTTAATTGAGCTAGACTCATTTCGACTTCCATCTTCGATTTTCAATAAACATAAAAATATATTGTAATCTTATCTTATTTTTTAAATTTTGTTTTCGCTTGTTTCAAAACATTAATTCATCAATTTCAACAAAAAAAAAAAAAATCAATCCCTTTTTTAAATTAATTTTGAATAATCAACCTTTTATAAGTCCTTGCAAATTTAACGAAAATATTTAGTCTATTGCCATTTTAATTAAAGATGCATTAAATTTGCATTAGATATGTGTTTTATATTGGTTAAATGTTTTGTCTAAAAAAATCATTAAATGCACACGAAAAATACTTTTTTGGTTTTGCAAATCACAAAGGAAAGAATATTACGAATCGTAATATTTGTGCAAATTTAAAATATTTACAAATATAACAAAAGTTTACTTTTAGTTAGTGGTAGACAATAATTAATCTAAATAATCATTCGTACTATAGTACTCTATATAAATAAAACAATCAAACTTAGATATACTTTTAAATAAACGAATTCATTCTATTAGTTGAAAAATAACGTACTATTTAAAGTGTATTAAAAGAATCTAAATCGACCCTACAATTAGATATTCTACAACGATTTTCTCTACCACTTCTATGCTTTCTCTTGGTCAAAACACAAATTGTCAACTTATCATTGTCGCCAACTCAGTCAATCGTGGTTGACTTTGCCACCTGTTGTGAAAAATAGTCATAGGGCTCGTAATTCGTAAAGAATCATGAAATTAGTCTTTCAATCAAGTCCTTCTAACTTGAGCATAGTTGGAGGATTTTGAGAGGGCTCAATGGCATTGTGACTAAAGTTTTGAAGAGGTAAGTTATTTCAAGGACAGAGACTTCCAAATTGTGATAGAGCTTATGCAGACTAGAACAAACAAATTATCATAGATATGTTTATCTCCATCGATATGGACGACATTTTCAATACCTTTTAAGATCTCTTCTCCGTGAAAAGTATTTATCACCTTATGATGGATTAAAATCATCGAGAAGGTAATTTCAATCAAGAAAATAGTTGGCAAAAAAGGGATTAATCTAAATCATTTGTGCTCCTTTTGCAAGAAGTACAATGAACTTCTCTTTTTCCTTCCTTACTGATGTTTTTGGTTTTGAAATATTATATGGCAGGTTCGAAATATTTCTACCCATTGTTATTCGAGAAGAGGGGATGAAAGAGTTGTCAGCGATAGTAGTTTTGGTCTTATTGCAATATCCTTTTTTTCGTAGACAAACTTTTAAGTGTTTTTTAATTTATTTGAGAAGCTCGAATGTTTCTTTTTGTAAAAACAAAGGACTAGTTCCAGACCGAATGCCCTTTACACTGTCTAGGACTTTTTTGATATCTTTATATCTTGATTAAATATATTTTATTTTTTTGAAAAAAAAAATTATCCATATGATTTCGAATGAGTACAAAATCTCTCAATAAAATAAAAAATGCATTATATACGATTAGTCCTTAATTCAATGGTTAAATATTCTCTTCCATACATGCCAAAAACAACATAGTAATCATCAATATGTGATCTTTAAAACCTATTTCAATATTTCAATTTGAGAAGAGATAAGATAGAAGACACAAAATTCAAACTCTTGAAAGAGACATTGTTCTTCATGTTCTCTATTTTCATTCCTACATTTTGTACAATCCTTTACTTTTAAAGCTCTAGTTAATCATCCCTGTAAAATATACAAGGATTTTGACATTAATAACATCAATAGCTAAAAACCATCAAAGAAAAGGGAGAAAGCACTAGATCTATCAGGAATTTCCATTATTTCTAAGTTTACTACAAAGATGTCATCACTTTATTTAACTCAGACAACTTTAAGCAACTGTTCCCATTACACAACCCATAACATTGCGTTACTTAGCTTGGAATTTTCAACTTAGTCTTTTACATTGCTGCAGTAGATTCCACAGCTTGATGCCCAGAGCAGAAATTAAAACCAAACCAAACATCATTGGGAATCTTCGAGTTGTAGTTAAAAGTAACGGATCTTGAAGAGTAGCTACTGATGGTTACTTTGTCCACTTTCCATCCATCGTATCCGCTCCGGTAGAGGTACACATAGCATACTTGGTACGTGCATGGTCCCTTTAAGTCATATCTGTCTGTAGAGCAGCGCTCAAATGCCCTTGAAGATGGATCATCAATCCTCGGTACATATACCTAATCAGTAACATTTTCAACGCATAAGAAGAATGGGATATGAGAAGTTACTTTTTCAAGTGATAGCTCATTTGAGAAAGAATGTTTGAAATAAAGGCTGATCTGGGAAGGAGTTCAATTTGGAGAAAAATTAGATGACAAACAAAAACTTAACCAGAAGAAGGGCAGTAAGGGGATAATTTCTCTCTTCCCTTTTTGACCTTAAAGCCTTTGAGAATTCCTATTTTGCCCGCACAACACTTCATAATATTTTTGATAATTCCTATTTTGCTTTCACCACACTAAAATGAACACATCTCCTAGGGAAAGGTATCACACCTTGTCAGCTTGACGCATCAATTCACATAATGACTAAAATTCATATGAACACATCCCTTCACCGTGCAACTACAAATTTTTCAGAGAGCAATATAGTTTTTTTGTCATAGAAATTATGCCTTCAACATTTTCAGCTTGATGCACCCGTATCTAACTAGTAACTTAAAAGAAATCAAGTCCAACTGTTGAAGAATCCAAATTTTAGAACTATATGCTATATTCACAAATTTTCATTTTCCAAAAACATTTCTAAACCTACATACAAATCTTGATGACAAAAACTTAGTTTATCTCCGTTCTTCCAAAATGTTAATGAAACTGCGATTTTGATCCTATTTTAATCCATAAAGAGGTATAAACACATAACAAAATTGCCCAAATCCAACCAAAAATCATCCAACACAATATCAACGAAAGTAACAATGAACCACAAGCCTTAAAGAAAAACAAAACCTTAATGAAGAGTATGGCTGACATTGAGGTTCGCTGTTTATCAAACAATCACCTGATTTCTCTACAGCTGATACTTCAAACATAACACAACTTGCAACAAAATCACAAAAAAAAAAAAAAAAAAAACAAAACAAAACAAAACAAAAACAAAAAAAAAAAATGAAACAGCACAGTTTACATTTTGGGGATGAAATTTTGTTCAAAAATCAGAAAGTACCTGATTCCCATATGCATCTCCAAATGCAATACTGATGTAATCCCGAGTATAAGCAGGCGATGAACAGCTTGTTTTTATTGTTACCGTGTACGAACAGCTCCTTGCATTCTGTAATAACACGAAAAAAGAAGAAATTACACCGATTGCTTTAATACCCACATCAGAATTTTCTCACAAGAGCAGAAAATCAGACCACGATCTGAAAATTTCTACAAATCAGAGAAATGGGTGATTACATTTAGGGCGATTTAACACAATCCCGATGGTTTTTACCCCCCCGGGAAAATAAAAAATAGCGATTGTCTTTCATGTTCTTGATCGTATGAACGTTTTGGATAAACAAAAGTCGAAATTGCTCACCTGGGTATTGTTGATTTTGAAGGATTCAAGAGGCTGAGGATGCGGCTGATGAAGGATGGATCTAGATGATTCTGAGAAGCTGAAAATGGCGAAGAGGAAACAAAAGGAAATAGTTGCTTTCTTCAAAGTTTCCATAGCTATTTAGCTGTGGGTCTGAGATTGTTAAAGTGTTGTTAAATAAAAGGCAAAACTTTTAACTATAAACTACGCCATGAGAATCACACGGGAAACAGAAACTTTCTAGTAGATCTCGTCCAACACTTCACTTTTTTCTCTAAAAAATTATGAATGAGTGATCAAGTTTAGTTGACGTATATGCTTTGTCTTAGATAATATAATAAATTTTTTATTTTAGGTCCACTAATATCTCCATTCATAAAGATATTAAATGCATCAATTACCTATTTCACGTTAAATTAATAATTTAAAGTGATAATCGATACGATTAGGTAGTTTGAATCGCTCTGCTACTAACTTTTTCAAAAAAATTATTGAACATCTTTTAAAATTTAAACTATTTCACACGACCTTGAAAGTTAATTTTGAATATCGTTCAATTGAGTCCATGTACTTATAATTATCTAATTGATATCAAAATAATATTTTAATGAAATAGTAATTTAGTTTAGAGAAAATATTGAACTTTTACTAAGTTTCTAGAAGATTTGGTCCACTCTACTCAAATAAGCCTTAGTGGTTAAGGAAGATGATGTATGAGCTCTTGATAACACACTACAACTTAATTGTTAAGATATCTATCTATTACACCACATGTTTAGATTGCATAGGTTTTTATATATAAATTTGTTTAATTTGTATATTACAAATTTTCAACACTAAACATATTAACAAAACAATAATAATAATTAAAAAATAGTTTGAATCTAATATATAAATATTGTATCGATAGAAATGATAAGAAGACAAATAAATAAATAAACAAAGACATAAAGATTACAATGAAATACTCATTTTTTAGACATCTTCAACGACAACGCTCATACAACCTACTCCTATTGAATAACTTGCTCTCCTTCTAAGTTTGATATTCCCTCTCCTCTCGATGTACTAACACTATTTTTACTTATTAGTTGAAACGCACTTCAAACAAATTTATTAAGACTCCCAACTTGTCTATGAGATGATCTTTTCGATATAACCAAACTTTAAACTCATCTAAGTATAAATCAGTTTTGAGCTTCCTGACATTATAAATATAACCTAGCCGAATGTCAGACACTTAATAGCCTCACAAAGAGGTTCATAGATATTTTTTTTAATAATAGTCTTGCAATACGTGCACACAAACACACAACAAAAGGGGCTCAAATTGATCATGGTCAAATGGAAAGGGTTGACCTCCACTTCATCCTTTTGGCCTAGGTTAAGGCCGGCTCAAAGCTCGATTAACCCTCTTTCTTAAGCTCAATTTACTCTCTTGGCTCAAATGCTTGCATGTTTATTATCACTTTTCTATCGAGTAGCTTTTTGTTTTCTTTATATCATTTTACCTTTTAACCCATAAATCACCTAAAACATACGCGTTGATTTTCTATGTACAAGATAATAAACTATAATTGTAACATATTTTTTAGCACATGATTTCTCTTTTTATACCCAACTTAAACAAGAATATCGATCTTGTATCCCATCATAAAATTTCTAGCATTGATTGAAATTTCCTAAATTTTAATAGAAATTAAATTTTAGATTGTGTGTGATACAATTTTGAGCTATATGTTTAAGCTACTTTTCACAATGCATTGGGTTTTTATCCATATAAATATAAGGTGTGTAAAGATGATCATAAATCTATATATATTTTTTCTTATATCACATCTAAATTGTATTTTTGTTTCCACATATTTTCAAGTAATATAAAAGATAGTTGGTCACATTATCACTTTTCCCAATTATTTTGAAACTTGTTTAAATCTAACTCACACAAGTCATAAACCAAAAACCCAAAAATCTAACTATAAACGACTAATTGCAATGAAATCGACTAAAATTGATTTAAGATCAACCGTCTTGGAATTTATGGTTTAGCAAACTTAAAACAATACATTAGGATTGAAAATCTTGACGACTATGAATGCATGTCTTAGTCTTAGTTAGTAATTAATTTTTGATCCATTCCGAATGGCCCTTATACTGATCATAGAAGGAAGAAAAAAAAGACCAAAATTGAAATAATACATAATACGAATTGATGAATAGTATATGCTCTCATGATGTTTTATAAAAATGATAATCCACAACTCCATGCATGTATTGATATTTAATATTTTATGATCTATATATATATATACACATGCAAATTATCTATATAATTCAGAACATAAAACAAAGCAGATCTCCATATGTAATTAAATTTTTGGTTAAAAAGAAAAACATGTAATAGTTTATGTTTAGATTTAGAAATCATTCTTGAAAAAGCTTTATGATTACTCGTCTATATCTTATTTAAAAGTTCTTCAATCATTTGCAGAGCAGCTCTTTCTTCCTCGTCTAAACTTCCTGCTCCATCGTCTGAAACTCTCACTTGATGATCATCTTCCACACCATTTTCCAACAACTCATCTGTTGTTACTTGGTAACCGTCGTCGTTCTTCTTCTCATCAAGCTCCACCATCATCAACCAGTTCGAGTCGACCACTCGATAGCGTCCTGTACGCCTCTGCCAAACGCCAATGCGACAATTCTCGGTGTCGAGACGAAGGCAAGTCAAAAAAGGAGGAAGAGATTTCCAATAACCCTTGCGAAGTTTAGAGTTGAGAATTGTCGATAATGACGAAAATGAAGCTGATGGAGATAGAATATTATAAAATTTAAATTTATAAACAACATCGTTTTACTATATTTATAAATATTTTAATTCACTTTGTTATACTTTTTAAAATATAGTTCAAGACTTATGAAAGACGCACAATTTCTAATATAATAAAATTTTGCTTATGTACTTACAAAAATTTCTAGATTCGTTCCTGACCATGACAGTCGACATTGGAAAGTTTGTTTTTGCAGTTCGACCGTTCATGAGAACGGCAGCCTCATCGTAGGCTCGAGCGGCATCTTCGGCCGTCTCAAACGTTCCCAACCAAACCCTTCTCTTCCTACAAAATTAAATACACAAAAAAAAGAAGAAATTAAACATACATATTGGTTTTAGGGTTTAGTGAGTATTAGAAAAGAGTGAAGGAAAACTACAGAAGAGGATGACGAATTTCGGAGACCCATGAGCCCCATCGCCGTTGTCTCACTCCTCTAAATTTCTTTTGTTGTTTTGCCATATTGTTTCAAAAACTATATTCAACTCATTCATCATATTATGTGTGTGTTTGTATATATATAATACATACAATATTATTTTGGGTTTACTCTTGTTTTGCCATACATGATGAATATAATATTTCCTGCTGTGAATTTTTTAGTTTCTACCATCTGTCATGGACTTCTTTCTTTCCTTAAATACATATTGTATAGGGTTTGCAATATTTAGTAGTTGAGATACTTGAGTAAGGAAAGGACCCGACTCGACATTGGTTCATGAGATAACTTAAAAGATACAACAACGATTGTGAGGATGGAATCAAAGCTAACACCTTTAGGATGGAAGAGAATCGTATAATTACCACTAAATCAAGATCACTTTTATAAAAAAAGAAAATATTTGTAATGCTTTTTTTTAGTAATATTAATATAGTAACACGTATTAACTCTAATATACAATAAACAAATTTAACTCAAATAAATGATATATAGATCAAGATTAATGCTTGAGGACAATACACATGTGCATGAGTTCATTTTTCTATAAACTAACATACTCTATAAAGTTAACTTTGACTTGTATAGTTCAATTGAATATAAAACGTCAACATAATCATTAAAAAGGAAATACATATCATGATTATATAATTATGAAACTTTGTGAATACAAAACATTTACATCCCCAATTAGAATAACTTTTTTCCCTTTAGAGAGAGATTCCTTGTAATATATATTGTAGAAAAAAAAACCCATTTCACCATCGTTAAACATCTCGTACTTTTTAAGTTTTAAGATTTGATTTCGATTTTTGTTTGAATTCCTATATTTCAAGACTTACACTTTTAATTTCATTTTTCCTCGATACCTATTCAGTTTCCATTTTTAATTAATTTAAAAGTATTGTTATTCATTATGTTTCAACTTAGTATGAAAGTTAGTTTTGAAAATTTTAAACAATAAAATTTCAAAATCGAGATTTTTCTAAAATGAAACAAAATTCATATCCCGAAAGGTAAAACTATAGCGTTTTGAAATATATAAACTAAATCGAAATCAAATGCATAACCTAACATAGACCAAATAGAAACTAGACGAGAAAGGTGGGTTAATTTTTCTATATCATTAGTGTTATTTTCTTTCAACTTTTGGGAGATAGAAAATTGGGATATCCACACGTTTAATTATCCAGGTTCGAGCCAACCCAAACAATGAGTTTCAGAAAGTTGTGATGTTTGAAAACTTAAGGCTTTTCTTCTTCTTCTTCTTCTCCTTCTTCTTCTTCTTCTCTTTCAATGGGAAATATTAATTGATTAATATATGGAAAGTGGGCATTTATACAAAGTTATGGCCCAACTCTTTGTATTGTATTTGAGAGCTAAGTTGTTTCTTATGTATTTATGTCTTTACCAACTACTCTCTATCCCATTTTCATCCCCTTCTTTAAACACACTTCCAAACTTAATTTCTTCTCCCTCCATTTCTCCTTTCTTATAATATCATTCTACCCTTTCATCTTTTTCAATCCATCAACTTATCAAAACCTGTATACCTAACTAAATATATACACATTAAATAGTTTTTGTTTTAACTATTTGCTGCAGTGATCTTCTGGTGCAACCTGTTCATGGGTTTTGGGGGGTAGAGAAATGATTAATATTGGGCTCTAAAGGCCTCAACGGGTCCAAACATAATCTCCATGGTGCTTCATCTATCTCTCTCTCTTTTGTTAAGAATATTATGGTTAATTGCTTTTTTATTTTCTTTTGAGGTATGAGTATGATTTTTACTTGGTCTTAAAAAAGTGTGCACACTTTTCTTTGAGTTTTTAGTTTAGTTTTCCTTCCCTCTTTAAATTTTATAGTGCTATGTAACTATTAGCCAGATTTTTTAGTTTGGTTTTCATTAATTGGTACAAGCATAAGGGGTGTCAAGATTCTATACTTTAATCCTTTGGTTTTATTTGATTTGATGACTTCTATAAGCAATCTTTTTTTAATTATCTATTAATTGATTTAAAACATTTAAGTTAATATTAAATCATTTAACATTAGTTTTTTGGTCAAGTAACTTAGGGGAAAATAAAGAGAAGTTGTAGTGAAAAACAAAATTAACAGATAAAAGTTTTTCTTTTGGTTGATCATATTGCAGAGTGGAATTTCTAACATTGAAGTGGTCGATGGTTGAATTTTGTATTAGATTGAGTTATGCTCATTTTAGTAATTCTGAAAGAAAAAAGTATAGGTTTATTTTATTAAGAAAATAATATGGGCGGTCGGTCGGGTCCGAAGAACTCATTCATTCCACAAGGATCAAAAAGGTTGACTCGGGGAGAAAGTTTTGACATTTTAAACAAGTTAGAGAGAGATAAGAGTATAGATAGACTAATTTTTTTAGAAAATATTTAAGCCCAGTTTGTTAGCCTTGTTTTTAGTTTTTGTTTTTGAAAATCAAGTTTATAGACACTATTTCCTCTCGCTTCCAAATGTCTTTCTATGTTATCTATTTATTTTTTCTAGTGGTTTAAAAACCAAGTCAAAATTTGAAAAATAAGAAAAATAGCTTTTAAAAGTCCGCTTTTATTGTTTTAATTTAGTAAAGGATTTAATTGTTGTCCGAAAGAATAATGCAAACGCCTTAATTTTTGGGGAGATAAATTAGAAAAGTAGGGTTAGAAAAAGAAAGAAAATAAAATAAAATAGTTACCAAAAGATACTATCGAATAAAGGTTGTCGAAGTTTTCCACTACACTAAGAGAGCCCAAGTTGGGGGTTGAAGTCTTCACTAGATCAATTGGTTGTCGAAGAGTTCATTAAAGGTGATTGTTGAAGTTATAGTCACCAGAGGTGATCGCAAAGTTTAATTGTCGGAGAGTGGAGTTACGTTACCGAAAACATTTGAGATAGAGAGAGAGTGTTGGTTATCTCAACTAATGAATTGAGAATAGTTGTATTGTACATGGCAAAATAGAGGTAGAAATAAGTCTTAACTCTCCATTATTCTAACACATCCTCCCAAATGTTGCAGTTCACTTAACTCACCCTTACTTGGAGTTTCAAGCAAATGTTTAGTCGCGAGTAAGGTTCTAAGTCCTTACATCGTAGGTTCCAACTCTTTTAGATTTTACACCATAGACACTAGAACTTGCACAGCCTTCACTCATGGTTGGAGATACCAGTTTTTCTTTTTGGATGAATGGATTGTAAGAGAAAAAATAAACGTGATGAAAGAAAAAGAGTGTAAATAATGACAAACGGGTGGGACATCCCAACCCATTGTCATTTGAGAAAAGATCATCATAATGGATGGTGTCAACTTTTTTGTTTGGACCGTCGGATATTGCTCCACAAAAGTGTCGGCATCCTCTAACTTCGAGCCACGTTCGTTCTTCGAACCATTAGCAGCAAAAATCACCCAAAGTCGGTATTTCACCCAAAAACACTTGATCCATCATTTGAAACTTCTTTTGTGTGTCTGAGGTTTGCTTTTACTTACTTTATATTTAAACCTATTCAATAGGTTTTAACTAATGTTTTGAATGTAATCAAAACGTGAATAATCTAAAGATGGAATTAAAAATGAGATCGTAAAACATAAAAACCAAAATAATTATGTTCAAAATTTGCGGAACGAAATAAATTTTGTATTATAAATCAGATTCAGAACTTTCAATCCAAACGATAAATTTTGTATTATATATTTTACTGTACAAAACTTATCACATAATTAATTACAACTCACCAAACACCTGTTAAAGGATATAAATTGGTTTTTAGGATTGTTTTTCAACTCTAACAAAATAAATCAAAATATGTAAAAATATCATTAATAAACACTAGTACTATTTATTTATGATCGATGTTTATCGATATTCGTATCATTGTCTATTAATAATAATAGATTATGAAATTTTTGTATATTTGTAAATATTTTCAACACTTTGTCATTTTGAACAATTTTTTTAATAAATTTATATTCTAAATTAATTTTGTGTTGGTCTTTGATAATTTTTTGAATTCTTAAAAATGGGTTAATAAATGAGACAAAATTTTGAATTTTATATCTAAGATGTAACTCTTAGCGAATTTAAAAAAGAAAATTAAAATTTAGAAACTAAAATGCTGGCGCCTGAATTTAACGAGAATCTAAAGGTTTTATGTTCAAATTCAGTGCTCTAAGTTGTACCTAAAAAAATATTATAAACAAAAGGTATATTTTAACATAGACTACATAGTAATGATAATTAATAATTTGACATCTCTTCATAACACTTCAAATATATTCTTTCTTGTTTTAACCAAATTCCAGAAGAAGAAAAAAAAAAAAACATTCAAAGTAATAATAACTAATTTTAAGATTGATTCAACATATAGTTTACTAAAATTTAACCTCTAAGCTGAAATAGAATCTATACTTAGTTGTATTTATTATCATTCCATAAATTCAAGATATTGTTATCATTATCATTAATTATTCATTCTTAAGAAGAAAAAAAGGAGTCAAGAAAGGAATATGGTTATTTTAATTTTCACGACTTTTTCTTGAGTTTGAAGGAGGGATTCAAACCACTATATGCATTGTTATCCATCTTATGAGATTTCTTTGTATTGATAGTTTTCGATTTAGCTTTTATTGGTTTTTTTGGTTCGATAGGGTTTGGGGTATACAAAACCACATACTTCTTGCAGTTAATAACACTCTCGTATGTCAATTAAGCTATGTTTGTTTAGACAATTTTTAGTTTTTATTAATTCAACAATGGTAAAAATGAGTTGTCGCTGATCTGTTTTAAATGGTATCATTATTTATTTTTCAATAAGCACACTTAGATTATTTTTAATGGTCCGAATGTTCCACATTCACATATTGTTTTATCTATAATTTGGTTTGATTTTGTAAACTCACATGCCTAAAAAAATGTGTGGATTTTACTCAATTTATTCATCATCATTATAAATATTAAAGAAATTATTGTAAATGACAAATCTACTAAAAATATTTACAAAATATACAGCAAAATTTTATATTCTATTAGGTGATAGAAACTGATTCGCTTCTATTAGTTTCAATCCATCAACTACTACAAAGTTTACTATATTTTATAAATATTTTAATTCATTTTGATATATCTGAAAATGCACATAAGTATTATTATTTAAAATTTCTTCCTCATAGTCTAATGCTCGTGTATATAAGCTTAACTAGTGTCATGTAGATTAGAGTTATTGTCCCCTCAAGAAAATACATTTCGAGATTTAGTTAAATTATTTTTGCATTCTCTTTGATTGTCCCTTCCTTAACCAAACTCTTTTAATTTTTTTTTCCTCTTTTCTCTTTTCTTTTTTAATGGAAGAAGGTTAAGCGACTCGGTAGAAGATCTAGAGTCAAAATGATATTTCATGAGAAAAATTAATTTCGACAAAAGTGTTGATAAATATTGATAAAATGTGTAGACATAAACTTTTGCTATATTTATTATTAAGTTGGATCATTTTGCTATATTTGTAAATAACCATAAACAATAAAAATAGTGACAAATAATCGTTTTAAAAATAAATGTTTTTGATTATGGTATATAATTTGGATTTTATATTAATTTCATGAAGCAAACAAAAAAAAATATTATATCTCTTTGATAAAAGAAATTCTAATAACGATGTAAATCAACATTACTTAGACTAATAATATTCTAATAACAAAATGTTTCTTTTCAATTATGACTTTCATTGTTTTTGTTGTCTTTATTATTATTACTTGAGAAATAGAAACTTAATTAAAATATAGCTTAAGAAGATTACTTTCATATACCCTAAGAAGATTAAATATTACTTTCTTACTTTTGGCAATAGAATAGTGATTCAAAACACAATCTTTCTCGATAGATGAAATAAACATTATAATATAGTTTGAACAAATTAAACGTGTTTAGATACCACTACAAGTAAAATAGACTTTTCGATTCATGCATTCGCCAAAAATACAAGTTTGAAACGCGTCAAATGTGTTAAAACTCATATAATGTCACTGTTAATATGCTTTAGATACGTTGTTTAGCACACTCTAGAAAATTCCAGGAGCAATGTACTGCAAAAACTAAATTAACATTTCGATTATGTTTGATTTTTCGTTTGAACTTTTATTTTGAGTCTACCTTATTTAGGGTTTCAGAATGGTATCGTATATAAACTTTCTCATTTGTATATACTTTATTATCGAAGTATTATGTACTACGTTCTTTTCTGAATATAACTACGATGTTGTTAGGGAATTAAATTTTTTTGTGTTTTTAATTTAATTTTATTTTTTCTCCTAACGAGCATCAAACTAAATCAAAACAAATTAAAATTGAGGTAGAATTATTTGTTGAGGCTATGTTTTGATTTGGGCCCTAGTCTCTTGGTTTAATCATGACACTCTTGGCTAATTAATTCAAAATGTATAATCAATTCTTGATGTTTCTTTCTCCTATTATTATGACAAAAAGGAAAGGAATGCTTTTCAAAAGTAAATTAAAATAACCATTTGCATAAACTTATTCCCCACTTAAACCCTCTCCAAAAGAAATTAATACAAAAGAGAAAAAAAAAAAAAAACTTATGTTAGATTTTTAGATTTTATGAAACTTTTACATTTTACACTGTCATATGTCCAATTGAATGTCTATTCCAAATTTCTAGTTCAAAGGTTAGATTTTTAAAACATTTATGAAACTTTTAAGAGAGTATGATAATGTTAAAACAATATATTAGTACTTCTTAACTTTAGTCCATCAACAATAATTTAAAGATTAAGTTACAAAATTATAACACAATACAATTGAAATGGTTGAACCAACCTAAACCACACCTCTCATAAATTGGTAGAGTTTCAACACAAATCATGCTCTAACAGACCTCTACCTCTAAATCCATAAAAGGAAAGCTTGAATTTCCTCCCCGGAGAAGATCCAAAAAATTTATTCCAAACGTGAAACCCATAGTTAAGCAAAGCAAAACTCCACTAATTTCAAATCAATGTGCCACAACCATACCCAAAGTTGAAACTAACTAAAACTTTTGAATTTATACGTAAAAGTTGAGGATTTAAATCAATATTTGTAATTTACTAAAATCTAAAACTAAATTTGCCTTTTATATATATAAAATATAAGTGTGTGTGTGTGTGTGCAATTATTTCATTATAGAGAAGGACATTTGGCATCCAAAGAAGGGGGAAAAAGTCCCTCCATTTCTTCATTATTTTCTTTTCTCTTCACTCATAACTCTTCTCTTCTTCTTCTTCTTCTTCTTCTTCTTCTTCTTCTCCTTCACTGAAGCTCAAGATATAACACAATCTACAAACAAAAATCAGCACAGGAAAGAAAGGTATTTTAACTTCCTTTTTCTAACCCACTTCTCTCCTTCTAATTCCCTTTTCTTACCTCAAATTTCTATAGAGTTTCTGCTCTCTAAAAAAATTTGTGCTCTGCTATTACTTCTCGGACGACTTTTTCCTTGCTTTTTCTCTTTAAAATGGGTAGTCTAAGAAGATCCATTTAGAAGGATCTTGGTAATCGCCGGGATTCCAACAGATCTTCACGGGGGTTAGTGACCGAGCGAGGTGGGGGGTCGATGAGGAGATCGGATCTCCGAGCTCCGGTCGCTGTGGAGGGCGGAGATCCGCCGTGGGATGTGGGGGCGGCTTAGCCAATCATGTGTTGGATATTTTTAGTATTATTAGTATAGTAATAATTTATTTTTGTAGTTGTGATTGAGGGGCCACTTGCTGTTATCGCCTTCGCCACTTGGAATCTTTTCAATTTCTCTTTTTCTTTTCTTCTCATATTTATACTCTTTCGTAAAGTTTAACTTACAAATCTTTAAATCACATTTGTTTATCTTTTAAGTATAAAACACTGTTTTTTTTTTTTTAATATAACAATTAAAATGAACAAAAACATGATTTCAAGGTTGATAGTATTATTTTAGTTGACCTATGTTTATATCAACAAATGAACAAAAACTCAAAAGTATAAGGATTGAAGTCTCGTTTTATCATTATAAATTTCATTTTTTATTTTCCATTTCTTAAAGTTATAATTTGTTCACCTATTTGTTTATTGTATGGTTCACATTTGGTAAAAGAAAATGAATTCTTTTTTGAAATCTATCAGTTATGCTCTGAAATTTGGTTTTAAAGCAACAAATGAGATGAGTGTTTTTAAATATACCAAAAAGTTAAAGGACCCTTTTAATAATGGTTTTGTTTTTTAAACTAAAAGAAAGGTTTCAAAGTAATTTGATTCAAATATTTATATTGAAGCATCAGAGTGACTTGGTTGTAATTGGCATGCACTATCTAGTTTTAACAATAAAGAAAAAATGATTGGTGGAGGTGAGGGAGAAAGAATCCATGGAAACACACACACCCACACAAACACACATATATATAATTGTTTCAAAATTTTAATAATTAAAAATTCTAAAAGAAAATTTAGTTTTTAAATAAAAAGTTGATGTCATGTCGATTTCAATTAGTATCAAAAGTGTAACTTTTTCAAGAATTTGTAAATTTTAGTAATTGTTTTCCTTTGGATTGATATGCTAAGGTCAAAAATCAAAATATCGTAGACTAAGATTAGTCTCAAATATAATTATTTTTATTTATAGAAGAATGTTTGTGTTTTTTCTTTACTTTAAGAAATATATTTTGATTATCGTTGAAGTGTGCTCATTTTTATATACTTTTTTAGGATCATTGAGAAATGGCACATATTCTGCTTCATGGCACCCTTCATGTCACCATCTATGAAGTTGATAAGCTTCACTCCGGTGGTCGCAATTTCTTGAAACAGGTAGATTAAAGAAAATGTACCTTTTTTCTTTTGTCTTAACGTCGTAATTAATTTTTAATTTCAAAATGTTATAAAAAAAGTGTTTACAACCCGTCAAAATAATCTACCAAATGTATTTTAAACATTTTTTTAACGGAAGAGTATAAATAAAAATTCTTTGTCTATATATTTCCAAATTTTATCATTTTTATCCTTAGGTTTAAGTTTTGTTTGAATATGATCTCTATGTTTGAAGGTTTAACTTTTAACCCTTCTTCATTCTTGTGTAAGTACTCATTTTCTTCTTTGGTGATGAATGCACCAAACTGAGTGTGATGTATGAATATAAATTTTGGTGTGTTTAGTTGGTTGAAAACGTAGAGGAAGCAGTTGGGTTTGGGAGAGGAATAACGAGGCTATATGCAACCATTGATCTTGAGAAAGCCAGAGTTGGAAGAACAAGAAGGCTTGAAAGAGAACATTCAAATCCAAAATGGTACGAAACTTTCCATATCTACTGTGCTCATATGGCTTCCAACATCATCTTCACTGTCAAAGACGACAACCCAATTGGCGCAACCTTAATCGGCAGAGCTTATTTACCTGTTCGTGAGATCATCCGTGGTGATGAAGTTGACAAATGGGTTCCAATCTTAGATGAACAAAAGAAACCCATTCGTGGGGAACCCAAAATTCACGTCAAGTTACAGTTCTTTGATGTCACTAAGGATCAAAACTGGGGTCGTGGCATCAAAAGTCCCAAGTTTCCTGGTGTTCCCTACACTTACTTCTCTCAAAGACGTGGTTGTAAGGTAACTCTGTATCAAGATGCTCATGTTCCTGATAACTTTATCCCTAAAATCCCTCTTGCTGGGGGGAAGTTTTATGAGCCTCATAGATGTTGGGAAGATGTTTTTGATGCGATTATGAATGCTAAACATTTGATTTATATTTCTGGATGGTCTGTTTATACTGAGATTTCTTTGGTGAGAGATAAAAGAAGGCCAAAGCCTGGTGGAGATATAATGCTCGGTGAATTGCTTAAGAAAAAAGCTGGAGAAGGTGTTACAGTTCTTTTGCTTATTTGGAATGATACGACTTCCGTTCCTTTTTTCAAGGAGGAGGGGTTAATGGCAACTCATGATGAAGATACTGCTAAGTTCTTTGCTAATACTGATGTTCATTGTGTTTTGTGTCCTCGTAATCCTGATGATGGGGCTAATGTTATTCAGGATATTGCTGTTGGGACAATGTTCACTCATCATCAGAAGATTGTTGTGGTGGATAGTGCTTTGCCAAATGGGGATCCAAGTAAAAGGAGAATTGTTAGTTTTGTTGGTGGGCTTGATCTTTGTGATGGTAGGTATGATACCCCATTTCATTCCCTTTTCAGGACTTTGGATTCTGCTCATCATGATGATTTCCATCAGCCAAATTTTGCGGGCACTTCCATTAACAAAGGTGGTCCTAGAGAGCCGTGGCACGATATCCATTCCCGCCTCGAAGGACCTGTTGCGTGGGATGTTTTGCACAATTTTGAACAGAGATGGAGGAAGCAAGGTGGGAAGGATTTGCTTGTGAAGTTGAGGGATTTAGATCAGATCTTCATCACTCCATCACCTGTCACCTTCCCGGACGACTTTGATAGTTGGAATGTTCAAGTTTTCAGGTCTATCGATGGTGGGGCAGCTTTTGGTTTCCCCGACTCGCCTGAAGAAGCAGCAAAAGCTGGATTGGTAAGTGGAAAGGACAACACCATTGATCGAAGTATTCAAGATGCTTACATTAATGCTATTAGAAGAGCAAAGAATTTCATATACATTGAGAATCAGTATTTCCTTGGAAGCTCATTTGAATGGAGAGGTGATGATGTGAAGCCTGAGGTAATTAACGCCCTGCATCTAATTCCAAAGGAACTTTCTCTTAAGATTATGAGTAAGATTGAAGCAAGAGAAAGGTTCACAGTGTACATTCTTGTTCCAATGTGGCCTGAAGGATTTCCTGAAGGGGGAACAGTTCAGGCAATATTAGATTGGCAAAGGAGAACAATGGAAATGATGTATAAAGATATAGTTCTAGCTCTTAGAGCTAATGGGGTTGAAGAAGATCCTAGAAACTATCTGACATTCTTTTGTGTCGGGAATCGTGAAGTTAAAAAGCCTGGAGAATATGAACCATCAGAATCACCTGATGAAAATTCTGATTACCTTAGAGCCCAGCAATCTAGGCGCTTCATGATTTATGTTCATTCCAAGATGATGATTGGTAAGTCATGACTCTTTGTTTAAGTTCTTTTTAGTAGGATTAAATATCACTCTGGTTTATGTGTCTCGTTCGGTTCATTTTGGTCTATATACTTTTGAAATATCCATGTTAGTTATAATAAAAATTTGTGTTTAGGGTGCAAACTATTTTGTTTGTATAGACTATAATAATTACAGTTTGTTCGTTTTGACCCTTATACTCGATTCTTTTAGTCGATAACTTTCTTTAATTTTTATCCCACGTAATATCTACTAGATTTCTTTAAGATCTTGCAAATAGAAATCAAAACAGTCACCTTATGAGATGCCGAGGACGAAAATAAGATGTTTTGTAAGTAGGACTAAGATAATGAATCAAAGTTGAAAATATAGTACTAAAAGCTGAAAGTAGAGTGATATTTGTTTTAACAAAGCTAAGAATTGGTTTGCAATTTTTGAAACAGTTGATGATGAATACATAATAGTGGGATCAGCCAACATCAACCAAAGATCAATGGATGGTGCAAGGGACTCAGAGATAGCAATGGGAGGTTACCAACCATATCATTTGTCAGCTAGAGAGCCAGCAAGAGGCCAAATCCATGGCTTCCGTTTGGCATTGTGGTATGAACATTTAGGATTGCTTCATCAATCCTTCCTCTTCCCAGAAAGTATTGAATGTGTTAAAACAGTAAACCAACTTGCTGATAAATATTGGGATCTATACTCGAGTGAGACCTTTGATCGTGACCTTCCTGGCCACTTGCTTCGCTACCCCATTGCGGTCTCCGCTGACGGTCAAGTTACCGAGCTTCCTGGGTTCCAGTTCTTCCCTGATACTAAGGCGCGAGTTCTAGGTAACAAATCTAATTATATCCCTCCAATCCTCACTACTTGAAGGGAAAAGTACCCCTTTTTTACTAACTGTTCTAAAGATGAAAAATGCTGGCTTTTCTGCTTTGTGATGGGAAGGCAAGAAGTCTTCATGTGTTTTTATGATAATGGTTTGATGTTATGAATGTGACTGAAGTTGCTTATAATAAAATGTTGGGTTATTTGTTTGTATCATTTTGAAATAATTTATACTCTTAGTGATTCATTAGTCATAAACTTAATGAAAAATAGAACCAAGTTATTAATCAATTTCCTTCATACTTACCGTAGATATTTTTCTGAGCATCACGGACAAATCCATACCTCGTCGACACGATATTAATATTACAAATAAAAGTAATATATAATAAGATCAAACATATTAACGTACGTAATGGTAAAATAAAAAAGAACCTTATTGAAAATAAATCAAGACGAAATGCTTTTTTTTTTTTTCAATGAATACCGTTATATTTTTTTATTTTTAACACCTTAACTTAATCTAAAGTGTTGTTTATGTTTAGTCATATGCTTTTCCTATCGTAAGATTAGTATATTATACATGCTCTGAACATTTTTTTTTAAACGTCGTTAATTGAATTAAATATAGATAAATTTTAAAGGAATAAATTTGTTAAGATAAAGATGATGTAATCCTGCATTTAAATGAAAAGAGAGCTATATAATTGAAAGGAAAAACAAGAAGAAGAAGAGGAAAATGGGAGGACTCTTCATAATCATGAAAAAAAAAGACGAAAATGGAGATTAAAGTAAATATGTCCCATCAAATTTATATAATTTCATGAAAAATCCAAGCTTTGAGTCATTATTCTACGACTTATTTGAAATGGAAATCTTATCGTCCAAAACTCAAGCCCTCGATACACCTACACAAAAATTAAAAGAGTTTTCTTAAGATGTTGCGAATAACTACGAGATCTTGCGAATGAAACTGTGGATGAATAGATGGAAAAGTTGAAAATAAATATAAAAAAATTTATAATGCTAGGATAGCATGAGATGATAATACAGGAAGAGGCTAAGGAAGACAATGGGAACATTTGATACAATTGGATATTCCACGTGGCTCAATAGAGATGATGGGAAGTCGGCAAAGAGACACCTGGCAGAGAGTGAATTCGACACGTCGGAAAGAAGTGGAAAATTTTAGATACTTTTGTATTGTGAAAACGTTCCATTACTGTTACGACATGTTGTCCAATTGGAGTTTGCCGACAGTTAGTTTGCCTACTCCAACTCTCCCAACTGTCAATCATACATCTCTTCCCATTCTCTCTATTCTTTACTTTAATTGCATTTCATTATCTTACATTTTCAATTTCATCCCTCACCTTTTCTAATTTCCATTCTACTCCCTCACAAATTTTGATAAAGTTAATTTTGTTCTCTAAGACTTTGTTGAATAAATAATTTCATCTTGGCTTCTTTTCTTTGGAGAAGAAAATAAATAAAAGAAAAGTTCATTCGGTGTTTTATAACTTAATTAATGTCTTCTATAGTCATGCATTTTTTGCTCTTTCTTATAACGTTTTCTATCCTCTAAACCATGATAGATTGCATTATCTCTAACCTACGAACTATTATAACCCACATATTGTAACAAACTCAATGGAATGAACACTCACCTCAAGTTTGGAAATATCTTTTAAGTGATGGATAACAAATAAAGAAAATGTAAGGATAGGAATAATGTATAGAAAAAAAATATTACTTTATACTTTTAATTCGTGAATCAATTAATTTTTTTTTTCAAGATTATATTTAAAAGATAACGTTTATATAATCAATTATTATATGTGCGTGAACTTTTTTTTGAGAGTTGTAATGGAGAGAAATATGAATTTAATTTCTCTCCTCAAGTAATGTCCAAAAGCCATTTGTACATACGAAGCCAAAGAGAATTACGTCCAAATTGTTCCAAAATGATTGTGAATTGGAATTTCCTCAATCAAATATACACATTTTGTTTCCCCACCATATAAATTATATATCAAAAGATTCACGTTTTTATTTTTATTTTTTTTAATTAAGCATAAAGATACGATTTTAACCTCAAAATTCTTCCTTTATAATTTACTTTTTTAAAAATAAACTAAAATTTCTAATTGTTTTTTTTTAAAGTAGAGAGATGATATAAGTGGATGAAATTAATTGAAGAGGGGAGTGTGGTGGTGGTGGTGGAGGAGAGAAATGGAAGTTTTTTCATATTAATTGGAAGGGTTTAGGGTTATCCAAAGGAAAGTGGGGTCCGTACGTGAAATGGACTTTTCTTTTTAACAAAAGTCTTTGAATCAAAGTTGACTGCTTTGCTTACCTCTCTCTCTCTCCCACGCTCTGTTGCCTCCATCACCCTCACCCTCACCATCGCCATCACCAACCATTTATTACCTTTTTCATCTCTCTCTCTCTCCTTTTCTTTTCTTTTCTTTTTTTCTCTTTTAAATAAAATTTAAAAACATTTTGTCCCTATATTTATTTACATTTTAGTTTTTTTTTTTGTTTACCCTAAATTGTAAAAATCTTATACATTTTATTTCTTTTACCACCTAGTTCTTCTTTTTTTTAAAAAAAAAAAAATAAGGAATTGATATTGATATTACTAAAAAAGAAATTATTTACAAAATCTAGCAAAAGATTTAAATGGATTATAGAGAATTTAGTCAATTTTACTGTATTTTGTAAATGGTTTCAATAATGTCTTTTTTCTTTATTTAGTATTTCCTTTTCAATCATTTGACATGATTTATTGATTAATTTTAAATAATTTTGGAAGGTAAGTTAATTGATAGATATTAACGTTAATGAAGTAAAATGAGAATTTAGTAACAAACTAAGGTTAAAAGCATAAATTTTGAATCTTAAGGATCAAATTAAAACAAAACTCAAATTTCTAAGATGAAATTGTAATATTTGAAATCTATGGATTAGACTAAATTAAAACTAAACTCAATAATCAAAGATTAAGTGTGTAACATTTCAAAACTTAGGGATCAAATATAAACCTTACTAAAAACACGAGGACAAAAAATGTATTTTTTTTTTTTTTTTAAAAAATGTTAAACTTTATTGTTGGCTTTTTAAAAATATTAAATGTTGTTTATTTGCATTCCAACCTTTTTTTTTTTTTTTTAACTTGAAATGTATTAAACAGTGCCTATCATCTCAATGATAGTGTTATCGAAGGTAGTCTAAGGCAAGGCCCTCAACCCATAGGGTTTCGAGAGAAAGTAAAGAGAAATGTACGCTTCAAAAGACAAAAAAAATAAAAGTTTTGAGATTTGGTCTGACTGGTCAATTCCATGAATATATATGCCAATTGAAAAATAACCAAGACGAATCTTAATTGTAGAATGTTACTATAGACCGTGTCAATAGACAAGCTTGTGAATTTGACATCTTTAAAGGAAAAAATATGTAATATTCAAATTAAGAGATCTAACCTTTATTTTTTTTGTGCTCAGTTGAATTGGACATTATTTGTATCAACTTAAGTATCACGGTATAATAAACTCAACACCACACTGGTACAAAAACCTCTTATGTTGGTCAACTTAAAGCATATGAAAACCAATCTAGGGAGAAGCTCATGTCGAAAGTTAAGGTCATTGAAATCTACAGTAAAATCCAACACGAGCGAGCTCTTCACTATTTGTTAATTAATGTGTTTGAATGGGTCGATAATAAATGTAAATGGTACTATCATATATGTTCGATAAATTTGGATTATTTTAAATAAGAAGTCATTTAAGACGAGATTTTTTATTTTTATTTCCTTCGAATTTGTAATTAATTAGTAGAAATTTCTAAAGTAGCATCCCAAACCCTACATAATTAATTTCTCAAACAACATACTTAAATCTTGTGACTTTTTAGCAAGACTTCCATCCTCTCTCTCTCCTTTTCTTTCCTTTTCAAGCGTCGACAAGAATCAATAAATAATTATTGTTACGTTTTAAACTAAGTTGACTAATTCAAGTCGTATATATTTCAAAGTTATTTTTTTCGAAATATTGAATTGAAAGAATAAGAAATTTGAACCTCACATAACCACATAAATTTACAATATAAGAAAAAAAGAACCTATTTATATTACAAAATGAATTTATAAATTTATGTTTCAAAGTTTCTTTTTTCAAAAATATTGAATTACAGATAACTCACACAAAATATCTACACTTCTAAGTCAATAGAAAAAAAATTGACAAAGAAAAACTTATTTACAAAAATGACAATATTTTTATCATTTTGAATGTATATGTATGTGTATTGATTGAATTAAATATATGAAATGTGTATTGAGTGGTGTATGATATAAATATAGAAAAAATATGTAATTGGTCACCATTTCAACTTCTCAACTTGAACTCCCAATATATTGTGTCAGAGTTCATAACTCAACTAAGGGGGGTGGTGGTGAAGAGATGTATTAAATGTTGTCAACTACATTAGGATGGTCATAGTCCATTAATTTGAAGTCAACCTTTCTCTCTCCTTCTCTAGAGAAGCGTAGATGGCCACGCATATAAAAATCTTCCATCTCCTTCTCTCCCACTTGCCAACTAAATAAAAAACTTTCCCTTTCCCAAATCTCACTTCAAAATCCAAGAAAAAAAGAAAAGCTTCCTTTCAATCCCGCCATGTCTTCCATTCTGAGTTCTCAAGGTCTCGTCATTGCAACAGCCATGGTCGTCTCTTCCACAGCTCTCTTTCTCGCCTTCTCCAACCACCATCACAAGATGATCAGTCCAATAATCCCACCCTCCACATCCCTTCTTCCTTCTTGCTTTTCATCTGGTAAATTTTCTTTCTTTTTTATGTTATTTTGTTTAGATTATGAACTTGAAGATTTTATGTTGATGGGGCCGTTTTGATGTTGATTATTATGAATAGATGAAAAGAAGAAACAGAAGAAGAAGAAGAAGAAGAAGAAGAAGAAGGTGAGATTTGCTGAGGATGTGAAAGAACCAAAAGGGAATGGAGAAGAGTATAGAAGAGAACATGATGAGAAAATAGGTTTAATGGAGGAAACGAGAAGAGGAAGGAGAATAAGTTGTAGAAACGATATTCCTGCTAATCGAATTGCTTTGTATAATGGAATTCTTAAAGATCGATCGCAAAGGATTCAATGTTCGTTTTGATCTTCACTCCACTTTGTTTTCTTCTTCTTGTTTCCTGTGTAAGAAAAATCCAGCTTTTCTGTGGCTGTCAATGGATGGTGGAATTTCTCTTCATCCAATTTTCTCTTCTTTTCTTTTTTCTTCTTTGCCTTTTGAAAAAAAGAAAGGAGATTATGAATTATGTATAGGAAGTTCTCGATTTTAGAATTTGAATTTCATGTTTTCATATTTGTGTTTAGGTAACACTTGTTAAGTTTGATAGGTAACAATATGATTGTTCTTTTTTTCTTCTTTTGTGTGTATTATTAGGTAAGTTCATTCAATAAGAAATTGAGATGAAATATATTTAGTTTTTCAAATTTTAAAATTTGACTAAAAATTCAATTGAGAAGGGAAATTAAAGACCACAAATAAATGATTACCATACAAAATTTAATCATAGTTTGAAAATATGTTTGATAATATAAAAGATAAATTATTTTAAATAAAAAAATCATTCAAAACATTTTCAAATATATGAAAATAAAAGAGATTTTGCTATATAGAGTAACTCTTGTCATATAATAAACGAGTTACGAAACCATTATCTTGTTCAAGTAAATTTTCAATATGAATATAGTTTAGTTATTCCATATCCATATCGGTCTACTAGCATTAAGTAAGATGGATAGATTTTAGGGGAAAAACGAGTTCAATAGTTCTTAGCTATAGACCAATACTCACAATAGCATTAAAACAAATTTTTGAAATAAATAAACGGTTAAATTAAATAAACATTATATATCATTTCAAACATAACTAAATAGATAAGATATCAATTATCATTTTAAAGATCGATTATCAAATCTCCCACCTATAAAGCTAAACAAACATTATACATATAACGATATCTATTTGTACGACTTAGATATAAAACACTGTCTCAGATATTTTAACAAATTTGAAGAGATTTGTATATTTGAGAAATTAAAAAGTAAAAAATGTAACACACTTTTTCTAGAAAAGGATCAATTATTATTTGATGTACCTAAAGGTTGAAGTTTAAAATTGGTTCACTTTTGTCTTTGTGTAAAGGTAAGAAAGAGTTGGAATAGGGAAAAGAATTATTCCTTACAACTATATATCAAAGAGACACTATTAAAATTTCTTTTTGGTCCCTTGTTTTGACCCTATTTAATAAAATAGAAGTCTATGGGGATGTGGGATAAAAGGATTGTTATTTGTTACCATCTTTCTCTTCTCTAATAATGAAGATATAAAAATATGATTGACCAATTTAAAAATTCCATTACTTTTTCTTAGTCCAAAAGCTATTCCATTCTACTAATCTTCCAAAGTACTACTTCACATGCATACACATCAATATTTGTTTTCTCATTTTTAGATATTAAAAAACAATTTGATGTTCGTGATTTTAAAGAATTTTCGATTCATAACATATCGATTTCAAATGAATTAGGTTGTTTGTTATTATAGAAAATAGAATGATCAAATTTTGCGGTAGGATTTTAAAGTAAATTAAATAATAATTTTCGTCATTTTCAAATTTTCAATTAACACATTTGAAATAAAAGTTTTTCTTCAACTTTCTGGAATCCAAACGAAGGGTAAGAGAAAGAGGAAAGAAGACAGAAGAAAGAAATCCAAATAATATATAGAATGTTTTCAAATACATCAAAATTACGATTTAAAATATCTATAAACACACTAAAATTTTTTTATATTTGTAAATATTTTGAAGAGTTTTTTGTCTTTTTAAAACAATATACGTCAACTGGAAGATTGTTAAATAAGAGTGGAAATGAGATGACCAAACACTATAAAAAAGAAACTACGCCACATTTATAAAATATATATCGAGTAGAGTTGTAATTTATATTTGACGATCTTTCTTCGTATGGATTTATATCTTTCTAACTAAAATTAATTAGATTTATGAACTTTAATCTTTTATAACTTTGTAAACAATATCTTTCACCCGCAAATTAACAAATAACATCTAATCGAAATTCTTATAGGCTATGAATTGTAGTCACACTATCAATTATACTAAAGAGAATACGTATTAATTTTTACTAGGTCCTTTTAAAAGATGAACTATACTTCATGCCAGCACGACAACTCGAACAAATTAGATTCATAAGTAACCTCGATTTTAATACTTTCCTACTTCAATCAAGAGATTGGCTTGAACCCATTCCCCAATAACTTTATGAAATTATTCCACAAGTTTCCTTGTACTATTTTTCTAGGGTATATGAATATGATCATTACTAAAGTTCGTTGTACTAAAGGAAGTCAACATCAATATTGAAGAGGAATGCGAGGTTTTGGCAACCACATTGAAGAGGTATACCTATAACTTCCATGTGCTAACATGAGATTCTACAATGAGCCGTATTTATGATTTATATAAGATTCGATTTTTTTATTGCGATGATTTTAACAATATTAGATCTAACATGTCACATGAAGCAACAAAAATAAAACATGAAAAATATTTTAGGTTTAATCAACCATTAACACTGATGTCGTTGATGCTAAAATAAACATAATCAAAATTAAATCAAATCAATGTTCAATCCCCACGTCAGCTATTGTAAAAAATATAATAATTAAAATTTCAATTATACGGATATATTGATAAGACTAAATATAGATATCAATTTTTATAAATTAAAATGATATTAATCTCAAATTAAAGTTCCTCATTGTTAAATGTAAATCTTCATTTAATTAACGATATTCCTTTACATAGGTACATTTCAAACATAATCGAGTGAAAAATATTGGTGAATTGATACATAGATTTTACTATATTTACTCAAACAAGAAAATCCAATAAACTTTAATGAACTTGAAGAAAAAGATTGAAATTAAGTACATGTCAAAAAAAAAAAAAAAAAAAGAAGAAAAAAAAATCAAACCTTACTAAATAAAACACTAATATCAACAAAAAAGATTAGTTGTTGGATCTAAATTTAAATTTACATAAGATTACTTTACTAATCCTCAAGTTTGGTCATACTATAAAGTAAATAAACACATCATTAATTTGAAAGTTAAATATAGACAAATCAAATAATCAAAACTTCCCAACTTGGAAATATAAAAATTCAAAAAAATTAACCCAAAACATTCCCTTAATCCATAAAATTAGGTTCCATTGTTGTTTTAAAAGATAATTACAAACCATTTCCTATAAATAATAATATTCTAAATTTCCACTCTTTTCCTCCCCCTTCTTCCATTGTTGCCATTGCCCCATTACTTCATATCCATAGAAGAACCCAAGGTAGGAGAAGGAGAAGGAGAAGGAGAAGAAGAAGAAGAGGGGAGGAAAAAGGTGAGCTCGTGAATCCTCGAACAGGGCATTTTCGATTTCAGGAGGGCACGAGAGAGGTGACCCGTGATGTTGTTCATTCAAGGTCCTCGAAACTTTCAATTTCTTTTTTTCCCTCAATTTTTTTTTTTTTAATGTTGATTTATTGATTTCTCAAATTTGCTTTTGGTTCTGCTTTTATCTTTATACCCGTGAATCTTTTTGGTTTCTAGAAGCGGTTCTCTGATCTTTTCTTCCTGGAATCGGATTCTGGTGCTCTGTGGATCCGGTTTGGCTTTCTGGGTTTGCTTTATATTCGTTGCCCTGTACATGGGGTAAGCTCTTTTTTGCTGTTTTGGATTCTGAATGTATTTGATTGATGTGCTTGTCATTGTATTTAGCTTTATTATTCTAATGTGCGAAATGGGTTATTATGTTTGTGTTTGATTGGCAAGAAGATTTGCTTAAATTGAAAAGAGGGGTTTAAATAGATTATCTAGAACCGTTTCTGCTGCTTTAATGTCCATTTGATTTTTTTTAAATTGAGTTAATCATAGCAGGGAAATCAAAGATTCTATGGTTTAATGGATTCTCTCAATAAATTGTAATGCACATATGGGAAAATGTGAATAACTACTTAATGAGCAATATGGAAAGATTTGTTTCATGCTTAGAGTCAATGCCTCTTCTCCTCTTCTTTTCCTCCGCCTAATGTTTTCTTTTTACTATTGTTCACTATAGTTTATAATAGAGCATTGGTTGCCTTGAAATCCGTATCAAGCCTAAGCTTACGACTGCAGTAGGTAGTATACCGATCCGAGGCTTCTGGTAACATATTTTGGAAATCTTGAGCACACTACATATGGACAACATTGCTAACCAGTCACAGGGAGGCGATTCATCAATTAACACCAATCAATCACAGGGGAACTCTAGTGAATCTAATGTTCCAACTCCATTTGTAAATCATGGTAAGTTTTCCTTTGATTAGCTTGTGCTGCCATAGCATTAAAACCCAGATTGAAGGTTCCAAATTCATGTTCTATTCTTAAATATCAAGTCTCAATCCATGTCTGAGTTGATGCAATACAACCACCAATACAAAGTGTCGACATTTTGTAGAAAATGACAAAGTAACTTATTGCAATATGGCAATATAGAGGAAATTATAATATCAATAGCTTTTCGAGATGGTTATCTCTTTCTACCTTGCTTCCATTATAGACTGATTTCACAGACTATTCTAACCTCCACCCTCTCTAACTTTCTCTACTTGTAAGTTGTAACCAACCCCACCCAAACAAACTTTCAGAAATTACAATTATGTCACTACAAATATTCTCATATGACCCTAGCCTTTTATTTAGAATAAATGAAAATATACACTGGAATTGAAAAAAAGCCTAACACACGGAAGGAATTCCCATAAAAGAAAGGAACTTCAATTGAGAATAAATGAAAGAATACACTGGAGTTGAAAAAAACTAAACTCTCATAAATCAGAAGGAATTCCCTTAAAAGAAATGAACTTCAGTTGTGCAAAACAGTACTTACTAAATAGCTACAAAAGGCCGTTGAAATTGAAGCCTAAAGATAAGCGTGAGAAATGAGCTTCAATTATGCAAAATAGTACCCACTAAATATCTACAAAAGACATTTGATATTAAAGTCTAAAGACAAATGTAAGATCTTATAAAGAACAAACTGTTACTTGGATCTCTCCCTAAACCTCTAAACACTCTATTATTCTTTTCTAGTGTCATCATTCTATCTCTTTAGCATACAAATATTGTCATGGTATTAGCCATTAGGCGGTGGTTTGACGATTTTAGTTGTAGGTCTTCTTCTCTGGAATCAAAATAGGCAGCATTGGGTGCAGAACAGGAAGTCTGGCAACAGAAAACAAGTGATTCGAGAACCCAAATTACAGTAAGTTGGTCGCTATTCTTTTCTATAATTGAAGTTATTTTATATTCACGAATCCATCAGGAAAAGTTTTGACTTCTACTTATGAAGCTTTGGTTTGGTATTTCTTTCCAAAGACATTATTATAAGTTACTCTGATGGTTTTCTTCTAATCTAGTTAACGGCTATGCTTTATGGTTTGGTCAAGTGGACCTATGAGAAGGTTAAGTTTTCTTTTTCTATGGTGTTCTTGTCAGTGAAAGCACCATGGATTGTACTCCATCATGCAATCTTAAATGTTTGCCTGTAGTTGTTTGTAGTTAAGTATGGAGAACTGTTTTTTTTTCCTGTGTTTTTTTGTTTGTTTTCAGAAGTATTTCTAACAACTATGGTTGTGTGACAGTTAAAAGGTTAAGTGGTTAATGATATGTTATATTCGAATGACCATTTTCAAAAGTGCAACTTCATTTGTTTTGGCCAAAGTGAGCATAATTCACCGCATATAAAATGTGCACCCTCGACAAAAAGGTCTGAGATTGGATTACCCCCACCTGATCTTTTTCTAACAAAAAAATAATGAATGTTAAAGAAATTCACGTGTTTCAAAAAAAAAAAGGACGTTGTTTAAAAATCAGTTCCAGACTAGTCTATTTTCAAGCATTACATGTATTGTAGTGAAATGATTCACTTCAAGTAAGTCTTGATATATTCTACACTTCAACACGTTGATACTACGCCACGCTGAAAGTTTGCTAAAGTTGATAAGAAACCAGAAAGAAAAATCTTTTTAACACTCTGGTTTCACTGAATTGGGAGTTGATTATTTTTGAACTTCGTTTGCTACATCTTTTTTTTCAGCACTCATTGTCTCTGCATGCCTAAATCGTTCTGGCTTTGCAGTTGGAGTGCAACATACGACAGTTTGTTGGGAAATAACAAGCCGTTCCCACAGCCTATACCACTTGGTGTGAGTATCTATCATATTGAACGAACCAATATGCGTCATTGCCGATCAATTTCCTCATTAATTTTGTTCTTTTCTCTAACGTGGTCAGTCTAATCTTGAAATCTACAGGAAATGGTTGATTTTCTTGTGGATATATGGGAGCAAGAGGGGTTGTATGATTGATTGAGCATCATTTCTGGAATGAAAGCTATTTTGAAGGTTAAGTTAGACTTTGGAAACCCTCTGGACCTGCTGAATTACAGCAATTACATCAACAGGTCAATTGCTAAATTGGCCACTGGAACCAATACCCAAAATGTAGTTTCATGCAGAAAAAAGGAACAACAGAACATTAATCCATTTTTGCATCCAATTTCTTTTGTACTATGTGTTCTGTGTTCTTCCTTGGGTAGTTTTTGTTGAGAGTCTGAAACTTGAGTTGCTTCCTTCTGTTCTATGATGAATTGTGTGTAGAGAGAGACGGTGAGTTGATTGGGGTCGTTCTGTTCTTTTCGATAATGTTGTTTTATAATATATACAGTTTTGTTCCCTTTTGCCTGCTTCTATCTATGGAAAGTTGTTCTTATTTGAATTTGATTCTATTATTATTTTAAACTTTACTAGTGGCTGCTACAATCGTAATCCACTTTTGTAAGTTTGAAAATGATCTTTTCCAACATCACAAGTCATAAGTGAAAAAGATATATATATAAAACTGTGTTTGTTTGAATTAGAGATTAAACTCTCTGTTCTGTGTGTTTATTCTCATGGTATATTTGAGAAACAACTGGAAGCTCTTTCTAAAAACATACACAGGGCAGGATTGACACTTGTTTCCGCCATGGATTAGCACCTGCCAGAAACTCCCAACGACTCTTCTGGACTCATCTTCCAAATTCTCTCCCTCTCCCCATGTCTTTATATCATCATCTTCTTCCATCTCCATATTTGCACCAAAACAAAACCCATTCACATCTCTCATCTGGATACCTATTCTCCATGGCCCTCACCCGTTTGGCTTTAAGGAATTTGCAGCAAAGGGCTGCCTTTGTTTCCTCCCCTGTTGATACTCTGCTTCCCAAACAAACTGCAGCCCTGATCAGAAGATTTTGTGATCAGAGCTCAGAAGGAAATTCCAAAGAGATCGCCGTTAAGAATGAAGAGAAAAACACCAAAATAGCCCCAAAAAGGGAAGGCAAGAAATGGATACCATGGAGAAAGAATGAGGGTGAGTTTCATCTTGGAAACTCACTGATGCAAGCAGCAGAGCACATAAACAGAGTGTTGAAAAGCTTGAACTTGAGCCGTCCATGGTGGTTCTCCGGTGGCCATGTGAAAGAGCAAGAAGATTGGTACAAACTGCGAATGGAGATGCCTGGGATCGCTAAAGATGAAGTGAAGGTGACAGTGGAAGGTAGGATGCTAAACATCAGAGGAGAGCACAGGGAAGAAGAGGAAGAAGAAGAAGAAGAAGGATTTGCGGAGAGTTATGGTTACTACGAAAGTACGGTGATGCTGCCGGAAGACGCAGTGGCAGAGGAGATCAAGGCAGAGTTGAAAGATGGGGTTTTGACGATCACCATCCCGAGGACTGAGAAGCCTCCAAAGGATGTTAAAGAGATCACTGTTGTGTGAAATGCTGGCCGAGTTTCATCACATCTTGTAGTCCTTTTACTTTCGCCAACAAGATCATGTAAAACATGAATGAAAGATCAATCTTGCTTTTTAAATGTTTCACTTAAATCATCACCCTTGAGCTTCTTCTTTTGAAAGTTCCCATTATTTCTCTTTAAATTGCTTCTGGGGTACCATTTCAGAGGATACTGCTGTTTTAGTTACAAACAAATCGAGTTTGAAAGGCTTCGGCAATGTTTAAAGCAGGTATGTCAGTGTTTAGTCACCAACTTGAGTTGATCCAAACTTTTTAAATTAAGCAATTAAGGAAACAGACCAGTAGGTAGAATCCACGTGTAAAATAGAAAAATGGAGCGCCAATGAAGTGTGATGCTCAATTGAGTAGTCTTGTCTACTTTTGCCTAGTAACCGTACACGTACACTCATCATTATTCAGAGGAGTACAATGGACCGTTGGATGCCGTCTGATCAGACTACCTGAAGCCCTTGACTTTGATTCACCACCGTTGATGATAATCAGATGATGTCAGTTGTTGTGCTGTTGCTAATGTTTTTACATCAATCAAAGTAGTGGGTCTTTTTTCATAAACAATTTGGCTTTTGATGTTGCATGACTAAAAGCCAACAACACAATCCAACAAGTAATTTATTCACAATGCAACATGGGTTGGAAAATTTCCACTTACAATAGTCAAGAAGTTTGACTTTTTAAAATGAAATTTCTAATTTTGATTTCTTTTTTCAAAATTTATTTAATTAAATAATTTTCTTAATTAATTAATTCAAATTTCTTGTAATTAAATTATATATATATATATATATATAATTGAACAATTAATTAACTAATATTATAGTATTATCTTCTACCTCGAATCCTAGATTGTCCTAATTCGACTTTTAGATATTTAAATTCTATTCAAAAGCAATTTCTCTCTTAATTTATAGTCGTTAATTATAACGAATATTATTAACAATTTAATATAAAAAATAACTCGAATGATTCAAATTTCTTGATCCCATCGTTCTAAGCATAAAGAACCAACTACATGATTGGGATTCTATTTCTTTTACCCATTGGAAACGAGACACACAAGGGTTGAATTGAGCTACTGGTAAGGTTTCAAAATAATAGGACCAACTGCAGATCGACCTCATTTGAGGGATTCCTTAGCATCATCGACTTCGATTGAGGTGAGCCAGTTGTTGTGAAGGTTTTATTGGCCTCTGAAGCCTCAAAGGTCGGAGCAGACCAATTGGACCTTTCCACCCAATTGCTCCTTTACTACTTAGATAGAGTTCAACGATCCGTTTTCTACCAATTCTATCGTCCGTTTTTAGGAATATTAGGTAATTCTCTAACTTTACTTTTATCTTTAATCTTTTTATTGGTCCAAAATTACCGACAACAGTTAAGTTGGACTTTGATTGATAGGCCATAAAAAAGAAAAAAAATTAAGAAAAGAGATAGAGATAGAGATAGAAAGATTTAATAGGAGTGTTAAAAATATCATTAACCCAACCAACTCGGATTATCCAACTCAAACCGTAAGGGTTGGGTTGGGTTAAATTTTATGTTGGGTTGGGTTGGGTTGGGTTAGAAAATTGGAGAAAAAAAGGTTGAGTCGGGTTGTCCGGGTTGTGCAAGTTAGGGGTAGGGTTGATTATAACACCTATATATATTTGTCACTTTGTATCTTGAATACCTTTCATATTGAAAAATAATATGAAAATTTGTCTAAATAAATTATGGAGAGATGAAAAAAAAAAAACCGTCAATCCAATTCGACCCAATCCAAATTTTTTAGATTGGGTTGACCCTTACATATTGAACCGATAGGGTTCATAATTTTCCTCCAACCCGGCTCAACCTGACTAATGTACACCCTTAAGATTGTAACCTTTTCAACTCCAATAAAAGAAAAAGTTTGTTAGGTTGATTTCTCCTTTTGGTTTTTTTTTTTTTTTGAAATTTAAAGATGGATGGATGAGTGTTATATATACATATGAAAGAAAAAGCAGTTCCATACCTCAATCATCCTTTTTTTCACTGTTTGGTTTGCAGACTGAAAATCTAGAACTATTTGTCATTGATGTCTCCACTTTATTTGATTCTCTTTAAACTCATCAACACAACAATGCTTTATGTTTTCTTTTCAATACCCCCTTCTTCTTCTTCTTCTTCTTCTTCTTCTTTCTTCTTTTTTTTAATGGAAGCTTAACAAAATCTGCTTTTTCTATAAACTACTTCTGCTCACCACTGCTTTCAACTTACTTTTTATTTCTCACCCTTTCAACACTGTTCTGTTCTGCACTTGCCTTGGTGGGTCTTTCCTTTTTTCTTTTCTCCCCCTATCATTTCTACTTTTCATAATATACTTTCTCAATTACAATATAGTGTTAATATAATGAATAAAAAATATTTAATATAGTTTTTGATGTTAAAAATAATTAATATTGAAGGATAAATTTGAGGATAGTAAATAGTTAGGGAAGATATAAGATTTTTATAAAGCTAAAATTATAAAGGCTAGCATGTAATATACCTTTTGCACATTAGAACAAATTAAAATGTGATTATGGATAAATTAATAAATAATTTGTTTTATCATACAATCTAGCTAGGTAGTGTTATGTGTAACGCCTTGGGCCCAAAATTCAAAATCCTGTTGGAAATAATCAAGTGTTAATATGGATTTCGGATCTTAGTTTAGATCCTAAGCATGAGGCATTACTAATGATATTAGAGTGGAATCTCTCCTATTAAAATATGATTTTGAACTTCTAAGACGAATAAGCAAAAGTTGGTGGACATATAATGCCCTGAGTTTAGAAGGAGACCTGAACTATGATTCGAATTAGAGATATCCTTAGATATGAAAGTAGGGTTAAGAAAATCTTAAAGGAAATGAAAATTACACATACCAATAAAGCCTTTCTTTTCGGTGGCTCAATCCTAGGAACCCCAAAATTATTAATTATTGGCTTTGAGCAATCTTATGTTGGGTGGACATTCTAGGAATTTTCCTAATAAACGTGTGGCTGAAGATAAAGTAAGCCGAAGAAATGAACCATGTTGGTTCTTGTTTCGTGAGGACAACTTCACACTTCGTTGAAACATTCAAACCAGGTAAATATAACATTGTTAGATCATAGGGGACATAAGAAAGAGTGTCGAGAGGCAATCAATTGTTATATTTAGACTTCGAATGTTGCACACGTACATTATGATTTTCCTACAATCACTTGTAACATCTGCAAACATAATCCCAAAGAGAACCTAATTTATGTTACACAATTTATTATCAATTTTATATGTTAGATGCAAATTTCAAAATCTTTGATGATATTTCACAATCCCAAAAACAGTCAATGACCCCAACCCACCTAAATGCCATAAAATTCAATCTCTTAATCAATTACAATTTGCAAAAGAGAGTCAAAACACCAATTTCCCAAAAGTGCCTTTTCTTTAAATTAATTCTTTCTTTGGATTTCCCCCATCCACTCTTGAAAAGTGCTTCCATTGGTTAACATTCCATAAGATCAGGCTTCATTATTTATTAATCAATTGTCATATTTAATTCCTATTCTTAATTAGAAATATCTAAATGTTTCGAATTAATAATCTAAATATTTCGGTATATGAATAGAATAGAAAAAGATAACATTGTTAATAGATAACACATCAATTATTATTTTAATATTAATGATAAGATTCTTCATTTCCTAAGTACTATATATGTTAAAAATGATTTAAGAACCTAATTAAGAACTCGATCAATCGAATATAACTACTACAATTTAAATTGACTTACTAACTCATATTCGAACTAAGTTGATTTATGAATTTACTTAAAAGTAGCGTGTCTTAAAAAAAAACTTTCTTTTTCTTACAATTCAATTGTATATACACATTTATTTTAAATTTACCTAATGCAATCCATTTTTATTTTTAATTAATTCATACTCAAACAAAGTTGTATCTTTTCTATTAACACAATTTAAAAAAGAATATATCTAAAAAGAAAAGAAAAGAAAAACACAAACCCATCTAACACAAATATTATATTATTGGTGTTCGAATTATTTCTAAAAAAGTTTCGATTCAATCTTGGTTAATGAACATTCAGATATATACTAAACTTTTTGGTTATGATTATTTGACAAAATGGATAAATAGAAGGTACTAAATGGAATTATAAATTTCATATGCAATTTTTTTATACATTTACAAAAGTTATGTAAATGGGCATAAAAATGTGTGACATAAAAACCTTATAAGTCATAACTATGTTTAGATCATTACCTGATATAGCCCCAACATTTAAATAGACATGTCATGTCAATGTGATTATGAAATCATGAATAGTGGTTTAGAATCTCTAATAAATTTTATTCTATAAACCTTCCAAATAAAAGCAAACAGAGTAAAGAAAAAAAAACTCCTTGGAATAAACACACATGACCACAACCTCTCCATTGAACTCTATGTCCTTTCTTCCTGATCTCATAACTCACAAAGCTGATCTCTCACTTAGCTCCAATGGCTTCTCCAAGCAATAATCTTCTTAAACCGGTGGTCGTGGTCACCTTCGCCATCGTACTTTCCCTCTTGCTCTCTCTTACCACATTATCAGGTAAATCAACAAAAGCAAAAGCAATAGCAAACCCTTTAGCCAAATTTTCTTTCTTTTTTCTTTTTTTTCTTCTTTTTTATGCTCAAAACATAATGTGCACAGCCACAAAAATTGAGTAACTTTTGTGTTTATGTGTTCAGCTGTGGCTGAGGTTGAGAGTAGTTTGCAAAAGAGGACGGTGCTGGGATCGAAGCCACCAAGATGCGTCGGGAAGTGTTTGAATTGTAGGCCTTGCACGGCGGCGTTGGTGGTGCCGGAGCACCTTGAACGGAAGAGATTTGAAAGAAATTTGGATCGTAGAGAAGAAGATGACAGCTATTATCTTCTGCATTGGAAATGTAAATGTGGGAATAAGCTTTATCAGCCATGAGAGAATAATATATGATGATGCTGTTCTTCTTTTCTTTTCTTTTCTTTTTTTCCTTCCCATCATGGTGTTGGTTTATGTACAAAATTGAACTTGATTTAGCTTCCTTTCCTACTCTGTTTTTTGAATTTCTTCTTCTTCTATTTCATTTTTGTTTGGCTTTGGTTTTTTTTTTTTTCTTTTCAAATCTTTGGAATTGGAATGAAAATTTGTGTGGATAAAGTTTTGGGGGAAAAAAGATAAATTTTCCCTTATCTTAACTTTTTTCTTAACAAAAAAAAAAAAAAAAAAAAATCAAATTATGTCATTAATGAAAAAGAAGGCAGAGATTGTAACACTCAAATATATATATAGAATTCTCATAATTTTGTAAAGGAGTTTACTATATTGATAAAATATCATTATAGAAATGTCTTATACAGCATAATACATGAAGAAAGAAATCTGAAGGTGAAAATGGAAGAAAAAAAATGTAACTCTCTCTCTCTCCACACACACACACACCTTTTGAGAAAAGAAAATGTATGGAAGGATTATGAATGGATTAAAATCACTTTTAAACCTACTTTTAATCACTTAAAATCAATTTTAATAATAAAGGAGAATATGGAACGATAACCTTTTAATCTTCAATGAGAAGGGTTTAAATTTTATTTCAAAAATAACCTTTAAATTATTAAAAAGTTTCATAAATTTCTTTTAAGCTTAAAAAAATTAAAAAAAATACCCTAATTGATCCAAATTTTACATTAAATTTCTTAGCACCCAAAATAAAAACCAAAATTTTAATTAAAAATCTATATGTCAAATATTTTTATCGATATTTTTACAATATTTTCATATTTTCGCGAGTTTAATATCAACAAAAGAGGTGGATTGAGGATTAATATTCTATTATATTGTAGAAAAATTTACGAATCACGAAAAATAAACATCAAAATTACATTAATATAAATGTATAATGTACCTATATACTTATTTGAAAATAATTAAATATTTATTTACTAATTTAATTTAAACTTTTTAGATTTTTAGTTTTTATAATTTTTCTAAAAAATATACATTGAAATCAAAATATATATAAAATTAATTTTGATTTTATGCGCGAGTCAAAACATAAAATTTCAAAAGAGTATCACCAAATTTCAAAATACAAAATTTCTTTTAAAATATATTAAAATAAAAATTAGTCGAATAAAAAAAATCTCACATCATTATCTATTAATAGTCAAACACATTTTTTTATTTGATAATTAACTAATATTAATTACAATAATAATTATTTGAGATTAGTTGTGTTTATGATGTTAATAGTCAAATTAATTTCAAACTATGAATTTTTCATGAAAAATTTTGGGTAAATTTTGCATCAAATAAAGTATTTTTAATTTTTTGTGGTCAAGAGTATTTGATGAAACTTTTTAATAGTTTGAGAGTATATTTTTTAATTATTTTTTCAAATTTATTAGTATTTTTTGATTAAAAGTAATTTAACAAATTTTGTGTACCGTTTAATTCATCATCATGATTCATCGAGGTCCCGACAATCGAACATCCGACAACCTCACTTCACTAAAACACCCATTCAAGTTCATTCCCAATCCTTCATTACTCCACCACAAACTCGCCCCCATCTCCGCCGTACACGGCGGCATCGGCACCGGACAAACCCCCTCTAGCATCTGCACCACCTTCCTCATCGGAGGCCGTAGACTTGGCTCCTCCTGGACACACCACACCGCCACCTGCACTGCCGCCTCCACCCGCCAATCACCCTCTGCCTCCCCCGCCACTCTTGAGTCCAACACACGAAACCCCTTTTGCTCCGCCACCATCCTAGTTGCGTAGGACGGGAGATGCGCCATCTCCGGCGGATAATCGGGATCGTAGCTCTTCCTCCCGGCGATTATCTCGAGTAGAAGCATGCCGTAGCTGTAGACATCGCTCTTGTCGGAGATGGCGAGGGTTGTGATCCATTCTGGAGCGACGTAGCCTCTGGTTCCACGAAGCTGTGTGAAGATGGAGGTGTGTTGTTTGTCCATTGATTTGGCCATTCCAAAATCAGAGAGTTTGGGTGTGAAGTTTTCGTCTAAAAGGATGTTCTCTGGCTTTATGTCGCAGTGGATTATCTTTGATTCGCATTCTTGATGAAGGTACGCTAATGCCCTCCCCGTACCTGTTCGATGAAATGCTACTGTCAAATTTTTGCTTCAATTTCACTAATCCATTCTCCTTCATCATTATGAAAACTTCCACTTATTAGATACTTCTTTGTGAATGTTCATAAGGTTAATTGACACAATTGCGAAGTTAAGTTTAGACATTAAATTCTTGTGAAATTTTAATTTTACTTCAAAACAATGTTTGACTCTTTTTGTTTGTTAAATTTTAGATGGAGGAGTTTATGTTGTTTAAGTGCACAAATCTAGATGCATACAAGAAGTAAACTTGGGGTTAGGGGCAGGAAAAAAAAAACCATAAACAAATGAACCACAAATTGAAGGCGTGAAATTGAAAGAGGAAGACAACAACATAAAATTTTTGAACGAATGACCCAATATTAGCAGTGCTAATGTGAATGATTCAATCTTTAGAAAATGAATGAAAATTCACTTCCTTCTTACGTAATGAGCACTCTACCACAATTTTGCATTAGGACATTAAGGATGTTGTAATAGACATAGTCATGATAATTCGATTGAAATGATCATTGTGTTTAGCGCTCCAATTATTTCATGATATTCGTGGAACATCTTAACTTAATAGTGGAATGAGTCATTTCGGATAAACATCTAAAAATAGGCTATTCGTATATAAAAAAAACCTCCGAGATGTCATTTTTTTTCTTTCTGGCATGTGTTTAAATTTGTTATCTAATCCTTACAACTTTTTGGCCTACATAACCTATAAACTTCAAACTTTATCCTTTAAATTAAAAAGTTCCAAAGATTTGAGATCAAAATTAAGAGAAATGCAAAAGGTTAGAGGTTAGAGATTACCCAATGCAATGCTAAATCTTGTGTTCCAATCCAAAAGCAGATCATCCTCTTTCTTGTTGAAAATCCACTTATCCAAGGATCCATTGCTCATATACTCATAAACCAGAAGCCTATGAAGACTTTCGGAACAAAACCCTTTCAGCTTCACAAGATTCACATGGTGGATCCCGCCGATCAAACTCACTTCTGCTTGGAACTCTCTCCCTCCTTGTCCAATTCTCTCCAATTTCTTCACTGCCAATCTCGACCCATCTCCCATCTTTCCCAAATAAACCGACCCGAATCCTCCATCCCCGATTTTCGTGGAGAAATTCTTTGTCGCTCTCCGGAGCTGCCGGTAGCTGTACCGCATTGGCGCACCAGAGATCTCATTGAGAAATTTATCTTCCTCCGTCGCTTCATCAATGGAGCTTAACAATTCCTTCATTTTCTGGCGGTAGAACAAAAAACACAGCAACCCCATGAACCCCAGAGCCATTGCAGCCATAAGTAAACTCATAAGCACAATGTGCTTTCTTCTGTTTGGACTTGGGTTCGTTTCGCTGTTGTTTCCATTGATCGGGAGGTTTGTTTTCATATAAGAAATGTACCCACCAGAACCTCCTTCTGATCGCTGTAAACTTCCGATTTCATTGAAGAAGTAGCAATTTCTCGAAACTGGTTCATAGAACATTACATTGCAAGAGCAATTACTAAAGCAAGCTGTTTTGCAAGAGCTCAAATCAGAATTGAACGAAGGCGTTGAGAAACGAAGAGCGAAATAATCAAGATTTTCCCCCAAATACAGAAGCTTGGTGGAATTAGAACTGCCATTACAGGGAATTGAAGGGAGTTTACAATTGAAATTTTTGTCTAGAATCGTCGAAGGGCATTGGCAATGATTGTCGAAGTAACAGATGAAAAGAGGATTGCAAGGCTCCGGAACGCCACATATTTCTGCCGGAATGCGAATTGTCTCTGGCTCTGCTGATTTCCTGTTCTCCAAATTCAGAAATGAAATCGTTCCATCGGTGTTTAAAACAGAGATCCATCGGTCTTTCCTATTAAAGTGCCAGAAAATTTTGAAACTCCATAACAATTCCCCTTCCATGCCGTAGAAATTCCAATAATTAGACTCCAAAATCGCAAACAGAACATACCCACTGCCGCCGGTGGTGGCCCTCTGGATTTTCCGGCTATCATTTGACAGAGCCCAATAAATTTGGGGATTCTGATAACCAGCGGAAAGAACCAAATCGCCTTGTTTGAATTCTAAAAAATTCGAGAGATCATTATCATTTGGGTAACTTTTGAGCTTCAATCCTTCCCAAAAAACCTGGCCGGGCAAAAGGGTGTCGGTCGGAAAATGGAAGCTCTGCCAAATAAAACTTCCATTTTTACTCTTTAAAACCAAATTCCCAGAATCCAATAGCTGCATTGAAAGGACGCCTTCATGAGCCGTCTCTGTCGACCAAACCGTAGTCTGATTCTGGCCGGAAACATCCAAATAAGCATCCCCTGTTTCATTGAACACAAAAAAGGCAGAATCGTTGACCAGAGAATCTCTGTTAGCTGTCCAGATTACTCTTGAACTGGAAATGTGTATGATTCCGAGTGAGAATGTATTGTCATTAGCACCGGCGTAGAAGCCAAGAGCGAAAACGGAGCTTTTCGATAAGAGAAAAACTCCATTTGTGTGGTTGAATTCTGATGCAGAAGCTCTAAAACCTGGATTGATCTGATCGATCCTCTGGGATTTGACAATGGCAGTGTTTGTTTGAATAATGAGGTGGAGGGAGAAGAAGAAGAAGAGGAAACTTGCAATTTTGAAAAAACCCATCAAGAATTTTGTTGAAATTTCATGATTCAAGTGGGAAAAGTTGAAGATGAAGAGAAGAAAAAGAGAATTAAGTTAATGATTTTAGAACTTCATAAGAGGGGAGGTTCCTTCTGTTTTTTTTTTTTTTTAATGAGTAGTGAGAGTGCACGTCGTCTATTACTTTATAACATGAAGAACAATATTTTTAAAAAAATAAATGTATTAACAATATAAGACATGTTTGAGTATGGAATATAAACTATAAACAATTTTGAAATATCCTAGAGGTTACCTTAACCATTTTTTGTTTGGTGGGGTTGGTAGATTTGTAAAAATAATTCGAAAAAATATATATACAAGGAATAAGAATCTAAGTCAAAAAGGGATGGAAGACAATTGAAAGCTTTAAGTCTATACTATATTCGTCGGTACTATCGAGAATGAGTAGGGCTAGACAAAAATTCCGTGTTATTGAGAACTAGCAAGAATGGATTATCAAGAAGAATGGGCAGAGTTTGACAAAAAAGTAGTTACAACATAATCAAGAGTGGTTACAAATTGGCTTTCTAGGAGGAGCAAAATTCATGGATGAAGGGTAATCATTTATCTCCTTTGCGTGCGGAGGATAATATTGTTATGACGGTCTTTGTTTGGGTGAGAGGTTTATAGGTATTTGATTATATATCGTTGATTGTTCATTTCATTAATTATATTGATGTCTTTCATCCCTTTTCATGACGTTTTATTTGACTATATTCTTTGTAAGTTAATTTTGTTATTCTACCTTTTTTTAGGATTTCTAAGAGCCCTACTCATGGAGTTGATACAATTAGCTAAATGTTTATAATTTTTTTTTGTCAAACACCCCTACATTATGTATTAGACTAGTGGAAATAGTTGAGTTGTTAAGGAAGTATTCTTTAGAAAGTTGGAATATAATAACGATTACTAATAATCGAGGAATGGTGGAAAGCATGAGTAATCAAAGACAATAAAAAGGAGATCGTAAAACATGAACAACAATGAAAAGGGGTTACATTAAAAATTGTTGAAATAGAATGAGTTTTATATTACAAAGTAGACCAAAAACACTCAATTCAAACATGGGTTTTGGATTATACAATACATCTCAATTTCATTACGAGCTAACAAACATACACCAAACATCTACGAAGAAAGATATAACAAAAATTCATTAAATTTTGTTGATGCTTTAATTTGACTTTTTAGTTGACAAAACAGACAAAAATGAAATAAAGGTATGATAGTTTGCAAATTTATTGATAAAATATGGCAAGTTTTGTTGATGCTTAATTTGACTTTTGAATTGACAATTTTTTTTTAAAAAAAATCGACTTAAATTCGAGGAAATACTCCACTATTTATTTTTAAAAAATAGTCATTGGATGAATTTTTTAATTCTAAAATATATAGTTTGTGCTCTTTCACAAAATCTAGCAAACATTATATATATATCTTTAAATTTTGATGAATTAGTGGGATAATTTATGCCAATAGATTTGGTGGATTTTAAGAGATTAATTAGAGAAATACTTACTTTTCTTCCTTATTCATTTTCAAGTATTTGGTTAAATATTTTTAATGATGATCTAAGCTTTTTATCATAAGGATATAAAACCATAACTATAAATTATAATGTGAACTTGAATGCATATTAATGTTTCATAAATTGTTTATTAGTTAACAATTAATGTTGTTTCCTAGAAGAAAATGTGACTAATGACATGCCACGATGTGTATGGCGTTTTCTTAATTAAAAGATATATATATATATATATATATATATATATATATATATATATACACACACAAAATAATAATTAATGAAAGGTGGGTGTGGAGTACACTAGCGAGATAACAAATTCTATTTGTCATAAATTTCTTCCCGGTCTTTGACTAATATTTACAATATGGTATATCGATAATAGACTTTTATTATTGATAGATTCCGACAGATGTTATTAGATTTACAAATTTTTTAAAAGTTCTATGTTAATACTTTGAATCTATAGTTATACAAAAAATTATTTATATTGTCATAGGTCTCATCTTACTTGAAGCAAACCACCACGAATTGAATCCATGACCTTTTAATTAATTATTGAGATTATGGCTCATTTTTTATCATTAGGTTTAACATGTGATGATTTATTTTTCATTACTATAAAATAAATTTTAAATTTATATTTCACAACTATTTAAAATTAATTAATTGAATTTAATGCTAAATTCTAAAAATGATTAATTAATAATTTAAAAGTCAAGATTAAAAGTATAACTCTTGAAACCGAGGGATCAAATTGATACAAAACTCGAATCTTAAGGATAAAATGACATTCTAATTATGTGGTTGTTGGCATCGTAGTTTACAAAGTTGTCCCCTTGATGATATAACACAATACAACGATAAACACGAGCATGTATCATGTTAGGGATTCTCTTTTTTGACAATTTCAAACACATTGGTTCACGTAACGTAATCGTCTCTTGTTGGAAAGTTTTGAGGAAGATGGCAGGGAACCATGGATGTTCCTTTTTTCTATGGTCATACAAAGAATTATGTTGAGCTAAGTCATGCAATTGAAGTGATTAGAACTCCCACAGTGGAAACGTATAGAAAGTCATGTAAAGTTGTGGGCTTTCTAGGTTTTAATTTGTGTAAAAAGGAAGTAAATATTTTGGGAGAATTTCTTACGTAGAGATCTCACTTGGAAGAAGATGAATCACACTTTCATGTCTTGTGTTATTCTCACCTAAAAATCCTCTTTTTGACCATAATTTACAATATAGTATATCGGTGATATATTTATATTATTAATAAACTCTCATAAATTTTGTTATATTTATAAGATTTTTAAAAATATTATTATATATGTTAATATTTTGAATCTAATCGTTACATTTACCTTAACCAAAAAAATCTACATCCCCATTTAACTTAATCCACGTATTAAACACAAACCAAAAACTCTCTAAGACCGACTTATATTTGTAATTTAACTAATAACATACCTCGTTTTCTAAAAAAGAACTATGAGTTAGACCCTATTCCTTTTGAGCAACAACACTCGATAATTGAAGGGTGATTTTTGTGCAACTTTTCCTACAAACTAAAGAGTAAATTAATACAAAATAAAAGTAGCAAAATTAAAGTGGAAAAAAAAAAAAGATCTTTTCTTTTTGAAGAAGAAGAAGAAGAAGAAGAAGAAAGAAACTTGAAACCTAAGCCAACATCAGATTACATAAATCTACACAACACCGTCAGATTCGGACGTGAAACTCATATTTAAATTCCCTTAAAAGCAACGTTATCCAAAAGCCTTTGACGTCCGGGTTGACAGGTGGCTGCACGACCGCCACCACGACCACCACACGCTCCCCTCCTCCTCTTTCCCATTTCTCCAAATACAAAGTGCGGGAAAACAAAAATTCCTTTCCATTTTAAATTTTTTTGATACATATAAAAAGAATAAAGAAAAATCGAATTTTGGAATCTTTTGTTTTTGTTTTTCTTTTCCTCTCCAATTTACCCGCATTTGAGGGCTGACAGAAGAAAAAAAAAAATTAAAAAGAGAGAATTTTTAACTTTCCCCCCCAAAGAAAACATAGTTGCTCTGTCACTGAGTACAGCACCCAATCCTTGAACTCCCTTCTGCGATCTTGACACGTTGGTTATCATCAAAGGAAATGGATTTGGTTGGACCAAGTGTCAACTGGGATTTGGATTGAACTTTGGGGAAGCTGTGATGGTAAGTTTAGCAATGCTCTTTTGGATTTTAGGACTAACCACCAAAAAAGCACACCTCATAGACTATCTCTCTCAACGGTTTATGTGTTCTATTTTGGCCACACAAGAACAATAAAAGAGAGTTTTAGAGGGAGAAACAGCAAAAGAAATGGAGAGCAAAGAAGAAGTTATGATGGTGGAAATTGAAGAAGCTCAAGCTGATACTGGAGCAGCCATGGATGAAGTCATTTCCGTGGAGCTTCCTGCACCACCTACTTGGAAGAAACTGGTCTCTTTCTCTTTCCCTCTCTGAAAGTTTTAAATTTTACCTTAATTTAGGTCCTTTTTTTTTTTTCTTTTGCAAGAAACAAACTTTTTTCCACTTGGTATTGCAATTTTGCTTTCTGGGTCTTGTGAATTTCATCTCAATGTTTTCTATTTGTGGTAAAGTTTGTGTTTTTTTGCCTTTGGAACTCTGTTTTAGTTTTAGGGCCTTTGTTGTGAAATTGTGGAAGGTTAGGGTATGTTACAACCTTAATTTCTTGTTTGTTTTTGCTTTCTGAGAATGGATATAGAAGTAGGTTGAGTTCTTTTGAAGCTCTCTCTTTTCCCTATTTGTTGCACTGTCAATTGATTCTAAGGCTTTTCTTTTCCTTGAGTTCTTCAATTTTTTGAATATGGGATATCAATGTTGGCTTATAGGGAGTTTTTTAGATTTTCATGTGAAAAATTAGTTGTTATGAAGTTTTGGATGATTAATATGAGGTGTAAAAAATGACCATGACCACCTATGAGAGAGCTACTGTCTGATTGAAAATAGGATATTGATGTTCATGAGACCTGGGAAGAAATGTTAGAACTTAGGAAAGTGTTAAGTTTTTGGAGTCTAGAACAATGGCTCATTGCGACTTGTTGTGTTCTGTGTTAAACATGTCTGATATTCATACTATAGGAACTTGGAGCCTGATATTGGGAAGCACTTTTAATCCATTTACTTACTGTTTGTGACTAAAGCAGTCTGTTCTTAAAGGCTGCTATAAAAATAACTGAATTTGAATACTTTTGATTTGTGACTATATGATGAGAGGGTCGAAGGTTCTAAACCGATGTTTTCAGGCTGTTTTGTCAGTGTTATATAAATCATGCTTCAGAGTTTTGTGGTTTCGTGCGCTATGGTGACTAGTGAAGCTACTCAGTTTTTTTCTGTTGTGTGTTTTATGAAAAGTTCAATTCTTTTGTAAAATTCATTTCCCAGTTAGAGATCCAGAAATCACCTCTCATTCTTCAAAACATAGAAATCTATCGAGATATTTTTTTTTTCGCTGTGTTGCCCCCATCTCCCCTCACCATCTCTTCCATGTTTTCCTTCTCCTGGATTTCTGAGTTTAGTTCTATATTAGAGTTGTATATTAGAAAGTTGTTTAGATCATTTTTACTAAAACGAGTTAGCGGTTTTTCCCTCTTGTTTAGTTCATACCCAGGAGGTCAGGTACACCAAGAAAGACTGAGATTGTATTCATTGCTCCAACTGGTGAAGAAATTGGTAATCGAAAACTGCTGGAGCAGTACTTAAAATCGCATCCTGGTGGTCCTGCAATATCGGAGTTTGATTGGAGCACAGGGGAGACACCTAGAAGATCAGCAAGAATCAGTGAGAAGGTCAAGGCAACTCCACCTAAAGAGGAGCCTCCAAAGAAACGGGGCCGGAAATCTTCTGGTTCTAAGAGAGAGAGTAAGGAGGAAGTCAATGCAGGTGTCACAGGTCCTGAAGAAGTTGAAATGAAAGATGCAGAGGCGAATGAGAAAAACATTCCTGTTGTAGAGGATAAAGACGGTTCTGATAATTATCAAGCTGAAGATGGAGATAATCCCAGAGGTGAACCCAAGGAAATAGAAAAAGTGGATGCTGATCCAGACATAAGCGGTAAAGATAAGACGGGTAATGATGCTGGTGAAAGTAAAAATGGTCATACAGAAGCCCCGGAAGCCACAGAGAACGTTCCCCAGGTGAAGGAAGGTGAAAAGCAAGACCATGAGGGAGGTTCAGATGTAGTTGTTAACTCGGAATTTGTCAGTATGGGTGAAACAAATAAGCACGGTAGTGAAACCAACGGTCAAGATGCGATTGAAGAGAAAACTGAGGGTTTGGAAGAAGCTGAAAAGCAAGGAAATGAAATAGCGGAAGAACATATTACTGCTATTGCTAGTGAGGTTAACCAATCCGAAAAGGAAATGGTGCAAACTGAGACCAAGCAAGAAAATGACTCCCAAAGCAACAAAGAAAACAAAAATGACCATGACAATGTTGGCATTGAACAAGTGAACGGAGTCGTGGAGGGAAAGAAACAGAATGATGAGAATGAAGCCACGGCTGTACCAGATAATGAGGTTAAGGGCAATCAAGATGTTTCAACAAATGCTGCAAAATGTAACGTTCAGAACGAGGATAGAAGCATCGAACACGATAACTTGGTGAAAGAAAACGGTAAGCTTTAACTTGGACGACTGGTGGATTGATGCAGTGCATATCACAACTGCCTCCCGACTGCTGTATTATGCCTACTTTCCATCACCTTTTGGCGGTCTCGACAACCCGATCTTTGTTTCTCTGCAACTGTTTTCGCTCATCCACGGTGACAGTAGCTTTAGTTTTACGAATGTATTTACCAAAAAGAGAACTTGTAGTAGTTAGATTTAGATTTTAGAATCTGTAGCTTTTGTTGTTTTTGCTCACCAGACTTCATTTGACTGTAGAATGTTAATGTTAATCAGCCTTCTAATTACATTGGGTGAGAGATGTTTTACTGTTTCATGCCGCTACCTTAATATAATTCTTTTCTTTCCAAAGTTGTAATAATCCTTGACTTTTCATGTGAGTTGAAATCTGTAAGAATACCGAAGGAAGATTGGGGTTGAAGTGGTGTGACTATGACATAGAATGAAAATTGGGATCGTACCATTTGAATTTATTGTCAAGCCTATTTCAAGTTTTTATTTTCATTTGATATTCTACAATTATGTAAGATTAAGGATAATATTGCAACTATTATTATACAAGCGACAAATTTCATGGCTATTGTTTCATAAATTTAGTCCATACTTTTCATTTACTCTAAAAACTTCAACATCACACTGAAATGAAATCGTTTCAAAGATCAACCTTTTGCACAAACTTTCTCTTAACATGAAAATGGAAAGTATTCCCAAAGCCAAATGGATATTCCAATCCAAACCCCATCAAACATCTGTTAAAAGAAACAGAAAAAAGAAAAACCTTAAAACAACACATGAAATTAGAGATTTTCAAGAAAAGTAACAGATGAAAAGAAAGTGAAAAGAAAGGAAATATTAGAGAGAAAGAGAGGGAGAGAGAGATAAAAGTGTGAGGAAAGGGAAAGAATCTATTCTATACCCCCATAAAAAAACAACTCAAAACTCTTTTTCATCATAGAACTAAGAATAAAGAATCTTCTTCCTTCTCATCAAAATTTGAATCATCTTTGGACAAAGGCTAAGAATCAATCACTATTTTTGTAATCCCATGGCCTCAGGAAGAAAAGCATTGCATCATTCATATGATTTCCTGCTCCTATTTTTGGCCTACAAAGTATTACAATATCACATAATCCCATAACCCCACCCTCTTTTTCTACAAAAGGAACTCTCTTTTTCTTCTCCTTTTGCCCTCCTCACAAATGACCACTTATTCCTTTTTGTTCTGCTTCTTTTTTCCCTTCTGTGCCATCTTCCTAAATGGTCAGCTCATTCCATTGAACTTTAAATGAGTATTGCCTTTTGTTTTTTTAAAATATAGGTTTGAATGTGGCTAACTATGCCTTTTTTTCTTTTACATTTTTACAGCAGTGGATGCAACTTGGACATATGGAGTGAATTATGGAAGAATAGCAGATAATTTACCACCACCTGAAAGTGTTGTGACTCTTTTGAAAGCTGCAAAGATAAAGAACATCAGAATCTATGATGCTGATCATGGAGTCCTCACTGCCTTCAAAGGTTCCGGTATTGAGATTGTAGTCGGGCTCGGTAATGAATTTCTCAAAGACATAAGCGTCGGGGAGGATCGTGCTATGAACTGGATTAAAGCAAATGTTCAGCCGTTTCTCCCCGACACTCATATAAGAGGGATTGCGGTTGGGAACGAGGTATTGGGGGGTGCTGATGTTGAGCTGTGGGAGGTTCTTTTGCCTGCAGTCAAAAATGTTTACAGTGCTCTTTATAGGCTTCAATTGACAAGCATTGTGCAAGTTTCGAGTCCACATTCAGAAGCTGTTTTTGCAAACTCATTTCCTCCTTCATCCTGCATTTTTAGGGAAGATATTGTGCCATTTATGAAGCCTCTTTTGCAATTCTTCTCCTTCATTGGCTCACCTTTCTTCATTAATGCATATCCCTTCTTGGCTTACAAGAATGACCCTGAACATATTGACATTAACTATGCACTCTTCAAGAAAAACAAAGGGATCTTCGATGCTAAAACCAATCTGCATTACGATAACATGTTTGAGGCTCAAGTTGATGCGGCTTACGCTGCACTTGAAAAGGCTGGCTACCCTAAGATGCCGGTCATTGTTTCCGAAACTGGTTGGGCTTCTCATGGGGACGAGAACGAAGCTGGTGCTACCTTGAAAAATGCAAGGACATACAATCGAAATCTACGTAAGAAGTTGATGAAAAAGAAGGGAACTCCTTTCCGGCCGAAAATGGTGGTGAGGGCTTACATTTTTGCTCTATTCAACGAGAACTCAAAACCAGGGCCAACGTCCGAGAGGAACTTCGGACTGTTCAAGCCGGATGGCAGCATTTCATACGATATTGGCTTCACGGGACTCAAGCCGTCCGCGGCAGGACCCTCATCTCTTCTCTCTTTCAAGGTAAGATTTTTCACAAACAGTAAGATTTTTCCAACTGATTTCATCATTTAAGCTTAGTTAATTTGAGTTTCTTCTTTTGGCAGAAACTTGGATTTGGAGGATGGTTTGGCAGTTCATATTCAATGGTTCTCACAGCCTCCATTGCTATTCTGATGCTGATTCTTTCATCATAGAAAAAAGCTTCAATGACATCAAAAACCAGCTAAAGATCAAGAGCAGTCTACAAAAACTTACCTTTACCATTCATCTTCAATTCTTTGAGTGAACAGTTCATTATTTAAATTTTTAAAAAGACCAACTGATTGATTTTTCTTTTTCTTTTTCTTTTTCTTTCTCTTTTTTTCTTCAACACAACATTTCAGAAATGTAACAAATTCCACGCTCTAATACTATCTCTGGTGTTCCAGTTAAGCCTTTGCTTGATGATATTCAAATTCCATTTATACATAAATTTGCTTACATTATTCAATCTGAAACGAAACAAAAGATGAAAACTATGGACAATATATGATAAAAACCATCTCTAGATCAAGCAGTTTGTCACTAAAACTGTATCTTTATTATTCCTCACAAAATCAAGGCTTTGTTTGGCGATATTCAAATTTCATTTGTTCCTTTTCAGGCTGTAGATGGTTTAAGTATACACATTTATGAACATCAAATTCCAAAAAAAAAAAAAAACAAAAGAACTATAAACAAAGACAGAAAATTCCCCCATCAAAAAGATGATGAAATTAAGAAAGCCCTTCAAAATCAATCAAGGGTTTGATCTGGGTTACCACTAGAATCAACCCCTTCACCATTAATCCGATCAAGAACAAGAACCAAAGCCATAGCGAAAGCTCCATCAAAACCAGGGTTTAAAGAAAGAGAAAAAACATCTTTTCCAAGCAACACTTTAGTCGAAGCATCAACTTTCCTTCTAATTGTAGCCACCGGTTCCTTCCTAACATTCAAAACTGTGCATAATCGCTGCCCAAAACACCCCTCGATTTGATACTCCTCGCCGGGATTCCCGTACATTTCCACCGTGAAACTCGACCGTCCGATGATTGACGACCTCCGCACTCCGAAAATCGGTTTCTGTCCGTTGATTCTCTCCCGGAGATACCCTTCCCAACGTTGATGCAAACTCGGCCTCTGTTTAAGAAAAAAAAAAATAAATACAGATTCAATAACTCGAAACTCAAAATTCCAACAAACAAGAATCCAAAATTCAAAATTAGAGAAAACCCATTTGAAATAAAAGGAAGAAGAAAGCGAAATCAGGTCTTCATTACCTTGCGGCGGACTGTGAAGAGGCAACGGCCATGAGGGTCCATGAGAACGAGTTCATCTCTATAACGAGAATCAGGACCATAAGAATCGACTCGAAAGACGAGTTTGCCTTTGCAATCATAGACGGTGAAGCCATCGCCTGCGAAGAAGAGAGAAGTTTTCATGACAGTGAAATGGGTGGTGGTTGTGGTGGTTGAGGATCCAACAAGTCCCTTGCAGGAAAACAGAGAGTCATCAATGGAAGAAACCTTCATTGGATGGGATTTGTGGAGAATTGAGAATGGAGATGCAGAGAAATGGAGGAAATTCTATCCTTTTATAAAGAAGATAGAAAGTGAGTGAGTGGAGGAGAAGAAGAAGAATATGGGGACAGAGGTTAAAGGGTCGGCATGTGACGGCTGAGAAAGAGGAAAAAAATGGTGATCAGTGAGAGTGGTGGGTCTCGTTTGAAAAAGATGAACGCGGAAGGATAAATCATAATATATTGACGTCTTCTATAACTTTTTAAGCTTTCATATTTGTTTGGGACAAAACTACATTTTCCTCTTGAACTATACTTTAGGCCAAATTGCAAAAACAACCTCCACTGTGGTCGTAGCAGTTGTTATAATTTTAATAACAGTTTGAGATTTGAGGGTCTAATTTTTATAATTAAAAATTTGAGTATAGTTGTAATTATCATCATTTAAAGGTGTTTTTGTAATGTAACTTTCTATTTACTCGTTAAAGTTTCAAAATTGATTATTAAAACACTTGTTTGATAACTATCATGTTTTTTATATATATATTTTAAGTTTATCCTATGTCTTTTTCTTAAATCTTTTTAATAAGTATTCCACTAAGTACAATTTTAAGTTTTAAATTTGTCTTGATTGTACTTAAAATGATAAAGAAGAAGTTAAAAAATTATGTGTAAGCGCTCGTTGTAAGTTTATTTTTTAAAATGAAGAATAAAATATAAAATAGCTATCAAACGGAATCTCTTTTCATTTTTAAAAGATAAAAAATTTTGTTTTTTCAAAAAAATTGTGATATGATTGAAAGGAGTCTTGAAAAAAACTAAACGAGTAACTTTGCATATAAAATTGTGGAATTATTCAATTCATTCAAAATGGAAAACATTAGACGATGTCTATTCACTATTTAACTTTTACATCATTGGTCAATTAGGTTAACATCGATCTTTTTTAACTTCTTCAAGACTAAAGTGCTGCTTTTGAGGTTTTAGAAATCAAATGTAAATCGAAACCAAACCTCACAAGTAAAAATGATACAAAAAGAGTCTTGTCATGAATCTAGTTGTGTCTATAGTCAAAACTACATGTATCTAACGTAAACGAATTGTCCTAATTTAATTGTGTCTACTTAACCTTAAATTGGATCGTTAAGATTGATTTTCTAATGTTATAAGAACCACTTCATAAGAGAATAAAAGCTTCTTTTGAGATAAGACATAAATAAGCACAAGATGTGAAAGATTTGTGAACTATTTATTCGAGAAATTAAAGAAGATTGTTGTGTTGGTAAGTCGAGGATTGTGAATATAGATGATTATAGTCTGATTGTTGGCCACTAAGACAACATTAATAGCATCATAAAAATTTACGAAAACCTAAACTATAATTATATTAAAGAAACATATATAATTAGCCTTTAAATATATATATATATATATATATATATATATATATATATATATATATATATATATATATATATATCAACAGAAAAACAAAAGAAATGTTAAAAAAGATAAAGGAGGGAAGCATAAAGAAGTATAAAGACAATAAGGAAAGAAAATAAAAAAATTGAAAATAAAGGAACCCTAAAGTATAACCATTGAAATTGTTACTAATTATTTAAGCATATTTTTTAGGTTTATTTTCTTTTGGTTTTATATATTTTGTTTGATTCTTCAAATCCCATGAATATTTGTATTGATCCTTTGTGTTTGGCTGTCATTATTCTTTAAATATATCATTTTTAAAATTCAAGTTATTTATCCTCAAATTCCATATCCCCAATTTAATTTTGATCGTACAAAATTGTTTGAAAATATTTATAAATATAACATAGTATTAAACTATATTAATGATAGACATTGATAGAGTGATTATCTATCTTAATCGATGATCGAGATGATGGTTGTTGTCTTGATTTATTAATATTTATTATTAATGGACGACGTTA